>NC_134420.1:66368456-66668456 GCF_030867145.1 Opisthocomus hoazin | reverse complement strand
TAAATCTTCCTCGTTTTAACTCATGCTAGATTTAATGATACTGTAATTTATAATGACTAAAGCGTGTTGACATTTAATGCATATGACTTCTTTGAAGTTACATCCTTTTAGTAAAGATGAATTTTGATGAGTTTTACCGAAAGGGTTGAAAGAGTTTAAGTAAGCTAAAAATAACTTGGGAGCAAGTTTAATCTGGGTTAGACACGGTTCCTTTTATCTTACATTGAAATCTCATTAGCAGCAAGGTGCAGAGAACCTTTCAGTACTTTCAAGTACTTTAAAAATCAATGCCAAGCTCTGGACTGGAGTAACGAAGAGTGGCCAATACCCAAGCCCAGCATGCTATTGGTGCTAGTGTCCTGATGAGTTGCTGAGCTGGGGCTTCACCCCAAAAGAAGGGGGTGAAGCACCTTTGTGCTCCTTTTTCTGTTTCAGGGTATGTCCAGCTCTACTCAGGACTCACTGGCTCTGTCCTGCACATGCTTACCCGAAGTCCAGCACTGGTATTGCCCATTTGAACATCCGAAGGACCAGTGCAATAGGAAAAAACATGTGTGCACCACACATACAAAGGGAGAGGAAGTTGATCCTATCTCAGAATTCCCGTTTTTCTTGTCCAGTGAAAAAAACCAGAATAACCCTTTCTAGAACTTCTAAATAGTGGGCTGGGGGCTTGCTTGGATTCAAGCAAAGCATGGAGTAGCACCATGCAGAGAAAAGCTGCTCCCTCCTGGGATATGTGCTGCTGTCACAGCTCCATGCAATGTATCTAGTCCAACACCCCTGCCAAAGCAGGGTCTCCTACAGCAGGCTGCACACGACCTTGCACACCACTGCTGGCACTGCCAATTGTTCATCCACTCAAGCTGCCTCCCAAGCTGGACACAGCTTTTGGGCAGCACATAGCCTGTTTTGCAGAAACATCTCGGTGGCCCCTGTGCAGTGCTCCCCTGCAAATATTCAAACCTGTGCCTCGCTCCCTCTGCCTTGTTGTATGTTCAGCTTGAACCCTGGGGTTAAGCCAAACCAAGCTGCTGGTATAGGGCTACTGTAATTAGTTCATGTTTCCATTATCTAATCACATCTTTTCATGCTGAGCAATAAAATCACAAATAAATGAAGCAATTCGTTAGCTTAAAACAGGTGTGTCAGACAATTCCAACCAAGAACCGATAATCTGGAGAGCAGCAGACCAGGAATTTATGGAGAATGACCTCAAAATCCTTCAGTAGAAGGTAACTCAACATTGCCAATGTGAAATTACCAAGAGTGTGGCTCCCACAGCACCTTGAGCTAGTGGTTTTTTTAATCTGGTAATACATTTCTCACATCTGATCTCTGTTTGCTGGTCCCACAGTTTCGAGAGTGTCAGTGGGCTCATCTCATCTGAAGGTCCATTTGAGAGGTTTGAATTAGGGTAAGGTGAAACCCCCCAAGGTGTCTCTGTTGATGAAAAGCGATGAGAAATGATTGCTCTCCTTCATTCTGATGTCTGAGAGAAAAGGAAGAGGGCAGCTTTTGGGGTGACCAACCTTTCCTCCCTTCTGGACTTGCTGTTGCAGAATTAAGGAAGACAACTGAAGATTTTAAACTTAATTTTTATGCCTTGGTATACACACAGGTATACAGAGGAGAGATGGGATTTTATCTGGCACAAAGACCTGCTTAGGCTGAGGGTTACAGGGACTAATATCGTATTATTATTGCTATTATCATGTAAAATTTCTTGACACCCAACAGCAGTAAAAGTATTAGATCCTACTGCCATACAGACCCCCCAGAGTCATCACTTCCAAGTTTTTATTGTAAATGCATGGCTTACAAGCGCTTGAGAATAACATGCAAACTTGCACACAAACTTACACCAACAAAATGCTGTATGCACTGCCGTCACATCTGCATGAGCACCGGGGGAAAACAGGCTCATGGTTTCTGAAGGTGCAGTGCTCACGGTGCCGACTACTGAATACCGACACTAAACTTGGTGCTCTAAAACCACCTTGGATTTGTCTGCTCTTTAAACATTAATTCAGTCTGGCTTTGATATGCATGTGAGAGAGACTGCATGATGACGTTTCACAGTGATACAGAATTCTTCCTCGAGTCCAGCTGAATTTTCAGTTCACTGCTGAGACCTCCTTGTTCTCCAGCACTGCTGTACACTCCCAGTTGCTGCCGGAGCTGTGCAACATGTTTCACAAAAGCCAGGAGAAGTAGTCACTCCTTTTATAAGCTGAACTAAATGCAACAAAGGTAAACAGACCCGTTTCCCTTCCCTTTTAACAGCAGGTCAATCACGCAATGTCTCTAATTATCACCCACAGTCAGCCATAGCTGAATTGCTGGGAAATGTTCAGTGGCCTGCAGGTATTTTGCCATCCTCCCCTTTCATCAGCGGTTACTTTCAATCACAAACGCTTCTGCTCTTGGCTGCTGTTACTTGAGCTGAAGAGCCAGCTGTTACAGTCTGGTCCTTGGACAGGGACAGAGCATTTTAGTTACCTGGGTGAAGAGAACAAAAAAGTGGGCAGAACACAAAGAGAAGCTTTCACAGACATGTCAAACCTTTGTGAAACTGGGAAGGAAAAATGGGCTTGGGTTAGAGGGCAATTTAAATTCCTTCCCACTGTTACCTAGATCTGATCTAATAAGAACTGAGAAAATGCTGGGTGTTATTTTCAGGCAGGATTGAATGCGTATGACATTTGCTGTTCAGAACAGAGCTCTTAGTCTGTAAGAGATAGTAGTAATATGCTTTCAGTTCAAATCAAAATGTACACACAGCCCTACATTAAAATGTATGTGTATACACACGCACACACGCACATACACCCACGCACACACATATTCCCATGTGCATACAATGAAGTTATTGAAGAGATGGACTGAAGAGAGAGGGAAAACTGTAGAAGATGGCAAGTTTTCACCCACTGGAATAAAAGCCGTTAGAACCACCACCGAGGAGACGGCAGTGTAAACAGTAATGTTTCCACCGCCTGTTTCTCCCCTAGCTAGTGCTGTTCCCTCCTTTCTGGCACCTGCAAAATAAATTAAACTTAAGGAAATGCTTTGCAACAGCAGTGGTGCAGGACTCCTCCAGGACACTGCTTCTGCTTTGCTTGTGAGGAAAGGTCATTTCTACACTCTGAAGGGCAAATATCAAATCTAAGATGGCAAAACCTGTTGCAGTGCTATTATTTCCAATCCCATGGAAGGGAAAGCACAGCTTATCACAGATTTATGTGCTGGCTGAAGAAATGAAAGTGTGGTCTCGTCCTTAGTTACTGACAAAGAGCACAAATACTTTTGCTAAATAGCATTGCACAGATGAATATTGTGTGACTCTATGAATGCCCCTACTCAGGAAGAAAAGAACTCTTAAAAGAACAAAAATAGAGAATTCTGCAGGTCTTTTTCAGGGGTCATCCTTTCAAATCAGCTGTGACACACCTAGTAAAAATGTGAGCTTTGATAGGGCTGAGTGGTATATTAGACTCTCTTCCCAGGGCTCCTGTCTTAATTTTATCACAGCTGTCACGAAACTAAATGTACATTATATTATTCCTTCATTTGTGGTGTACATGACCTTGGTCTACATTTAGAAATTTTCCAGGTGGATCAAATTGGGCAGTCATAATCCTTCCTTTCTGCTGTTGCTGAATCTGAAATATCAGAATTAATGAGGTCTCTTGTTTCACTATCACATGATCTAAGCTGGCAAAATATTTACTTTCTCCTTGAGTGAGGTACAACAAAATGAAAATGTAAAGCATCTACACTTTATCTGAAATGCTCCTTTACATATAAATCACTAACCTAGCTGCCTTTTACTTTCCAAGCTGTACACTGCAATACACAGAGAATGCTCAAATTCTGTCAAATTTAACCACAAGTGTAACGATAATCCCAGGCATGATGTGCTTTAGACCCACTTAGACTGCAAAAATCAGCTTAAGCAAACTATCTGCTTATACTGTATCTTTGGACTAAGTCCCTCAAATAGATAGCTCCCAGCTCAGCGGATAAACCAAAAGATACATTATAAACTTGAATGAAACCATAAAGATTAGGGATAGCTAAGACTTTAATGTTCTTCTAATATTTATCTGGAAGTGGAACCTTCCTCTAGCAGAAAAGGGGAGCTGAAAACCCAATAAAAATGCTAGCACTTTCTGCTGCATCTAATGAACAATCCTGTAACAAATGGTAATAGTTAAATAAGGCAAAAACCATTAAAGTGCTGTTGCTCTGGCCCTGCTACCAGTTGGAATAACTCTATACCTTCAACGTAGTGAAAGCCAGTTTAGCAGCAGCAGACGGCCTTGTCCACCGTGTTTGAAAAGAAGCAGATGAGCATCTTGTCAGTATGATGCAAGAGGCTTTCCTTCGCGTTGTCTACATAGTTCTAGCACACGGATGGCTGAAGAAACTTTCCACTTTTCAACTTGCAACCTGGTGAAAGCGGACAAGTACCCATTTTTTGGCTGTGACAGTCAAGGTGACAGTCCAGATGCAGGCAGCAGACACGATAGGTACTCTGAGTGTATATGTATCTAGAAGCGTACCCTAAAATCTGATATAACCCATGTATTTAAGAACAGAAGTACTGTTGCTTCTTTCCAGTTTGTAGGAAATAATACATAGTTTAGGATGAAATAATGAAGTGCAAGTGAAGAATTTGCTGGGAGTAAGCCAAGGAGGTGCCTTGTATTTAGCAGAAAATATACGGAAAAAATTCTTATGTCATTTGATGCTTTTCTTCAGTCTGGGGGATCTTAAGAATTTTGACTAGGACAGCAGAAATCTCATGGAGTTCAACAGAGAGATGCAAAGTGCTACACCTGGAATTAACTCCATTCCGTCTTGCAGGCTGGGATCTGCCTCAAGGAGCAGCAATCCTGCTGAAGAGGATCAAGGGATTATGGTGAACACCAGGTTCAATGTAAATTAATGGTGCACGTGACCTACAGTGAGATGGTGAGGGAGGTGGGCTTGTTTAATTCAGCAGAGAGGAGGATAAGGCATGATCAAGTTTCTTGAAGGGTAGTTCAACAACCTGAAGGGTAATTACAAAGATTACAAAGCCAGACTCAGTAGGGGCAGACAATATGACAAGGGAGAAAACACTCATAAATTAACATTTTGGAGGTTCGGGAGGATCTTTTTCATCAGGAGGGTTCTGCAACACTAGAGCAAGCTGCACTGAGTAGTGCTATAATCTTCATTCCTGGAGGTTTTCGAGACACAGCTAGACAAAATCATGGCTGACCAGCAAATTGGACTATAGATGTCCAGAGGTCCTTTCCAACCAACACTGCTATGTCTGCAATTCCAGTAACAGATATCCCATGCTTACTCACATCCCTCTGTTGGGAATACCTGTATTCTCCCAGATAAATAGAGCTTTTATGGGATGTCATAGGGTTCAGATGACACACAGATGTCTTTGAGCCTATAAGGAAAACTTTGATCAGAAATCTTTTTTCTTTGGGACAACTTGTGTTACAGCTTTTTTTTTTCTTCGTGTCCTCAGAAAATTGGAAAACAAAGAAAAGAAATATTCCAAATATCAACAGGATAAGAAAAAAATGAACTAATAATAAAGGATCTTCTTCTTTCAGCTACAGAAACTTTGTCTCATTTGAAAGCAGAGTTCTAGCTACATTATGAATAGGGCTACGAACAGACCTTCGCTTGCATGAATCCAGTGGAGGATGGGCCACAGGCTCAGCTGGTGAAAGTTCAGCGTGTAACAGTCAGTGCAAATATTTTGATTTACACCAGCTGAGATACATCTTTCTGTTTCTATTTTAATACATCAGCTGTAGAGATTAAATTTCTCCTTACTTGCCTGGTATGGTTCTGTTGAGATGTTTAACCATACTAACACAACAACTATGTTTTTAGTGCAAACCACAAATGAAACATCCATTGTGCCACATAAAGCACATCTTCTAGCACAGATTGATTTTAGAGGTGCTAATTATATTATATAATGTTGCAGGAACTATAGCAATTCACTTTAAAATCTATTTAATTTCTTTTTAATTACTCATGTTTACCAATTCCTTTAGATTCGGAAAAGGCTCAAAACTGCAGTTAGCGAAGGAGGCTTGAAGTGGAATGTTTAAGAACATCTGGCACATACATAATTACACCAGGCAATTTATTCTGCCTTTACCATTTCACTATAGCTGTGGTAATGAGGTAGAGCTGGATTTTATCCCTTTTCTGAACATTTAGAAGTACCTTACTGTGCAGATATTTTCACTGAAATAGCTGGAAATAATTAAAGTGTATAACAGCACACCTTGGAAGAATGGGTGGCAGATTCTTTCCTTTACTAAGTGGAGCTGCCAGGCCCAGATGTGTTGTCAGTTTTGTCCATGAACAAATTCAGACAAGTCTGAGTTTATCTGAAAGACTACCTGAATGTAACAAACTATAGCAAGCGCCATGGGCAGCTTGCCATAGCTTAACAAAAGTATGAATCAATACTAAAATCATGCTGATTCTGCCAATATTTTATCTTTGGAAGCTAACAGAAGCAAAGAAAAATCAGACAACATCACACCTTACAAATTGAAGAATTTTTTAAGTTAAACATTTCATTCTTGCTTTATAGAGTTGCATGTTATGTGAGCATAAAGAAGAAATAAACTAAAGCATTTTTACTTCCAAAACACATTCTTCTTAATTGTCCTTTGTGGCCAACTTATAAGATTTAAGTCCCTTGAAATTTGTGCCAGATTGGATTTCCAGAGCTTAGTGAAGCAGAATTGGTTTTGAGCCCGCACATACAGTGATCTCACTTGTGGTTGGTTTGCTTCTGCTGGTCAAGGGGATCCTCACATGAGTTTAGATGAGATAAATGAAGGACCTTTAATATTTGTACATCTACAGCTGTTTGCTATCCCTTCAGCCCATGGAGTATCCCACCTGGGCAGTACTCTTGGGGGTGAAAGCAACAAGCAGGGAAGCACTGAGAGAAAGAAGGCGGCCATGCCTGGTCTTTGCTCCTGCATCTCAACGATAATTGTCAGTTCTGGTATGCAAACCATACATTTGCATGATACAGGTACAGTCAGGGAGACATCGGTGCCATCTATTCAGTCTAACGAAGAGAAAGTTATGAAGATGATGGTCAAGATCATAATGGGGAAGATGTCACCAGTTAGTCGGTGATGACTTTATTGCTTGTGAAAGACATTACAAAAGCCAGTGTACAGGCCACTGGACCAGTTCACATTAAAGAAAAGAGAGAACTGCTGTTGCGCTGATAGTGGCTGTCTTCCCAGACTTATGACTGGCGAGTGGTGGGTTCACCATCCCTTGGTGTATTTAAGAACACACAGAACCTCATTTGAAATATCTAAAGTGACTCCAGGAATAGTTATGAGATTCATACATAAATTGCTGCCTGAATCTGGCTTTCACTATGCAAATGGTGAGATGCACTGATCAGGGTGACTCTTTCTGGCCAAGGATCTGTTAATCTTATTCTCTAACTACCATCTTTATTTTTAGCAGTCACTGACCAGGCACAGTCCAGACCCACCTCCTGGGAAGTGCCACTAGCCACAGTGTTTCCAACAGCTTCTATTCCCATGGTGCTGTGAGAACCTGGAAGACGACGTGACCAGTGTCAGGAATAACCATCAGACCCAGATGAATGCAGAAACCCTGACTTCTTCTATATGTGTTCTTAAAATAGAAAAATGAGCAAAAAAAGAACCAGTGAAATGTGGGCTCCTTTCTCAGCAACATTTCACAAGACAAGCATTGCCATCACATTAATTTAGAGTCTCAACAGTCTAATTTGAAAACCAATAGCACTGCTTCTGAAAATTTTGCTTTATGGATTTCCATAAGATATGTAACAGAAAAATCTAGCTCTATTATACAGTCAGGACAGTTTCAGCTGAAAAGAACCAAGACTGAAAAGTGAAATACAAAGAAGGGATGATAACAGATTTGAAATTTTTGGAGTGCTCAGTCTATTATGTGCTACCACAGTTTAGGACCACCACATCTCACCACTCTGGCCAGTTAATGGAGGGAGAGCTCACTGACTTCACCTGGACTGGTCAGCTGAAGGAACACTTTGTGTCTATGTATTAGCTAGGGCTCAAAGGAGGTGGGTTACTGTATCCTCACAAACACTATTCTTGTGATGAAACTAATTGCAAACACAGTGATGCACCAGGCCACCAGGCACCCAACTTTCTTTTTAAGGATAACAGGATAGACTACATATGCTCCCCATGTACTGCAAATAAGCAAAACTAGAGGTAAGAAGTATTCTCCAGTGTCCATTTCCTTGTGCCATTTCTTCATCAGGAGTAGTCAGCATGGATTCACCAAGGGGAAATCATGCCTGACCAATCTAATAGCTTTCTACGATGACATGACTGGCTGGGTAGACGAAGGGAGAGCCATGGAGGTTGTCTACCTGGACTTCAGCAAGGCTTTTGACACAGTCTCCCATGATATCCTCCTAGGGAAGCTCAGGAAGTGTGGGATGGATGAGTGGTCGGTGAAGTGGATAGAGAACTGGCTGAATGGCAGAACTCAGAGGGTTGTCATCAGCGGCTCTGAGTCTAGTTGGAGGCTGGTAACAAGTGGTGTCCCCCAGGGGTCAGTACTGGGCCCAGTCTTGTTTAACTTCTTTATCAACGACCTGGATGAAGAGTTAGAATGTACCCTCAGCAAGTTTGCTGACGACACCAAACTGGGAGGTGTGGTAGACACACCGGAAGGCTGTGCTGCCATTCAGTGTGACCTGGATAGGCTGGAAAGCTGGGCAGAGAGGAACCTGATGAGGTTCAACAAAGGCAAATGCAGGGTCCTGCACCTGGGGAGGAACAACCTCATGCACCAGTACAGGCTTGGGACGGACTTGCTGGAGAGCAGCTCTGCGGAGAGGGACCTGGGTGTCCTGGTGGACGACAGGTTAACCATGAGCCAGCAGTGTGCCCTGGCTGCCAAGAAAGCCAATGGAATCCTGGGGTGCATCAAGAAGAGTGTGGCCAGCAGGACGAGGGAGGTTCTCCTCCCCCTCTACACTACCCTGGTGAGGCCCCATCTGGAGTACTGTGTCCAGTTCTGGGCTCCCCAGTTCAAGAAAGATGAAGAGCTACTGGAGAGAGTCCAGCGGAGGGCTACGAGGATGGTGAGGGGACTGGAGCATCTCCCCTATGAGGAGAGGTTGAGGGAACTGGGCTTGTTCAGCCTGAAGAAGAGAAGGCTGCGAGGGGACCTAATAAATGCTTATAAATGATGAGGGGACCTGCGAGGGGACCTAATAAATGCTTATAAATATCTGAAGGGTGGGTGTCAGGAGGATGGGGCCAAGCTCTTCTCAGTGGTGCCCAGTGACAGGACAAGGGGCAATGGGCACAAACTGAGGCACAGGAAGTTCCGTCTGAACATGAGGAAGAACTTCTTCCCTCTGAGGGTGACGGAGCACTGGAACAGGCTGCCCAGGGAGGTTGTGGATTCTCCTTCTCTGGAGATATTCAAGACCCGCCTGGACAAGGTCCTGTGCAGCCTGCTGTAGGTGACCCTGCTTCAGCAGGAGGGTTGGACTAGATGACCCACAGAGGTCCCTTCCAACAACTACTATTCTGTGATTCTGTGACCTTCTTTCTTCTGCCGTGTCTTGTCCTTATCGTTCACTTGTTGTTGGCTCCTAGCTACCACGTGGAACTGATTTCCTTTTTTCATTCAGGGGATATGTTAAGTCCACCACAGCATTGACCCTTATTTATCTTTCTTGTGGTTTTGACTGTCTCCATCTTCCTGTTTGTTCTTTTGTGCAGTTTCAAAGTACCTTACTCTGGTCTATAATACTCTTGTGAATAGAAGTGACAATTTTATTGAAGATTCAGCTTTTCTTCCTTGTTCCCTGTCTGCCAAATATTGAACCAAGTTATTTTGGAGACTACTGCTCCAATCCAGGCAATCAAAATGCATCTGCTTACTTCTAATTTAACCAGACAGATGTTACAGGATGCAGTCCAAACTTAGTTTGAGTTGGCCCAGCAGCTTCCTTTACACAGTAACATAAGCATTTCCCTGTATAAGCTGAGTCTTAGAGACTTCATTGAAGAATGTCTTATTCTGCAAAAAAACCCCCCACCATTTTTATAGGACAGATGCATGTTCTCACCTCAAGTTCAGATTTCTTTTCGTATGTATCTTGCCTGGGCATACTTTCAAATGTCTAAAAAGCAATTTATTTCATACTTTTTGAGAAGCTGAAATTAAAAGGGTTTTTAATTATTATTCTAGTTTCTGTTGCTTTCATTTTAAACACTTTATGGGCATATTTGTGTATTTCTTGCCATACACAAATTCTGCATGTCTGGTTAGATCATGATTCAATTTCTCCTTAAAGACACAAAGTGACTGCTTCTATTTTAGCAACATAACCACTGATTTAATTCTGTTTAAGTGAGATGATATGTTTGAAGTCTGATCTGCACGGCTCTAGTGACTATAAATTTTCTTGGTTAGCACAAGATTGTGCACTGATATAAATGGCACTTTATGTCTTCCTTCCTGAAAACTGCATTTTGGTCACCAGTTCTCAATCCATTGAGACAACTAAGATAATTTTCAGGATATGTCTGATGAAGATGCTTAAGCACAGACTTCTATTAGCTGTCTTTACCACTGGGTTGTTTTTTTTAATATTTACTTGGATACTTCTGGCTATAATGTCAGTCTGCTAAGGGGAAGATTTACATGAAGAGAGGTTTCACCAGATCCATCAGACCACCCTACTTTTTTGAAACTATAGTGTTGCTGTGAATAGCACAAGATGAAGGACAAGAGGAAAAAAAAGGTAAGAGAACACAAAATTAACTAAGCTAAGTGGCAAACATGGAAACTCACAAATTAGCTGGTCCAGAGTTTTTATTTCTGTTCAGTGCTTGTCTTGATAGTCCTCGGATAGCCCATTTCTTAGCCCGTGTAAATACAAATGTGCCACTGCTATTCACTCTAGCTACATGCCAGACAAATGAAAGCTTTAGCCCTCAACAATGACAAATTCCATCCTTTCATCAAGTTTAAATTTAACCTTTATAATGGTATAAATCTGTGTTAGCACCGAACATTGCTGAGGATACACATGGCATTTGGCTTTTGAATTAAATTAATGGTATGCATTTATCAACACCAACCTCCATTGCTTCATAAAGGGGATCATATTTACTGAAAAAAAGAGGGTCTCAGAGCCATTTCAGAGTGTGGGTGTGTGTAGGTGTAAGGCCTGATAAATACAATACTTCCTTTAAGAGAACCTGTTTTCAATTCCTTATAGCTTAGCCGTATTATCACTAAAATTTTCCACTTTGAGAATTCATATAAGGCAGAGGTTGCTTAGGTTTTGTTTTGGGTTTGGTTATTGTGGGTAATTTTTTTTTTAATTTTTTGGTGAAAATCAATTGAGAACAAAGTTTAGAACTTCAGAACAAGAATAAAAAAACCAGGAAGAATGCTTTCTTAAAATAGTATTGGCAATCCTTTTTGTTTTGTTTTGCTTTGCTTTGCTTAGTTTCATTAGAAACCATGAGCATACTAGAAATTACTGCAGGTGTGATCTTTGGGGTCACAGCTCTGCCTTTTTCTGCTGCTGTGAAAATTCACCAGGTTATAAGGCTCAATTTAGTGGATTTTTCTGATTTTGACTGTTGTTACTTTTGAAGGTGGCAGCTTCAGTTTCAGAAGATTGCACAGTCTCTAAGACATGTGATGATTGCTTTCACATGCGACTGGTGTGGAGCACAGGCGATGGCCCCATCGGACACTGCGTGCTGCAGCCTACAGTGGTGAAAGTGGAGCTGGACTTTCTCTTCAATTACTGATGAATAGTACCGTGTAGCACTTGACTGAGTAAACAGAAAGGATGTATGAGGAAAGCTAGGATAATGTGCAGCCAAGATGAAGGGGATGAAAAACACCCCAAAAAATGAAGCACTGTTGGGACAGGGGTTGGGGCTGGGATCAGCTCAGCAAAGAAAGCAGGAGACAAGGGCTTGGAAAGAGAATTCAGAAAAGTGACAGAATTGAGAAGAAAGAACGAAGAGACAAGAAAGACATGGTCTGAACTTGGGAGAAGGGGATAAGACAGAATTACATGGTAAAATAGGAAAAAGAGACCAAAAAAAACAGGATGGAGGGGTACAGATGAACAGCTGTGCTTATAGATGGAAGAGCAGAAGGATCTAGTCGGGATTTCCAGGGAAAAACTATGATGCTTTGGAAACTTCCATTACAACTCTCTGAGTATCTTCAGACACCCCAGAACCTGGTCATGTCATTACAGGGATAAAACCCAATTAGTGAAGAGCAATATGTTGGGGATAAATAGCAGAAGCTAAAAAGTCCTGAAACTACACTTTGTCCAGCGAGAAGAAATGACATGTGTCCACCAAGGCACTGGAGAAGGCAGGAGGACTAGATGGCGATCAGTCAATTAATGCCTGTATCATAAAAAGTCTGCAAAAATGGATCTTGCACAAAGTCTTTAGACCTGGCAGTTAACTTCTGAGTGCATAATTCTGCACTTGATGATATTCCTAGAAAGTTACAGTTTCCTCTGTAATGAGTGATCGTTTAAGGTGAGAGTTTTGAAGCACTTGGTGGCAGTTGTCTCCTATTGACTATAAGTGTTCTAAAAGTCTCACACATAATATTTTACATAAAAGTTTTCCTGAGGGCAGAAAGGCATCTTCAGGCATGGAAAAGCAGTAGTGCCAACCAGACAACACTGAAGTAGGAAACAAAATAGAGGAAAAAAAAATCTGCTCCTTTTTTCCCTAAAAAATCCAATACACAGCTACTTAGGACCCTCAGAGTATTTTAAATCCATCTCACACTACACTTAAACTTGTCCCCTTTAAAAAATAGCTGATAATTCTGTTTCCTTTCTGCCTTTTTTCTCTCAGTTGATGGATATAGATTATCGGTAAATTATAAAGCAATTATTTTTAACAATTTCAATTTCAATTCCTTGGTTGAAATAAATAATGAAACAATTATTCTTTCCTTAAGATCTCTGCAGATAATCAGCACACCTTGTCTGTGAAACATGATATATATAGCTCATAGACTTTTACTTCTAGTCATAACAAAAAAGACCTTGCTTCACTCATTACCATTGCTCCCATTTGCAGAGATGGTAAATAACTCCAGTAACTGCTTAGCTCATATCAGCTTTCCAAGTCAGATTAATTGCTATTCACCTGTACTGTTTTGGATGGCATAGCTTTTGTTCAATCCACAAATTCCTCCTAGAATTAAAATACTTTCTGCCTCCTTCCTTTGTACTGCACAGGTATTGTCGGCAAGAGCCCAGTCTGTAAGTGGCCAGACTGAAAAGAGGGGGCACCATGCAACAGACCTGCTCAGCGGAGCTCATTACGCAGCACAGCACATTTCAAACATGCCATCAGTCATGTTAAAAGTGCCATTTTTGGAGGGCTGGGGTAAATGTAAGCATGCTATTAAATTCAGCTGACTTGATGTTGCTGAATTAAACAATAAAAGCAAAGAAGCTCTTCAAGCTATTGATTTCTGCAATACATTGTATGCATTTACGTAAATCTAATTAAAACACTGTGCATAACCCAATTACGAGCTATTCCCTTACAGCAAGTTTTATATTTATCTAAGCCAGGCTGCGCCAGCTGTGAGACATAACCCTGGATTTGCAAATAGCTATTGTGTAACAGCTGAAGTGGTCAGATAAATACACTGATGTTTTTGTCTTTCTGCTAATGAATCCTGTACTTGCAGATCAGAATCACACAGAATCACAGAATGGCAGAGGCTGGAAGGGACCTCTGTGGGTCATCTAGTCCAACCCCCCTGCCGAAGCAGGGTCACCTAGAGTAGGCTGCACAGGACCTCGTCCAGGCAGGTTTTGAATATTTCCAGAGAAAGAGAACCCACAACCTCTTTGGGCAACCTGTTTCAGTGCTCTGTCACCATCGAAGTGAAGAGGTTCTTCCTCATCTTGAGACAGAACTTCCTATGCTTCAGTGTGTGCCCGTTGCCCCTTGTCCTGTCACTGGGCACCACTGAAAAGAGTCTGGCCCTGTCCTCTTGTCAGCCACCCTTCAGATATTTATAGGCATTTATAAGATCCCTTCTCAGCCTTTTCTTCTTCAGGCTGAACAAGCCCAGCTCCCTCAGCCTTTCCTCATAGGAGAGATGCTCCAGTCCCCTCATCATCTTCATAGCCCTCCGCTGGACTCTCTCCAGTCATTCCTCTTCTTTCTTGAACTGGGGAGCTCAGAACTGGACAGAGTACTCCAGATGGGGCCTCACTAGGGCAGAGTAGAGGGGGAGGAGAAGGGAGGACAACCTCCCTCGACCTGCTGGCCACACTCCTCTTAATGCACCCCAGGATCCCATTGGCTTTCTTGGCAACCAGGGCACACTGCTGGCCCATGGTTAACCTGTCGTCCACCAGGACACCCAGGTCCCTCTCCACAGAGCTGCTCTCCAGCAGGTCCACCCCAAGCCTATACTGGTGCATGGGATTGTTCCTCTCCAGGTGCAAGACCCTGTACTTGCCCGTGTTGAATTTCATCAGGTTCCTCTGCGCCCAACTCTCCAGCCTGTCCAGGTCACACTGAATGGCAGTAGAGCCTTCCAGTGTATCCACCACTCCTCCCAGTCTTGTGTGAGCAGCAGACTTGCTGAGGGTACACTCTAACTCTTCATCCAGGTCATTGATGAAGAAGTTGAACGAGACCGGGCCAAGTACTGACCCCTGAGGGACACCACTAGTTACAAGCCTTCCTACTAGACTCAGCGCCACAGATGACAACCCTCTGAGTTCTGCCATTCAGCCAGTTCTCAATCCACCTCACTGACCACTCATCAAGCCCACACTTCCTGAGCTTGTCTATGAGGATGTTATGAGAGACAGTGTCAAAAGCCTTGCTAAAGTTGAGGTAGACAACATCCAGTGCTCTCCTTTCATCTACCCAGCCAGTCATGCCATCGTAGAAAGCTATCAATTGGTCAAGCATTATTTCCCCTTGGTGAATCCATGTTGACTACTCCTGATAACCTTCTTTTCCTCCACTCACTTAATGACAACCTCCATAATGAGTTGCTCCATTATCTTTCCTGGGATGGAGGTAAGGCTGACTGGCCTGTAGTTCCCTGGGTCCTCCTTCCTGCCCTTTTTGAAAATTGGAGTGACACTGGCTTTCCTCCAGTCCTCGGGCACCTCTCCTGTCCTCCAGGACCTTTCAAAGATGATGAAGAGTGGCTCAGCAATGACATCTGCCAGCTTCCTCAGCACTTGTGGGTGCATTACATCGGGGCCCATGGATTTGTGGGCGTCCAGATTGCTTAAGTGATCTCTCACACAGTCCTCCTTGACCAAGGGAAGGTCATCCTTTCTGCAGGCTACCTCTCTGACCTC
Organism: Opisthocomus hoazin; assembly: GCF_030867145.1. Lineage (NCBI taxonomy): Eukaryota > Metazoa > Chordata > Aves > Opisthocomiformes > Opisthocomidae > Opisthocomus > Opisthocomus hoazin. The sequence goes on along the minus strand of NC_134420.1, from coordinate 66,653,005 downwards.
CAGGGTCTGAGATTTCTGAGGGCCAGCCTTCGCATTAAAGACTGAAGCAAAGGCATTCAGTAGCTCTGCCTTTTTTGCATCCTCCGTCACCAGGGCACCCACCTCGTTCAGCAGTGGCTCCACATCATCCCTAGTCTTCCATTTGCTGCCAATATACTTGAAGAATCTTTTCTTGTTGTCTTTGACATTCCTTGCCAGATTCAATTCCAGGTGGACCTTAGCCTTCCTAGTTGCATCCCTGCATGCTCTCACCACGTTCCTGTACTCCTCCCAAGGGGCCAGTCCCTCTTTCCACCTTCCATAGACCTTCCTCTTCTGTCTGAGTTCCGCTAGGAGCTCCTTGCTCATCCATGCAGGTCTCCTGCCTCCTTTTCTAGATTTCTTTCTCAGGGGGATGCACCGATCCTGAGCATGGAGGAAGTGATGTTTAAACAGTGACCAGCTCTCTTGGATCCCCCTACCTTCTAGACCCCTGACCCACATGATTCCTCCAAGTAAATTCTTGAAGAGGCCGAAGCTAGCTCTCCTGAAGTCCAAGGTTTTGATCATACTTACCACCCTGCTTCCTTCACACAGGATCCTGAGCTCCACCATTTCATGGTCACTGCTGCTGAGGCTGCCCCCAACCTTCACATCCTCAACCAATCCCTCTTTGTTCATTAGTATAAGGTCCAGCAGAGCACCTCTCCTTCTTGGCTACTCTACCATTTTACATCAGAAAGTTTTCATCGATGCTCTGTAGGAACCTCCTGGACTGCACGTTCCTGCCTCTGTGGTCTTCCCAGCTGATGTCAGGGTGGTTGAAGTCCCCCATGAGAACCAGGGCCTCTGACTGTGAGGCTGCTTTCAGCTGCCTGTAGAAGGCCTCATCAACTTCCTCATCATGGTCAGGTGGCCTGTAGTACACCCATATGAGCCTGTCCCTTAATTCTAACCCATAAGCTCTCAAGTCATTCTTCATCTGCCCCCAGGCACAGCTCAATACATTCCAGTTGCTCCCTCACATACAGAGCAACTCCACCACCTCTCCTTGTTGGCCTGTCTTTCCTAAAGAGCGTGTAGCCATTCATGACAGCATTCCAATCAGGACCATTTTTTTGCTGTATCAGGTTACTGAGTTTTACTTCATTGACATATTACTGTGATCAGATTGCTCAGGGGATAAGTTAAAGGTACAACTTAAAAGGGAAGCAGTTGAGAGGCTGAGGAACAACAGAAGACCCTCACTTTGTATGCTGCTATTAAGTGGGGAGGCAGGTCTGAAGAGCTAGTATTATCACTGTGAATTGCTCTTTAGGGGAGGCAGCCTCCCTCTACTGGGATTACAGTGGCATTAGCAATACAGGGGACTGGCATTCAAATGCAAGGGTTTAATGCTAGGTGCTCTGAACAAACTTATTCCAGCCTCGAGGCTGAATAGAGCATCGTTATTTAGATTTTGATGGGAACTGTACCAATGTTCATCAGAATTCCCCTGACATCTTGTAAATGCAGTTCCATCAACTGAGTAATAGTGGAAGAAGATGCAGCGGGACCAGCTCTTGCCATTTTTAATCAATATTATGCAGAAATCTTCCTGCAACAGATCTACACCTTGTTTGTGACAGTAATAGCCTATGTATAATCTTTTCTAATGTTGGACGAAACATAGGATTCAGGGGGAGAAAACAGTAGACTATAAACTTTTCTTTCCAGGAGTAGAGCCAGCCCTAAACCTCCTCGTCCTCTCCAGGAGCACTTTGAAGAAGAGCCCTCAGTCAAGGCTCAAATCTGTGCCCTCCACAGTTTATGAAGAAGAGCTAACACAGAAGAACCCTTCCTAATGTTGGGAAAAGGGAGAAGGTAGATAAACTTGGATGAATCATATAAGAGAAGACATAGAGGAGTAGGAAAGCCCGGTTAGGCATGTGCAGAGGCAGAGAGGGCAAAGGGAAAGGAGAAGACAGGAATCAGAGCACTGGTGAGGGTGACACAGAGCTAAAGGGACTGTGAGCAGAGCATGGGTGGAACAGCACAGAGCAACAGTGGGAAGAAAGGACACAAGACTTTCTTCAGTGAGTCACTCACTATTTCATCCTTCTCAGGCAGGAGTTGATGCTGTTGGGTGGAAAGCCCAGGCAAGTTCTCACCTATTACTCTCAACAAATTACTTTTCCTTTCCTTCCTCTGCTTCCATGATATCAGAGGCTCACAGGAACCACTTAGCTGGCCACTAGCTTAGTATCTATCCCTACTCGAGTAGCACTATCCCAAGCAGCACTTCAACTCCCAGCACAGTGACTGTAGAGGCAAAGTTACTGGCTGCTGAGCAGCATGACGAGTAGCTGTCTCTCCTCATATAATCTTGAAGTGTAGGCTTAGTGCAGTGCTACAAGCATTCCCTGGGGCAAGTGAGATTGACATGGCACCTAAGCACATGTACTACCCAACTCCGGGATTTCAAACTACATGCCATTTCCTTCCAGTTGGAGACAAGTTTATGAACTTGAGCAGGCAATAAAAGCTTCTCTCCAGACTAATGAAATGTCCAAGTCCTAATGGATTAGTAGTTTTCATATCAGATTAAATCTGCGTTTTTGCTGATAAAAACACAAAAGTCACTCCTAATAGGCTTTCAGGTTTTGTTAGCAAAAATACATCTCAATAGCGCACAGCGCCTATGGGATACGAACAGGACAGAAAAGGCACTAACACGTTATGACGGACTGCTCAAAAACTCTGCTTTCCTCAGACTGGCCAGAACACAGTCAGGGAACATGCAGAAGGCTATTGCTGATGTAGGGAAACCCTGTGGGCACTCTCCTAGAAGCGCATGCACAGCCAGCCCACCTCTGATCTCCACAGCAGTCCCCAGAGCTGTTCTGCAAGCATGGTCAGATATGAGGCCCCTGGAGCCAGGGGAAATTCTTCCACTTGCTGCAAAGGGTTCAGGCTGTTTTGACACTAGAAGCTACTGCACGTCTCGTTTTGAATCCTCTGACTGAACAGAGATCCCAAACTCAATGCCTCACCAGTAACTTTCCACCCTAAACAACTGCAAGCATTATTTTGGGATACAACACCAGCCAGGCAATTCCTCCAGGAAGCTGCTTAGGCCATGTTTGTACCACTAAAGGAAACAGCCTCAGACACCAAGAGCAGGTGGAACCAGCTGGCTCACATCAACAAGCTTATACCTTACCCTTTCTGTACCAAATTTGTCTAGAAATGAGTTTTAGAGAGGTCCACAGTAGGGTTGGACAATGACTTATCAGCTGAGCAATGTGGATGATAGAGGTTCAGTGCTTAAGCTGCCTCCCTGTCTTTCATTTAGCAGCATAGATATTCCCTAGAAGCCTGTCAAAGGGTAGGGCATTGCTGTGTGGTTGGACTACAGAGCAACCCTGTGATGCTGGAGCGATGCCTGTGGGACAGGGAGCTGGCATACCGTAGAGCTGCTATAAGACTTCAAGGTGTGAATTCCTGGCTGTGGATCCTCTGTCCACAGTGCTACATAGGTGCCCACACACTGAATCTCAGAGCCTGGATCCCCCTTCTCGGGCAGCTCACCATTCCCACACAGCAGTGCTTTGTCGTATGTCCGGTTGTGCTCTGCAAGCATGTTGAAGACCCTGCACACGCGAACCCTTTTGGTGACTCTTCTGTGGAAGTATTTAATATACAAGACAGAATTGACTCAACCAAAGGGTACTTTGCTGACATTTTGTACACATGGTGGATTATTTTTTTTTTTATTCTTTACCTTTGGAAACTTTTCCATTTGTTATTTTGGACTTTAGTAAAGTGATGCTATTTTCCATTTCAATCTGCTCCAGCTTGCTTGCTCACTTACATTACTGACGGAGTCTAAGGTAACTTTCAGAAAGAAAGGAAAAGAGATAGATGAATTATGGCACTCGAAGTCAGAGAAAAAATTCTGAAAGGAAAATGCAATTAAGAAATTAATTGAAAAACAGAAGCACCTGTGATACAGTGGACAGGAATGATTATTTTAGGGGGAAACCATCACAGGCAGCTTAATTCCATTTCATTCTGTTGCTCTCGGGATTTGGACTCTTTGCTCATTTATTTGGATAAAACATAAACCTCTTTTACTTGCATTGTTAGATGTAATGAGTATTATTTTGCATTTAATTAAAATACTGACACATTCCCACTGATGGAAAAGTTTCCGTTACTTTTCAGAAAGCACTAGGTCATTTGAATTATAGGATATAGTTATTAACTGCTCAGCAAATACCTGAAATGGAAATAGCTTTATCTGTTGGGAAAAGCACTGCCACCCTTGTGAAAACAAGGGCTTTAAAGAGATTGAAACATCTGGAAGAAATTCAAGAAGGGAAAATACACAGGAGGGTGACTGTAAAAATGGTAAAGTGACTTACTGAGCGTTTGTTCAATGACTGATATGAATATAGTTTTACATGGAACTGTAAGTACACTAGGACAGGAAGCACTGTTGGACCTTTGTAAAGTTTGGATTCAGTAGCTGTTACCCAGGCTGAAGTAGGATTAGTTGCAATAAAAGTAGTGACATCTGAAAAATGACTTTGAGGAACTGAACCAAAGGTTCCCACAGTCTGAATTTGCATGGTGTGAAAGAGACCCTTTTCTCAAGTTTTCTACTAGCATTTAAATTTTCTTCAATGCTATGGAAGAGGGTGAGCAACGCAGGAGACAAATCCAAAATTGACCCAAAGTCCAAAATGATGTCAGAAAAGTTCTGTGCCTTCAACCTCTTCCAGCTGCTTCCTGACATTTCTTCTTCTGCCCAACACCAAATCTACTCTTCCCAATACTGGGCTTCTCATTCCTACCAAAGACTGGCTAAGCATCTAGAAATCAGTTGGGGTAGTGACTCTCTCTGGAAATCTCTGCTCTGCTCAGAGCTACACACAACAAATATACAGAATAAGGCCCTTATAGGATGAGGCCTAGTGTCTCTGGCCATTTTTTAAAAATAAAGCAACTCAACTTTTCAGGGCTTTTTTTCATCTGGAACAAGATAGAAACTGGAGAGCTGTCAAAGCTATCTTTATGCTACAAAAGAGGGAATTGGTCCATTCGTCTCTTGATGGTCTCAATAGCCACCATACGATGACACCATTTGGGAGGCACCTTGATATGATGGGAACAGACTTTATCCTGGGCTACTACATGAGCATTAGAGCTTGTCTCTAGCCCTGCACACTTGTGGGTCCCTTTCACAGGGCTTGAAAGTGAGGTCCCATAGAAGATCTTCTTTAATAACACAGAAATACATTTCTCAGGTGGGTCTTCAGCCATTCTATCACCACAGAGCGTTCAACCTCGTCAGTATTTTTTCCAAAGTTGGGGGAAACTTCTGTCCTCTTTTCTTTTAAGTTATCAGACACACAGGGAATCTTTGGTATAAATGAACATTATGGAGTAAGAAATGCTGCCTGAAAATGTCAATATTCCTACTTCCAAGACAAGTTAGAGCTTTTTTTTTTAAAAAAAAAACACCTCTAAAGATAGAAGGATGTGTAATGTCTAATATTTATGCCTCAAATGACTTCAACATGCCTTAATTGAAATGCTGATGAAAAACAAATCAGTTCTGAACAGATCAGGAGTACAACAGGTGCTACCAGCAATCTCAGTTCACAACTTCTTAACAGCACTTTTAGTACGCTGTTCACTTCTCTGCTATTACATATTTATCAACACAACCTTAACAGTTGAAAAAAGATTGAGGCTGTGCAATCCCACTAAAGCATCACAAGGGAAGCCAGAGAAATGGATGAGATTACATTAATTTAGTTACTAGGTTTATTAAATCTAAAGTACTTGTTAAAAATAGAGATGAAAATTTTTAAGTTGCTGCAATTAATTGTCACCAGAACTCTAAGACTTTGAGACAGCAATAACCTGCATAAGGAATAACTGAGTTGAATTTATGGCATTTGTGTTGTCTTCAGCCTTCCTGAAAAACATGCACAGAATCTAGTTAGCAATACATCAGACCTGGTAGGAACCCAGACCTGGTCTAGACAGCAAGGTTTCAGGCACTGGTGTTTCTGCCCGCAGAGTTGAGCAGTTTATTATGGATTTGGAAGTTTTTGACGCAGCAACTCTAGGAACTACAGCAGTCAAAAGTCTTGTGAAAGACTGTTTTTACACTAGGAAATGGCATTCTAGCAGATTGGAACCATATTGTAAGGATAGGGATGTTCTGAGGAAAAAAAAACCAACAACAAGCCTACACACAAAAGTGTTTTCAAAACACGTATTTCAATATTGACGCAATCAAACAGAATCACAGGCTCACAGAATGGATGAGGCTGGAAGAGATCACTGGAGATCATCTAGTCCCACACCCATGCTCATGCAGGGTCTCCTGGAGCGGGTTGCTCAGGGCTGCTTATCTACCAAGCCTGTTGTTTCACTCCTTCCCCTCAATCATGGCCCACCAGCATTTTACAAAAGTTCTTGGACCCTCGTGAAATGGACGTTGATTGTCAGGACCACAAATTTGTTAAGGTTAGAATATGAAGTTTATTGATACAAGCTCTGTTTCAATATGTTTAGGAAAGTACTGGCTGATACCAGCAGCTATAGCTGATTGAGGAAGTAGAGAAATCCTGGATAATTTCAAGAATTTGTTTCCCAACTATTTGGCTCACTGGAATCATGGCAAGACTGTAGTCTTTCACGGACTGCACAAAGTTTGTGCACAGAATGGATGCATTTATGAATGTTTGTTTTCAATGCAGTAACATGGATCAGTACTGAACTCTTACTATGGTTCTGTGCATCTCAGCCTTTGGGGGTCGGCAGAGCAGTCCAAGGCCACTGCTTTGAAGGAAAGACACAAATGATTTCTTCAAATGACCACCTGATGTCACTTGACACCATGCTAATAAACTTGATGAAGCCCCCTTCTGGGCAATAAACAAAGGTTCTCAGAATAACGTGTCTGAAAATGGGTGTCCTGGGTTCAGCTGGGATGGGGTTTATTTTCACAATAAGCTGGTTGGGCTGACCCAAACAGCCAACCAAATGGGATATTCTATACCATGTGATGTCATGCTCAGTATTTAAATGGGGAGCTGGGTGAAGGAATGGCTTTTGCTACACAGGAGCAAGCTGAGCATTGGGTGGTAAGAATGCTGCATGTTGTATATGCTTTTTATCAGTATTATTGATTGTTGTTTTCTTCTCCCTTTGCCATTCTGTTAAACTGTTCTCATCCAGCCCATGAGTTTTGCCTTTTTCCTTCTGATTCTCCTCCCCATACCACCAGGGAGGGGGAACGAGAGTAACTGTGTGGTTCTTTGTTGCAAATTGAGGCTTGAGAAACCACAACAATGGGAAAGCAAGATGCTAAAAAATACCAGAAAAAGATCATATTTATTTGTTATGGGTTTGTCTACTGCTCTTGTAAACTGCTGTTACCAACTGCTAAATTACTTACAAATACACAATCTCTCTTGTCCAGACAAGTATTGGTACCTACTTTGTCTTCCAGAGACAGTCTAGAATTAATATAAGACTTAAGTTAAGTTGTGTTCCTCACTTTTTGGGTGCCCAGATTTGAGGAGACATAAGGCACAGATGTTTCTGGCTTAGCCTTCCAAAAAGAAGATTTCATTAGTGATCCAGTGTCACTAGTCACTTTGAAAGTTTTGGCTAAGCCTCAGATTTTCCCTCCCCCACAGTTTCATTCCTTACTGACATGGTGAATTTCACATTTCCCATGCATATATAATACCAGCTCTGAAAACTAAGGCAAGTTGCCATATTTCCTAATCTATCCAGTCCAAAGTAAAGGGAATTATTGTTCCCTGACAGCATTTTCAAACATCAGCATGACCTGAATTCTAATAAATTCACATGATCACAGCCTTACTGTCTCTCCTCTCCTACTTTCCATTTATGTACTGCTGGGACATTGATTTACTTGTGACAGAAATCTTTATCCTGAGACTTGTGTACGTTAGTTTTATCCCCTGGTATTCACCAGCTGGGTGGTCTTGCCAGGACATAGATCTAACTGTCTGTAAAAAAAAAATGTTAACCAGTGATGTGTTCAATCCCAGAGCTGGTTGAAATATTTTAGCCAGAAGATATTTTTCTTACAGTTTCATTGAAAGTGAAATGCTTCTCTGGATACTGTTTTCAAACTATTATTAGGTAGAAAAAAGTAAATGACTTATTGGGGTTGTCCCATTTTGTTTTGAAAATGTCACAGGATATTTGTTCTTCCTTTAATCAAAGCAAAATGAATGGGTTGTATTGAACTATATTTATAAAATACATTATATTGTTTTTGATGTCTTTTTAGCATTTGACTGGTTCCAGATTTAAACAGTTTGAAAACTCTTATTATCCAAAATTTTGAGGAATAGAATAGATTCTTCTTCTTGTTTGCCTTTCAGCATTGGCATTTATCACAGAAAGAAAATAGCCAGCCTGGTGATATAAATGTTAGGCGGTTGCTCTCATCTATGAAATGTTTTACTTGGAGACTATATAGTCTCACCTGAGTAACAAGCTCTTCCTTGGCAAGGTAGTCTAAATCGATATCAACATGTCACTTGCACTCCTCATTTAGTGTAAGTCGACTGAAGACTGCAGAAACTCAATCCTTACACTCAAGGACTGTCTAAAACCCCTCCAGGTATCTCATTTTAGATTTGTTGTGCCTTATCAGCTATCACTCCTCCTGCCCTGACCCTCAGTTCCTGGCTAGTTTTGGAAGGAGCTGTGGTGGATAATTCTGTGAGGGGTCCTTCAAGAAATGTATTGGAGATGTGGAACCTTTCCTAAAACCTTCAAGGATGACGAAGTGATGCATTTAATCTCATCAACTGTCTGTAACAAATTTACCTCTCCTCAGCAGCTGAACTACTGCTTGCTTTAGTGCATGTCAAGCCAAAAAACCACCAAAGGCTGGGTGTCTGTTTTCTGCAGAGCTCTTTGGTGACACACTGTGTGGAACCACAACTGGGATGAAACATCGAAAAATACATGCTGCTGCAATACTGAGTATTACAATGCTTGTGTTGGGGACAAGGGGAGGAAGGGTGGGAAGAGGGTCCAGCTGGCAGGTTTCTGCATCCCACATCAAGCAATCCAAACTAAAATTGTTGTATAATGAATCTGGCTGTAAGTTTGGACTAACTGTGACTCCGTCAAGAGAATAGAGAACATAAAAATGACTTGTATAGCAGACATAAATACCTGTTGGACATTTTAACTTCCTTTATTTTCCATCGCAACCAAAAGGTGGAATATTTTTAAAGACTGAGATCCAAAGGTGCCCAAAATAGGTAGGAAATATAGCCTCCATGCTATTCGTGCCTTGAATACTGCAGTTGTTATATTTGTAGGCATTTCTAGATTTGTCCGCCTACACCACAGCTCAGAACCTTTCCAAAGTTCTGGTCCTCAAAGGAACAAAAGAATAATATTATTATCATAATTAACTCTCTTCCTTAGGGAGGCAACTTTAGAGACAAACTACTTTCCAGCACCATCTTCTCTAGCTGCTAGTGCTTGCAGCTCTCTAGTGGTTTATAATCTTCATTTCCACAAACAGTGAGCAGATATTGATGATTTATTCCTGTAATTATTGTGCTCTTGAATTTGTACCAAATGGAGTATACGGTTCTGTGGTAAACATTGCAAGTTAAATCCCACTGGTGAGGAAGAAGAAAAAAAAAAAGCCGTTGAAGTCTAAAGCACATTTCAGCCATTGCTTGGCTCTCCATCAAACAAGATGGTCTACAAGACAAAGAAGAGAGAAGGAAGCACATGTAATCTCTCTTCTTTCAGTGTAGGCACTGCATGCAAGTTATTTATCTAGTCCTTTAAATTGTGTCCCTTATCCATTGCTTTAAAATAAGAGCTGACAAGAATTTCTGGGGGCAGAAAATTTTGCTATTGTTTCATTGAAAATCGGCATGAAATCTCTAATTATTTTAAGAAATCATGAAAATAATTGGTAAAGCCACTTTCTCTTTGTTGCAGTAAGAGTGATGTGATAATGGTGAAAACTGACATAAAGCAAAAGCTTAAGGAAAACAACAGAGACAGTGATAATGACTGTATCCTAACAAAACAAAACATTCTGCAGAAGCAGAAATGATGGAACCATCTGTTCTCATAGAAAAGCATATTTGCAGAAATTTTTTTAAAGTAGATGTGAAAGTGTATTTATTTGCTTAATTTGGGACTCCTGACCTCATGGTTTTGATGCCAGCTCACTATAATCTTAAAAAATGAAACACAAAAATCACCCAGGCAGTGAATCACTGGAGCCAACGGCTTCAGAACCAGAGTGTGCTGGTGTTTTCTTTTCTCAAACCTGAAGGGAAGTGGGCTTGTCACTTGCCAGCCACATTTTTCATGAGTCTACATGAAGATGAGAGCACAAAAGGAGAAACTGGTTTCCTGGACCTCAGTTTAGCAAAGTGATTCTGCACAAGCTTAGCTTTAGGTGTGGCACAGAGCACATTCGCATCTGAAGATGGGTAAATCCCTCCGCCCCTTGCTGCATCTGGACACCAACCTGAATGTCACTATTTTAGCTCAGTCATGTTGTGTATCGAATCACCAATTACCCACAATTAGTCTTCTCATTAGCAACCACTACACTGCATTTTCTTTTCTGTTGCCTTTTCTTCAGCTATGTTTCCACTTGCATTAATTCAACAAATTCTTAGGGCTAAAGCTGATCTTGGAGAGTTATAAATCAGGCAGCACTGTAAATCAGGTGTCCACACCAGTGTAACAGCTGTGTAAAGGAGACTGAAAGAGACTTGCAATTTCATTCTATGAAAAAAACAAAAAGCAATTTGCTTCTTCAGCAAGTTAACTTAGCCTTCCTCCTGAGAGATGACCCCACTTAAATACGAATCTGGGAGGAAGTGGAATGAGCCCGAGCAGCACGCAGCTAGCCCTGAATGCAGAACAGTAACAAGCAGTTCTCCCAGCAAGCTGGAAACCTGATGAGTTGTGCTAGCAATAGTTAATGTCCTGTTGAACACCTTTGAACTGTGATGAAGCCAGCTTTGAGAAGACTACTGCTTTGGATAAAATCACAAATTAAAATGAAAAATTGTGGCATAGGTTCACAGCTGTGTTTCACATCCATGTTCATTTAAAGGAAGCAGACTTGAAGGATGCTGTGGAAAGCAATTTGTTTACTAGATGTACTCTGGCTTTCTACCCAGAGGCATCAGGAAGGCATGCAGGTAGTTCATTAGGGTTCAGGATATATAGCAACTCTGTTGCAAACATTCACCTTATGACTTCTCACATCAAATTCTTGCCAAAACTTCATATCAACACATATAGTCAATTAGCGGAGACAGAGAGCAGGAAATGCCAGCCAGAGTTCTCCCTGGCATTGATCAAACACAAATGAGAGCTGCTCTGTGCGATTTCCCCTCATGGAGTAAAACTCCATTAGAATTTCAGAGCTGGATGGGCCCAAGAGCTGCATTAATCACTCTGCAATGGCACAGCGCAGACCTCCAGCGTGCTGCAAGCTAATGGCTCAGAGCTGTAACACAAGCTTCACCAGGAGCTATCCGAGGATCCCTTGGCTGTTTCTCCAGTGGGAGTGCAAAAAAAAGAAAACTAAAATAGCTAACTGAAGTGCTCCATCAAAGTTAGGACCCTGACTGTAATGAAACCAGCTTCCCTCTTTCTGCTGCTATTTCTGTAGCTCAAGAGGTGACCTGCATGATATTCATCATATGGCACATCACAGATGTGCAGTCAGCATGCGAAGAAGACATATATTAGATTCTTGAAAGAAGGGATGACACAGACAGTGCTGTGATGCTCTGTACAACTTAAAATGCAACGGGGAGACTGTGATCCTCGACACTCCCTGAAATGGCCCATGATTCTCAGCATGCTTCTGTGTGCCCTAAGTGTACTTCCACCCTCATGGAGACACCGCTCCACACAAAGCATGGTGGGATGGGTTACTCCCTTACTAAACTCTCCTTCTAGTCAAGAATTTTCGTCCAGAAATCCCTGTACTCTGTGAAAAACACAGGCTGGAAGTGACACCCAGAACCCAGCCATGAATGGAAGTAGCTTTCAGGACGAGCAGTTCGGAAATAGTAGTTTCTCTTTTCACTTGTCAGAATCAGATTTCTTTGTCGATTATGTGTTTGACACAAAGATAGATCTGTGTAATTAATAACTTGTGTCAAGCTCATCTTACATGGCTGAAAGAAATAATTTGAGAGTGTCACTATGATTCATTTAAACTATTGAACTCTGCATCATTTTTAGAAGGAAAATGCAGGATGACTGTATTTACAGGGCAGAAAGCACTGAAAATCACATATTTATTTTCCTGAGAGCTTTTATAGGGCACACATCAGCACAGATTCAATTTATAAAGGATGTTTGAAAGCAAGGATACCACTCTGAAGTAAAACACTGTAAACGTTAACAGACCTGCTGCTCTTTAAGAGTGGTACATACTCTTCCTTGCTGCTCACCTTTCCCAGTGCTCCTCTTCTTGGACTCCAAATACTGCTCAGATATCGTTGACTTTGCTTAATGCAATCCAGACTAAATGTGAATTACGTATTTGTCCCTTTGAACCATTCGACTTAGCATCTCTTCAGCCCTTTCATGGGTTGCAACATCTGCAGTACAAGGACAGTAAAGGCAGTGAGAAACCATGCAAAATCGGTTCCTATCCTTTTACAAAACATCTGAGCCAAGTAAGGCCCATGCTCAGGACAATATGGCTGCTCCCTGTATTTAGGAGTTCAAGTTCCCTTAAAAGACATAGAAAGCAAATGTAAAATACTACAGTGAATCAGAAGAGGGGAAAGTGAGGGCAGTGGGTACTACAGACTAAAAATTCAGGCATCATGCCCTTCATAAGTCACATAAAATGGGGATGAAAGAAGTGGGACAGAACAGATGCTTAGTAAACCAAGGAGCTCAGAGGTTTCCTGCCTCCTTGCTCTCTGTTTGTCGGTAAAGTTCAGCAGGCTGATTTCTGTCAACAGCATTCCCCATTTTCAGCCAGACACTAAGGGGATTTTCTTACTTTACCATAAATTTCTAAGGAGTTGTTGGCTGCAGCTGTCTCTCTTTGGCTGAAGTAGTTTCATTATTATTTTATGTTTCTTAGGACTTGGTACATTTGTTTCTGAATATTTTATCTATTTGCCACATGATGTGTCCATCTCCAAATACTCAGAAGGAGAGTGAGATTTCCAGACAACCTCTTTCCATGACCCAACAGAGAACATTTGCTCCTGAACTGTATGGAGACGGATGGGGAGCACACTACTTTTATCTCATTGATCAGACCGTGCAGCTGAGAAAGCGACTGTAACTCCCCAGTTTGGACACTCGGATGCCTGTGCGTGGTCTGGAGCTGATCAAGTTGGATCTTCTCCTGGCTGCATTTAACCCAGTCCATGAGGGCCTCATGTCAGATGATGTGCAGCTGAACTACATCAGTGGCTGGTGCAAGGCCAAACTTCAACACTGTTCAGGAGAGTTGAGCCCATTGAACCAGCTGGGGGCAAAATAGCTGTATGAACCTGACATTTACTTTTCAGAAAATATTTAAATATATATGTTATATTTCTTCAGTTTAGTTCCAACTAGTGATTTGCGTTATACCCACAGAAATGGGGCAGCAGACGGGCAAAAATTAATGTAATAAAACTGGTTTAATATCCTCCAGAGCATTGGAATAAAATTTGAACAAAGTGCAAAAGGATATACAGATAGTACATTTGTATCGAGGTGGAAGAAAGAAGATCCTTCACTCATCAGAAATGTCCTAAAATAAGTACAGCAATATCAAAGACAATTAGGGAGACAGTGAAGTAACTCAAAGACATAATAAGCAGTCTTCTGTGATGTGGTTTATGAACAATTTATCACCATACTTAGGCTCCAACAAGTATACAGTCCAATAAGCTACTGACTTCAGCTTTACCTGTAGATCTCTATAACCAACTCATATTGACAGAGTCAGGACCTGACAGTGGTGATGAAATTAACTATTTCTAATTATTCAAAATCAGTGAAGGGTTCTCTAACAAACACATCAAACGTATTAAACTGAATTCATTTTCTTTTATGGATTCCCAGCACTACTAAAATCAGTGGATCAGTGGAGCGAAAAAAAAAGTCTATGTGCTGAAGTGACAGCATAAATCAATAACCAGATACAAATGTGAAGATAATTTATGCTCCTGTAGAATCCTGTTAGGGTTTTTTTTCAGCTCAAGTATTCCTAATGTGCTCCATGATCCATGCAGGACTCGGGATATTGTGAGAGGCAGGATAGGATGGGGAGGGAAGAGGATTTGTGGGAGCTGGCAGCATGCAGCGATGGACAGAGTGAGGACACCCAGCTGAGAGATGGAGTAGAGCTGTAGATGGTAGATGCAGTCCAAAGCCAGCGTGGCTCTGAAAAAGAGTTCCTCACCCAGTCCTGGAGAGAATCAGCAGCACTATGGTTCATTATCAAGAATCAGACCCTGCTGTGTGAAGAGCTTGTCACCAAGTAAAGGCACGCAGGTGATTTGCCCTGCTACAGTCATGGGCACAGGGCTGCACCACGCAGAGATGCCAGCTTGGAGCTGCATTGGCATGGCAATATAAAAGATATTATTGCACGATAAAATACACAGAGAGGATGTCCACTACCAGAGGCAGGAAGGGAGCATGTACATTGTGCAGTATTTGCCTAGTGCACTGAATTAACACAAAAGCCATGTTTACTCTAAAAGACCATTGCAGCAGTAAAGGAATTTTAAAAGCCTGTTGCAGACAAGAGAAGCTAGGGTGAGTACGCTGGAAATGCACAAACATATCAAATACAAAATATATAGACACTTGAGAAGGGCTTTGTCAAGGAATAAACAGACAAGTGCACAACTAAGACTTTCCTGATCTTTCCTTCTACAAATCAAGAACAAAAAAACCCAAATCAAACCAGCCTGGGCCTGGTTTCCAGCGAGCCAGAGGCCCAAACTAGCCCATGGTTTTGTTTTATTTCTGACTCCAGACTCACATTCCTGGCTCTCGGGAATGAGGCTTCTCAGGGAGACATTTGAATCATAGAATCATAGGTTGGAAAAGACCTCTAAGATCAGCAAGTCCATTTGAGAGCAAGGCAGAGCAGCTGGACAAGATGTTTCTCCCTCCAGGATTACAGAAGGTGAAACACCATAAAAGAAATGGAATTGCATCAAAGTCAAATCACCTTTTCCCATTGTAAAGATGATTTGAGGGTTCAGACTCTTTGATGTGACCGGTGGAAAAATCAATAGACAGGTGGTCCCAAACTATTGTCTAGTGAACTTGATACCAGCCCATCGAATCCCTGCTTCACCTGCTTCACACCAAAATTTTTCATCCTGAATGACCCTGATCAGTGACAATATGCTAAGGTCACTTTCCGTCAGGCTATCCCATTAGTGCTGTTACATCTCACTTGTCGTGAACTTGATGGGACACAAGGGAAGGAAATAGGTTATACGACAGCCAAGTAACCTTTGGCTTCCTAATCTGCATGACACACAGTTTGGCACAGAACCTGAACTGACTGCCCCAGCTCTGTAGCAAGTCAGCCTCGGTATTCTGCAACTTAGCCAGAGGTGTTCTGCAACTATAACACACAAAGCAATTCCTGCTCCAGTGACACAAAGAACTACTGACTGTGATTTCCACTGTACTAACTGGAAAGAAAAGCACTGGAGAATGTTGACTGAGCTACACCGCACAAGGAGCTGCAGACACTAATCAACACATGAGAAGCTCGTAAGTAGTACGATGGTCATGAGGAGCACCAGGGGTGCTGGTATCTCTGCTGCAGACCACCTCTGCATTTGCAGCCAGTCTAGTCCCCCCTGCTATTCTGCACAGGATGGCTCTATGTTGCAAGAGGAGTGAGTCTGAAACACCAGCCTTCCCTTGCATTTAGCATTCCTGTGAGTGTGTGCACACCATGGCCATTTGTCTAGCATTTCCAGAGGACTAAAAGCCAGAGCTGCTGGATAACTGCTTGATCATGGCCTAATACAGCACAGTGAGAGGCTGCCTCTAGGAATAGTGGAGCTGGCAGGTTGAAATTGGTGTCAAAACTGAGATCTGATGAGTAGCATGTGTAGGGATTTGAGAACAGAACAGACACTCTTATTCCCAAACACATTCTTCAGAATATGATTTCTGTCCTCAGATTTGGGAAAAAAGATGCCCCCTTTCATAGCACTTGTTTTCTCAGTATGGGGTAAGGCAGCAAATTCCTGGGCCCCCAGCTGACTTGTCGCAGCAGAGGGAAACGGGAAGACTGTCTTCTGTTGCATGATGAGCAACATGTTACTTGATGGACTCATGGACTCCATTTTGGTTTGTGTGATGGCAACAAATCCCTTCACAAGTTGCCTAATGGGGACAAATTCCCTACACTATGGTAAGTGAAAAAAGCAAACACATTTGTTTAAAACCTGCAGCATCTCCCCTTGCTTAGAGAATCCTCAGCTTCTGTGTCCTATTTCCTTTTGTTAAACTACTTAACTTCTCCATCCCTTCCTTTACCAGGAAGATTAGTTCCTTTTGTCACGCACGCTCCTGGTTATAAACCAAGTAGCTAAACTTGCTGGCAGATGGCACATTCATTATTTTGAGTTTCTCTGCCCCAAAGCCACCACAAAAAACAATGTTGAAAAACTAATAATTTTAGTTACACCAGCAAAGTGAAGGGCTGATACATTCCCTACCAAGCAATAAGTTAAAATAAGCCTAAACCAACAAGCGATTTTTTACTTTTCCAAGTGTGCTTTTATTTCCATGTCTCTGGTGTCTACCTACAAGGAGTACGTGGAAAGCTTCCCTAACTCTGAATTTCAAGACTGAATTCAATTATTAATGTCAACAGAAGCTCCACCACACTTATTTAGCTCATGCAGTGTTGATCCTGCGTGTCAGGCTGCCTGCCTGAACCTGGACAGGAGAGCCTTCTTCCCTAGAAGAACTAGGGAGGTCTTTGTCAGCATGAGGAGATTCAGTCTCAGCCATGTGAGGGTGTCTGAAAATAGCCTGTCTACTTCAGTTCTTCCTGAAGAGGGACTAGCAGGTCTCACGTCTCCTATGTGTCCTTTCCATCACAGTCTATGGCATTTCTGAAAGACCATTGATGTGCCAGATTTTCTCTGGGCACCCAAGATAAACTAAGGGGAGCATTAACTCAGGTGGTCTTCCAGGAATGAAAAACAATCAGGAAGGATGGGAAGACATAGAGACTATGCCATGTCTCTTCCCTGCTCCTATGAACCTTGGGCCATTGATGCCAACAGGACATTCAGCCCTGTCTTCCCAAACGTGTTTGGCAGCCCACAGCCGCAGGGTCATTGCAGCAGTGAATTTGTTATTACACCCCTACCTCCCTTGCAAGCCTGCGAGTAAATCCTGCTGCTCGCTTTGACGGAGAAACTGTTCATATCACAGTCGTCAGCCTGCTGCTACACAGACAGTCAGACCTGAACATCTGTAGTGCTCAGCCAGCAGTAATCAAAGCCACACATTATTCTTTGCTACTTCACTCCTCCATCACGACCGCCGCTAGGCTTGTTCTCCAAGCCTGTGAGTCAAAAAGGGCAGAGCACACGTTCAGCTCAGGAAATGTTTCTCAGATAAGTTCTGCTTTGTATGTGTTTGGTTCCTGCTTGACTTTGTTCACTGCTATCGGAACTGCCCGAAAAGAAATCAAATGCAGCCTTTCCTAGCAACAGGGTATTAGAAGAGGATCAGATTTACAATACCTGCAGTGCCTAAAAATGGAGTATTGTACTCACCACAGTCAGTTAGTTAAACCTAAAATCCCTGAAATTAGAGCCTAAAATTCTAGGCTTTAAAGGGATTATTTTCCACTTGAAAATTTTTGGACTTTGACGTATAATTCTTTAGCTCAGTTTGCTGAGGGTCAATCTTGTCTTATACAGAAGGTTGTGCTGCTCCCCTATCTCTTGTTCTGGGGGCTCCATCTGGTTTTGCATAACACCTCGCCTTGTGCTGCCTTTCTGTGTACAGGGACTCCTTCGTAAATGCCATATAACAAGTGGTGAATAGTATATGGTTGTTTTTCTCCAGCTGTAGACAAAATCTTCTACAAGGATGCAAGGTTTTACATTAGCAATGGTTAAACTGTTCTGAACTTTGGCCCAAGTCCCCAAACCAACTGCATCCTATCTTTTTGCAGATTCGCAAAAGTCTCACAGTTTCCTTTTTATTATTATTATTATTATTATTATTATTATTATTATTATTATTATTATTATTATTATTATTTCTAAACATTTTCTATGTTCAGCCTTCACTAGGAGTGCTGAAGCTACAAATGCTTCTTGGAATCTGTAGATATTAATATCCCTCATTCTCTGATGGCAATGTACTTTTCAAGCCTCATAATCATAAATCTTCTAAATGCCCGGGAGATAACTAAGTACTACAGTGTACCACTATGGTTAAGAAACATTTCCAGCGTTATCAACCAACTGAGAGCTGGGTATTGAACCTCCAAGTCGTGTTCCCTCATTTTTCTTCCAACCCCTCACCAGTCATCCCTCTCCCCGTAACCAAAGAATTTGATAATTACGGTAAGATTTCCGAATTTTAGCTGCTGATTCCCCCCCCACCCCACTCCCCCAGTAAAATCATTAACTTTTAAAGTTTAGCCCATTGCTTATCTAAAATGGAAAAGACATTTAAAATTCTTAGCATAGAGGACTTGGATTTTCATTAAGGGAAATCCACATCTCAGTGAGAGGGAGATGGGGCCAACTCCTGCACCACTCGGTTTCTGTCTTCCCTTCTAAGGATCCACCTTGCAAGAGAACGTGTGATCTAGCAATCACCCTGCTGCCTTGCAGACACATTTGGATACTCAGTCTGATCCCAGCTGTATATTATGACACCAGTGAGACGGTGGGAGGAGGTGAGATTTCACAGCAAGGTATAGGGAGAGAGGGGGAGCAAGAAGGAAAGGAAGTGGAGTAGGAGCACCACCAAAAGGCTGTATCTCCTCAGATGAAAGTGATTCGAGACTCCCTGGTGCAGTATCTTCTTGTGTGCCTCTTTCAGGCCCTCTTGTGCAAATGAGAAGGACAGGCATTTTATATTGCCTTGGCTCCCTGCCTATGTTGGGCACATGGTCAGGCTGGATACTGATGAACTCAGCCAGAGCCCTCTAAATTGAATTCATGCCTTTTCCAAAGCAATTTTTATACAGTGACACCAGCAGGTGTATTTTTCATTTTAAAGCAGAAGGCTATTTTAACAGGGATTAATCCTGGACTGGAAGAAAAAAATCCTAGGACTAAGTTTTAGATATTATATTTTTCAGCTTTTCAAATCAACATGTGTAAAGTCACCATCCACTGCATCTCCTTGTGCCATGCTCTACTGCTTCAGCCACTCAGTCTTGTTTCACCTCAAGCATTGCTCACTCTCCTACACTGTTATCATAGTCCAGGGCTGTGCCTAAAACTAAGACATTCCAAATCTTACCCCTTAAGGCTATCAAACATGTCATAGAATTAGAGAATGGTAATGGTTGGAAGGGACCTTAAAGATCATCTTGTTCCAACCCCCCTGCCATGAGCAGGGACATCTTCCACTAGACCAGGTTGCCCAAAAGACATGTGGTGTCTCCTCAGCTGAAGACTCCTCCGGAGTTCAACCAAGGCTTTCCTGGTCTGAGGACAAGCCTTTTCAGTGGTGAGCTGCTTTACCTTGCTAGGTAAAGTAAGTAACTGCACAGTCCACACAGTGGGGAGATGGCAGGAAAGAGGGTCCTGAACACCTTTGACTTCTGTTTGAAGTCTCTGTGAGTTCAATAGCTGCTCTGGCAAGAGTGGTCTTCAGCTTGCCATCTGCAGTCTCTGGACATGAGAAGAGCAAAGAACACACCACTTCTCTAGTCGTTCCAGTGGGATGATGTCTCCTCATTTTAGCTCCTTTCTTACAGACAAAGCTGGCAGAAGCAATGCCATTCTTTACAAGTCTCAGCAGCAGAGTCTACTGCAGGGAAACGAGGAGCTGGGTGTTAAGGAAGCTCCCCTGAGAAATCACATATGGGGCTGTTGGAAGGCTGAAGTTACCCAACAAGTATCGCAGAAAATGCTGAAGAACTGGAGACACTTTGATCACTTCTGGCCTTGTATCCCGCAAAACAGGCCTTATCTGAAGGAAGAATTAGTGATGCGAGATGCCCAAAACAAACCAGTTTGCCACAACCTCTCCATCAAAAGTGCCTTCAAGCAGGTTTGTTACAGATGGGAAGATAGGAAGAAAGCAAGGATTATTGGTACCTATCCCAAAACCCGAGGACCAACTGACACAGTAGCTGCCAATCTATCAGCAAATTTGGAAGCCGGGCAGATGCACCCCCTGGCTCTGCCTGAAGCCTGCTAACAGAAGCTGCTAAAGGAGCAGGTGCTTTGTGCAGACCTTATTACCAAAAAGGTTAAAAGATGACAGCTGTGACAAAATGAAGCCATTCTCTGCAGAGTGGTTGCAGGAGGAGTGGGAGAACATGTCTTGAAAAGAAGCTCTGTTGCAGTTTTATCACTTAGGTGTGAGAGGAAAATTGTATATCCAGGGGACACATACTGCAATGCTGTTTTTCACATTTAACCTCTCTCTTCTTTTTATAAGGGATAGAGAAGTGTTTCTTGCTGCACAGATAACGGGAGACCTCCTCTCCAGTGAGTCTGTCTGACCAAACTTTTGCAGTGTTTGATGGTCAAGGCTGCCAATGTAGGTTCAAACCCGTATGCTGGGATTAAAATCAAATCTAAGCAGATACCTGAAGTCTCCCAGTCCATCTGAGGGCATTTTTTGCAGAGGTTTGGGCTGACTGTCACCAACATGCTACTAAGTTTTTTTTTCAGATTGAATAGGTCCAGCAGACAAATTGCCTGGAATCACGGAAAAAGACCTAGTCCATACCAGTTCCTGTTAAAGGAAGAAAGAACAAAACAGCCTAAAAAATATAGACATTCCTGCTCAGGCAGCAGAGCAACTGCATAATTACAAGTGCACTGAGGGATTTATGGCCTTGGCAAAATTAAAAACAAGACAATTCCCTGATAGTCTTAACAGAAAGAAAAACCAGCAGTGTTTTGTAGAGTCATTGTTGAAATACTAATCAGAACGTCTTTGCCTTACACCACTCTAAGACACCATCTCATGCTCTGTTTTCATCATCCTCGATTGTCCCTGAGAATAAAATATTTTGTCTGATTTGTTAAGATATCCAGGCCGGTTTGCAAGGAGAGAAGGTGACTGATGACTTCTTTTTTAGCTCTGTAGCCACATGATACAAGTCTCAGACTCTGGGGCTGTTACTGCTTGCATGCAACGAGCGGTAAAATTTTCATCTTTCTTTCTTATCTGGCTGCAGAATTTGATTTCTGACTGGTTGCTTTTTTCTGCTTTCTCTGGGCACCAAAGGGCAGCCAAATTTTAACACAAGAGGGAGGATGTTTTTTCTGGGACTGCTAATGACATTCTGCTCTCTGAAGTGCGCAGTGCTTGCACACAACCAGCAGGTTTAGGGCTAGGAGGGAATTTTCCTTCCAAGTAAGATTGGCAGGAAATTTTGAGGTATTTCTGGCTTGCCTCTATCATGTGCCTTTTCTCTCTACCATAATCTTAAGGGAAATCTATTTATCAAATGCTCTAGTATCACAGGGTTGTAGGACATAGATGATTCCCTTAACCTCTTCTGTCCTCTTTTTGTCATTTATTCATCTACTAAAGGTCTTACATTGACCAGAAATGGGACATGTCTTCTGGTGCTTGCTGGTGTGAGGATTAACCTGTGGATTTTTCTTAACTAGCTTCCTATTGCTTCGTGTCCTGCTCTTGCAAAGGACTGCATTCAATGTCCTGGGTGACCTCTTCCAAGCCACTGATTTTAGATTTCATTTATCCTTCATTAAACTCAAGAAACCAAAAATTCACAATGATGAGACAAAACATTACCAGGCTGCTAAGATTATGCTGCAGCTATACATGAACCTGTTAACTCTAGTGTACCAAGTGAACCTACTTAAAAACTGTGTCCTATGCATTACAAATATGCTCCATAATATTTATGATTTCCCTGGAATAATTCTGTTCTGACAGGACCGTGAATCCAATTCTCAAGGGTTTGAAAAAGAAGCAGGAGGGCCAAACTTTTGCTAAATATGTCCAGATATTGGTTACTTCAGGGTATGATAGCGACATGAGGTTCCCCATAGTACAAGAGCAATGTAAAGCAGTGTTTGTGTTTTAACCATATGGTCAAAATGGCCACTCTTTTAACAGCCACAGTGTTTTAGGAGGACTTTATTTCCCACTCATCCTGATTTCCACCTCCTACCTTGCAGATTCTCTAGAGCAATGTCTAACATTACAATGCCAGTTTACATAATGTGCTTTACAGGAAATTCAGGTTCAGCCTCTGAAATCAAGAACTACTGCATGGAAAAATATCTCATTTGTTTTGCCCTTAAAATCACTGTTGTGAGTGTGTTGGCTTTCTAGTCTGATACATTTTCATTTGCTTCTATTTTATATATGGATAATATGGCACCTACAAGTTCAGTATGTGGGTCTAGTGACACTCCAGCACAAATACATTGAGTAGTTCCTTATGGTAACAACCATCTTCTAAAAATGTTTTCTGCTATGCTTTCTCTAGTGCCTAGGAGAATCATCTATGTTCCGTAACTGGAAGATTAGTAGAAGCACTAATAAATAATACAATGATATTATGGATAATGGAATAAACATTATAACATGCACACGAATAAGACAGAAATACAGACACAAAATATAGGTATTCTATCAGGTGTATATACTTTTCAGTTTTCCAGTCAGCAGTATTTAATTCATAACAGAGGTGAGTCAAGGGAAAAGAATACAGGGAGATAGCACGAAGAGTCTAAGCATTCAGACCTCACTGGAGCCAGTAGACAAGCAACTGATGGCGCTTTACATGCTAACGTAGACCATAGTGAACATTTTCAATGCTAGTTCAGCAGGCAAGATTGAGACTTGAAACTGAAATTGTTGCCCACAGTCAGGCTTCATTAAGCCCAAAGTTAGGGCAATGACCACAGGGAGGAGACTAGGAGGGGACTTATAACCTTGTAGGTCCCTTCTTTCCAGGAAACTTTCACCTGAGGATGGGAGAGTGAGATGTGGTTGGGACCTTCCTCCTGCTTGGTGCAGTTGGGAGGACAAGCTCACTGTAGAAACGCCACCTCTGAAAATGCTGTGCTTTTGCTGTGCTCACCAGGAGCTGTGTCTATCTGGGCTCTCCCTGCCTTTGCGTTCCTCAGCCTTTGCCTTTCTGACCTACAGTACTGAGCTCTTTGGAAAGGGCAAACCAAATAGCGCAACTGAAAATAGTCGCAACAGTGTGTGTTATTTCTCATCCTCTGCAGACCACTGGCTGTGCTAGGGCTGCTCTGCAAGCAGACAGTCCAGTTTGACCAGAGGCCATTAATTGTTCCTGTAAAAAAGGACTCAAGATTTTGATTCAAGCCCAGCTGGAGGGATGCGAAGCACTCCAGAAATTATGGTAACCAGCTGGCCCTGTGGTCATCAAGGAGCTTGTTTTCCTCACATTAGGTGACACATTTCAGATGTGTTTTCAAGGATTACTAGTCACAAAGCCAGAGTGAGCAAGAAATACAAATATTTGAGCTCCAGTCTTTGCAAATATCCTGTAGCAAGGCAACATTTGGCCTTCTGCTTCCATTAGATATGGGCTACCACCTTGATGGACTGAAGTGCTCACGCTCTGAGCAAATACATTGACAATGACACATCCTTTCAGTTCTTAGGGTCACCACTGACTGCACTGCCCCAGTCAGGTTCATTCAAAGCAACATTTGTCTTGCTTATACCCGCCAGTGCTGCATGGTTGTAAGTGAAGAACAGCCTTGACAGTCTGTTAATCAAAGGCCAGGAGAAAAGAAATGAAGAAACTTCAGCAATCCTCACCAGCAGACTCCTACCCTCTGAACAGGCTGCTAGTTGGGGTGAGCTTGTTACTCACTCCAGAACAATAACATCTGCAGAACTTTTTGCTTTGCCACAAGCAGAAAATTGGTGATGGCCTCAGCACTGTGTGGATTACAGTAGCAAACCTCTAATTCTCTTTTGTGTATCCCAGTGTTATGCTATGAATTCCCAGGATCTAAAGATCTTGAAGCTGAGTAGCTTAGGCATCATGCTAGAGATCCAGGCATTTAAGCCTCAGTGTGGACTAATACCAAAGGCTTCTTGAGCCAAGCACACTTTAAATAGGCACATATTTATTTGGATTGCAAAGTTAATAGTCCGGATGAACACCTACTACGCCCACATCATTGTTTTGTACATTGCTGGATATGAAGGCTACCTCAATATACATCATAGAATCACAGAACAGTTTGGGTTTGAAGGGACCTTTAAAGGTCATCTAGTCCACCCCCCCTGCAGTGAACAGGGACATCTTCAACTCGATCAGGTTGCTCAGGGACCTCTCCAACCTGATTTTGAATGTTTCCAGGGATGGGGCATCGATCACCTCTCTAGGCAACCTGTGCCAGTGTTTCACCACCCTCACTGTAAAACAGATCTTCTTTATACTCAGTCTAAATGTACCGTCTTTCAATTTAAAACCATTGCCCCTTGTCCTATCACAACAGGACCTGCTAAAATGTTTGTCCCCGTAAATGTCCAACCACATCAAGTGGCCTAAGTCCAAGCAAACAAAGGACCTTGATAAGCTGTCTATGACTAATATTCAGATTCCGATTCTTCCAAAAGGACACCAAAATGCTGCCAAGCAGAAAGGCTTCTATCAGACAAGGGTGTTCTACTGGGTCATACAGTTTCTGAAGGAAAGAAATTGGTACTGTCTTGCAATAAATGCATAGATGCTTTTTTGCAAGAAAAGCACCAACAGTAGCAGGCAGCTGTCCATTTCAGAGTGAAAACTGTATTTCAAACACTACAGACTCAGGCAAGAATGCAGCATTACTGGATAGCTCTCAATCTTGATTACAACAGTATAAATTTGATGCAAATTCTCTCATATCATCAATTAATCCAGATTGACACTCAAACAACTGAGAGCCCAAGATCCATGGAATGTCTTTATAATGCTAATATAATTATGATCAGCTTTGTTGTCTTAAAATACTCATTGTGTAATTCCATGTAATAGCAGCATGTAAATTTATTGTGGTATCATTTCTTAGTGTTTTCATTTGTAATCTCCCAAGATACAAGCAGTAAAAGAAAGCATCAGTTCCTAGTGGTTAGAGACACAAACAGGAGGTCTGCTGTCTAGTTTCAGGTCTGCTGCTGACCTGCTGAGTAACAAGTCATGCCTCTCTTTTGCATTTGCTGCTGCACAAGGACAGTCAACACTCCTCTCTTCAACTCTGTGAAACCCACGTATCTGTATCATTAAGGATATACAACAGGAATTAAAATACATTTAACTGGAGACTTGACTAAAGAGATTGGGTACAAGATGAACTTCTCCTGAGGTGTCTAATGAGCTATCGTCAGAATGGCTACCATACTTCCACCTAGCCAGCCTCTTCCAAGGTAAATACCTATGGACAAATGACAAGTTTTCTTTTCACGTATTTGCCCATTTCCTGAACTGTCTTTTCACTTCCAGCACTTTCCATTTCTGGTCACACTATTTAATTCCATCAGTAAAGTCATTGAGTCATTTCATTATTCACTTCCTTTCACATTAATGTAGATGACGCATCGAACCTCCATGCTAAACTCCCTCCCCAGCTTGCTGTGGCACCTCTCAAAGAGATGAGAAGTTCCTGCAGAATTCTCACTCCAGCATTTCTGATTTGGCGCATTTAGGTGAATTCAACTACTGGCTTGTGTAACAAAAGCAAATAAAATCCCTTCACACAAGCAAAGTTAGAGGCCATACAGGCATTTCCGAGGAATTGGCTGGCAGATATTTTGCATAACATATGAATTTATAAAACTGTTGTAAAAGCACAAATACTTGTTGGCTATGTAGGTTATGTTACGATATCCCTACAGGGTACCTGAAACTGGGTGAGTGGCATCCTGAGCAAATGACTCCCACTGGAGGAGTGAGTGTCTACTTTTGAAAACATTACTTTCTATTTCAGTTTGAGGACAGCTTTGCTGGTTTTCGTTGTTGTTGCTACAGCTGACTGATCCTATACTCTGGTGATACATTATTCTCCCTTGCCTGCCTTCACCAATCACTATACGTCTGTCAAAAGTGTTAGAATCGGTTGGCATAGTCGCAACATGAGTGGGAACAAGCCAGGTCTTTTGGAAATCCTATGAATTTTCATAATGTGAACAAGTACGCTACAGAACCTGGCTGAAATTTTAGTGCTCTTCAAGACATTGAAAAAGTCAGCCAGCACTTAACAGGTCTGAATTATTAAGGCTGGAGGTAAAAAACCCACCCTATAACAAAAAAGCAGTCAGTCACAGAGGACAATTGTGAATTCTGCAAAAGCAATTGGAACATTTAATAGACTTTTTAAAAGCCCCGAATGAAGTCACAAAGTCCTCAGAGATTGAATTAAAATATCCACAATAGCCTGTTCCGAAATGGAGCCTGGGATGTTTTAGAAGTTGAATAAATGGCAGACTTCGTACTCAGTGCCAAGACTTCAATTCCAACTTTTAGTTGCTTCGTTTCAATATTGTCTAAACTTACTTTTTTCGGTGTTAAGATTTAGAAATGATATTGCTGTGCTGGCAAGAACTGTTATTAGGTGCTGAAAAATTCAATCATGCAGAAGGGAGTGGGGTGGGGGGAAATGTATGCCAGGTTATTTATTATCTCTCTATAGAAGCCCTGTATTTTGTCAAGGCAGCATCCTAAGGAAATTTCATGGTCATTATAAAGTCAAGATGACAATGGAGAATCCAGTTAAAAATCTGGAAATTCTGATAGTAGCTCATTCAGTCTGGTTAAATTCAGCTACACATTTTCAATATGTGCCAATCTAATTAAGAACTGGTGAAGAGCTATTAATAGAAATGTATCTTGGATGCTAATAATGTGGGCTTTATGCCACTGCCTAGCAAAGCTGATATGTTAGAAGCAATAGGAGTATTAGTGTTAGAGAGCTGCCATGCTTGCAAAGGCGGGTGAATAACTCCATGTGGGTAGGATCTTCCTATCCCAGAGCACCTGTAAGCATTGTAAGTGCCCCTCTGCCTACATGATGCAACGTATTATCATTTATAGTTCCCAAGTCGTTCCAAGGATTACTGGCCTTCAAGAAAACACAGATGGGAAGGAGTTTATCCAGAAAGAGCAGCAGTCTGTGAAACAGCAGCTAATAGCTATCATCTCCTCCACCCCTTGACACAACCCTATCTAGCTGTTACAGCCCTCGGAGCTCAGTTCCAAAAAGAAATAAATAAAGTCATGGCCTTTAGCAAAGAAAGCCAAGCCATGAAGAGCTACTGGAGAGAGTCCAGCGGAGGGCTACGAGGATGATGAGGGGACTGGAACATCTCCCCTACGAGGAGAGGCTGAGGGAGCTGGGCTTGTTCAGCCTGAAGAGAAGGCTGTGACGGGACCTAATAAATGCTTATAAATATCTGAAGGGTGGGTGTCAGGAGGATGGGGCCAAGCTCTTTTCAGTAGTGCCCAGTGACAGGACAAGGGGCAATGGGCACAAACTGAGGCACAGGAACTTCCGTCTGAACATGAGGAAGAACTTCTTCCCTCTGAGGGTGACGGAGCACTGGAACAGGCTGCCCAGGGAAGTTGTGAAGTCTCCTTCTCTGGAGATATTCAAGACCCGCCTGGACAAGGTCCTGTGCAGCCTGCTGTAGGTGACCCTGCTTCAGCAGGAGGGTTGGACTAGATGACTCACAGAGGTCCCTTCCAACCCCTACTGTTCTGTGATTCTGTGATTCTGTGAAGCAGAGACTAAGCACATTGCAGAGCAGGACTGGAGGCATCCTGTGCAGAGGCAGATTCTAAGACACTGCCAAAAATGTCGAGTGGAGCAGACGTGCCTACCAGTCCAGTCAGAATGGAGAGAATATGTCTTCTCAGGTCTGGTACCACAGCCTGGTGTCACAGAAACTCAGCATCTTTCATGTTAGAAGGAAGAAGAGAAGGAAGATGGTCATCACAAAGCTTTAATGGATTTTCCTGTCATCAATTGCTAGACTTACATCTCCATGATCAGACAGATATCACTAAAAGGAAAGAAACTCAGTGAGTTTAAATTATTAGGTCAGCTGAGCAGAAAAGCAGACACAACACAGACCAAAACCCCCTGTGATTTCTTTCTGAATGCAAGATATTCAAATCTGCCTTTCTGTTCTTTGGCTTTGATTTTTTTGCTGTTTTTACAAAAAAGATCACAAATGACAACGGAATAAAAACAAGTAAAAAACCACTACTTATTCAAGTTTTACAATATGTGCTTTTTTGACAAAATTGGGAAATTTTGCAGAAAGGTATCAAATTCCATCAGTGCTTTCACCAAGAAACTACATTTCACTGTGATGGAATCACATAATTTTTATTTCTATAGAATAATTTTAGCTACTACTATGACAAGCAGAAATAAGAGCAAAATGTTCTAAATTACTATTACAAAGCATTTCAAGAAAGCCATTTCAATGTTTCAGGAACAAAAAAATTTGCCGAACTTCAACTTATATTTAATTTTGCCTTCTACTGCTGGTTTGAAAATAAAATTGTAATCTTCCTGCAGAATGAAAATTCCATTTTCTGACCAGCCACCTTCAATTGTAGCATTTCAAGCATAATTTGAAGGAATACAATGGACCTATTGTCACACACTGCTATGGGGCAGCTCCAGTTTTCTCTTGGCCTATTACCTCACCAGAACCACTCCTCTTCTCACAGGGCTAGCACCAAGGAGTATTTCATGAGCAACAGCAGTGAGCTGCACACAGCACATCAGCCTGCAACAATAGCTAGGAGAGGTCTTGGTCACTTTAAAATGTTACAAAAAATGTTCAGGCAAATCTAATAAACCGAAGAAAAGGAAACCCATTTCAGAGGGCACTAGAAGGGAAGAAAAGGAAAGGAAATAGAGTTAAGGGAAACCATTTACCCATTGCAGGCTTCAATGGGTCTCGCACAAAATTTTCAGGACAGAATGGGTCACACATGTTTTGTCCCTGCGTTTGATAACTTAAATAACTTAGTCTCACACCTTCCACTATTTTTTTTTTAAGTTATTTATATCTGAGAAAGAGGGGAGGGAGATGCCCCCAGGAAATTTAGTTTGTGTGCAGAGGCACCCCCTTTACCCATGTAATTGGCGTGCATCTCCTTCCTAAGCAGACCCTGCTTTACTGGGAGGGTGAACGCCTTTTGGGAAGGAACTTTGGAAAGGTTTCTTTCTACAGAGAGCAGACCAGACAGATATTTCTGTGGTCCCTTCTGGCCTGCACAAGCTCACCACCCCCACCTGCGCAGTGGGAGCAATCGAGAGGCAGCACCTTGGGGTATTCACACAAACAGGTTTATTTGAGGAATCGCTGCCCCTGCAACATGGTCAAGGGCTTGTATGGTCTGAGGGCATTTAAATGTTCTTTTTTCTCCCTTACTGAAAAATTTTCACACCTCAGAACTATGCTTCATCAGCTGGGAGGTAACATGGAGGGTTTCAGAGATGAGCATAGCACACTGCAAAATTGCTGAGTAAATTTGCCCAAGAAAAAGGGGAGAAGGCAGCATGTACATGCAGAGGTTGTGATACACAGGTCTGCACTGGGGCAGCACCAAGGCACGTTGTTCCACTCCAGCCACTGGGCATCATGAGAAAACCAGCTTGGATTCCAATGGGCTAGACCCAGATGGGTCCTCTTGGTGCCATGCACAGTCCTGCTCAGGGAGAGATGTGCAACAGGGACATCCAGGCTGTCATATAGTATAAAAGCCAAAAAATGCTCTTTGATGGCTTCTGCACCTCCAGAGAGACCCTAACTTACTGCCTGGCCCCTCAAGTGAGCTGCATGCCATGAAGTCAAAATGATACCTTTTGGGGGGACCAGAGGAGTTGTTAGCAGCCAAGAAGCTGCTGATGTGACCTTTACCAGAACACACGGTGTCCTCCTGTCCTCAAACTGCCTCTATGTCTAACCACCCCTTCCATGCAGCAAGAAGTAATGTGCTTCAGACTGCCCCTCCAGAGATCTTTGCACTGGGACCAAAATCTATGGCGTAGTCTAAGGCATCACAAGTTTCCTGTGCTTTCTGTCTCCTCACTGAGTTACATCTGAGTTAAAATGGGTAGAAGATGGGGTGGGGGTGTAAATAAAGTTAAAGGGTCTGAAAGAGGCCACAAGTGTGAACTTGGAGATGGCAGAAAAGAATAAACAGCCAAATGCCTTTTAGGAGAGATTGCAGACACGGCTGTACCGCACCGAACGCCACTTTCAGCAGAGGGGCACTTTGCCAGGACTTGGCTGGGGTGTGCATCTGAGCGGTTCTGAGTCCTGTCTGTGCCTTTCCAGGTGTGAAAGACAGACTCCTTCTGCAGGCAGGGCAGTAGGCACGGATTTCATTTACTTTTCATAGGCATCTGTCCTGAATATCAGACAGAATACAGAGATACGACGTTGACAAGCAGGATTTTATTTCCTACTCTGTCTTTAATTGAGTGTTAACTTGTTGAATACCACAGTATTGCTTTCCCATGACCTTTGCTGTTAACCAGAGACTTCAGGGCAAGTTGGATTACTTTTCATGTTCAGCAGCAGCTGTGGGGAGCAGGCGATTGCATTAGGCAATCTGCAACCAGAGGAACTGACTCAAATGCAGTAACTGAAGTGTGAAATTTGCCTTCACCTCTCCTCTTAATCAGCCCTTCACATTTAAAACCCTTCTATCTACTTTTTTTGCCACCATACAGGGTGGAGGGAGGATAGCTGAGTGAATACAAACTATGGCATATTCATTAATTATGAATATTCATTAAGCGGGCTAGCTAGTGGTAATGTGCTCCTGTTTGGGAGAATCTCAGCAGCATGACAGAAGGCTCTTTAAGAAGCAGCATTATTTTGGGGGGACAAAACGTCTGGAAGAAATGAACAGTTGTCTGAAATGCCAGAACACGTTACACACATCCAGACCCTGCCGGGAGATTTTCCTCCAAGGGATATGTGTATCTTCCATGTCCGTTAGGTCAAACTCTGGTCTGTTTGTATTCCCCGCTGATGCTTCATGTCTTAAGCATGCAAACACACATAAAGCTAGTTCTGTTTCAGGCTATGTAACAGTGCTGATTCAGATGAAATCTTTTCTATGGTCATATCGCAGCTCTGCTGGCTTTTGTGTGCATTCCTGTTTTGAGGTGGGAGTCCAGTTCACAAAATGAAAAGATCATCCCAAAGAAAACTGGCGTTTTCCACCTGAGCCACAGTCAAAAGTCCTCTTGAAATGATTGGAATTATTTCATCCAGCATTGCCAATCTGCTCTTTTATCTCACGCTTTACAAGAAATTATCCACACACTGGGAATATTAACAATGCCAGACAATAAAAATGTAAAAAAATCCTGCAGAGAAATTAATGGCTTCTAGCATTCCAAAGGCTTCAACCCTTCCAAAACCATTTTCTCCTGACAGATGAAAGTGCCTGCCCTCTTCACACATTCCTCAAGGAGAAGCTGCCAGAGCCAGACATGTCTCCTGCACCACCCCTTGTCATCTGACTGCAACCTTGAACTTCATCTCTACCATGGGACAAAATAATCACGTTTCCACAATTATAATGAAATACTCAGAGTTCAGAGCGTTTCAAAAGCAAACTGCTAGGTATTACCTACCTTGCATTAATAGGGCAATACAGACAGAAAGGCAGGGCTTTGTGCCGAAAGTGATGTGGTAAGCTGGTGATGGGACTGGAGAAGGACACCCACCCACATTGCTCCAAGACAATGCTGCCATCAGCCTTCCGGGGCCAGTGGCCCCAGACTGTCCCCGCAGTGGGGCAGGTGACAGGGAGCATGGGGAAGGGCTGACTTGGGTTGCCTGGTCCCGATTTCCAGCTCTGGATCAGCATACAGAGGAGAAGTACAGCCAAGCCAAGCCAAATTCTCTTGGCAGAAGCACAGTGAATAGTCTTTTATCAATAAAAAGTTGCGACATTTGCAAAATATTTCCCTTGGAGGCTTGTCATATTCTGTAAGCAGTGCTGCCTGTGTGAGATTTGGGGTTGATTTGGGTGCAGGACAGGTTTCTTTTAAAAAGCAAAAGTCAGGTAAAGCACTACCATGATGGTGGAAACGACATCTGTCTTCTAGTTACACCAGGATACATACAGCAAAACACCTGGTATCATTATAACACTTCATCTTGGAAGTTTATCAATGTCTTTTGGGCAGAAGTTCAAACCCTGGCACAGTCCATTCAGCACTTCATTACTGTCAAATTCAGAAGAATACCCAGCGTTTAATCACCCTCGGTCCTTCAGGTAAGAGCTAAATCCTTCTTGTGCTGCATGGTCATTCAGGAGTTCACAGAACATCTTGTCCTCAGGACATGATTTCACTCATCCTTTGGCTACTTATCCTTGTACCCACAGCTACACAGTTGACCTCACTCTCGGCTTCTGCCATTCATCAGGACATCCACGTAGTATCCTAAAAATGATGGCACTTCTGTGGTATAGGGTATACATAACATGGGAGAGGCCTCTGGATCCTTCAGCACAAAAGGCAGAGGAATCTGAGGCTTCTGTCTTCATTGCTCTTCAAATCAGCTCGTGCACACTTAGCAAACACCGGGAAATCTTCAGCTACTTCGTTCTCAGGGCCACACAAGTGGGATGAGTTTTTGCAACAAAATCAGTAAAACATACCCAACTGGTCTGAAAACTTTGTCTCAATTAGAGGGAAATGAACTCTCACAGTTCAATCTCTGATAAAAAGCAGGCTGCTTTACAGCCTTCCTCAAGTGTTATGATAACCAACACCACAGCTCAGCTGTTAGGCTGTGATCAGGAGCTGTTTGGGATGGGAACAGCAGAGGATGCTTCACGCCAAGGGATCAACACATCTATCTGGGGCAGTCGCAACACAGCCTACCAGTCCTATGTCTGGCTCATACCCATGCTACTCATCCCTTGCTCTCATAAGAGCTGAGCTCCATCTGCAAGCTTAAAAAAGGAAAAAACAAGCAAACTTTTTTCTCCCTCTGTCAAATTCTGTCTAAGCAGACAGCTTTCAAAAGGCTCAGCATTTTCTGAGTTGCAGGTTCCCTTTATGTTTCTCACAAAGCGGTTGCCCAAAGTCATCAGATTTGTTTGAAAACCTTTGCCTTCACCGCTAGGAAATCAGATGCATAATTGCATTTCCCCAGGGTTTCAGAATGGACTCCAAGTCCCACAAAACAGAGCGGGAAAGAGGCAGGTTTGTGTCAGAAATGCAGACAAATAAATGGTAGCTCACAGTGTGAGGATTTGTTTATTTAGCAAAGACCCAGAATGAAAAAGGAAAACTTGAAAGGAAAGGGAAAATGTGATCCTTATTTTGTCCACCACATGGAACTTCTTTTCTTAATCCTTCAGCCATTTGAATATGACTGCTCCTGGAGGCTGCCAAGATCAGAGAGATGAAAGGGCAATCCTTCATGTAAGCACCAGCCCTCTGCTTTAAAAGCTCCCTGTGTACTCTTTCAACTTATGCCTCCAATTATATTTCTTTAACATTTGAAGATGTTTTAGGACAGCAGGTGCCTAGCTATCTCACTTGTGTATTGTTCACACATCATTCTCTGCCTTCCCTGTGGCTGTCCTCTCCCACTTTAAAACCTCGCCTTTCTGTGAAGATTAATGTAATAGTCAGGTATCCCAAAGAGGAAAAGGTGGGAAGACAGAGGTGGTGCAGTCCTCTGGTGCATGCTAGCTATACCCCAGCCTGACCAGTGACAGGTCCACACCCTGAGGTGCTTGGTCTAACTCCAACACTTCTGCTACAGGAGAAGCAGTCAAGTTGGGTGCACACATGTATCAGGGCTGTGTGCTGCAAAACACTGATCCCTCACCATTGAGGCTCTGCTGGCTGCAGCCCAAGCCGAAAGCTGCTGCTGGGCTTGATGACTGGAGATCCGGGTGGAGCTGGAAGAACTGGAGAGAGGAGGCAGCAAAGGCCACCCAGCCCCCGAGCAACTGTGGCTGTGCTGATTGAAGATGGGGCAGTGAATCTCAACTGAAAGGATGAAGGGATGGTAGAAGACCATGAAGGATAGAGGTTGGTTGCCTGTGTTTTTTCAGTGTGGGAACATATGAAGACATATTTTTCCTATATAAAATTTGTGGATAGCTGGTGCAGGTGGCCTGGAGATCATTTGAAGATGATGACTCTGTGAGGTCTATGCCACCTGTCAGGACATCCTGTGCTTAACTTCAGTGATGAATCCCATTCAAGGGCGTTCCTGGAGCTACAATGAACTGGGACAATGGCTTAGCTTTCAGCTGCCTCTATTGCATTTTGCATTCCTAAAAACTCAACTGAAGGTTCATCTAGTCCCACATCCATCCTCCTTGCTATCTAAGGATGAAACTAAGAAGCCAGGCCTACGATAACAGCCAGCTAGCATCTTCTGATGAAGGCTGGGTAGCTCATAAAAGACTGAGGAAGTGAGCTTCTGTACCTTGGGTTACCCAATATTGGAGTCTGTGTAGGAAACCAGAAGGTAATAAAGATACACTGTTTAAAAATTCATATCTACATAATGAGTCCTGCAACTGCTTTCTTTATCCAAAATGACACAGGCCCATATGACTGGAGAAAGCATTTAAAGCATTAAGAAGGCGCTGTTTCCTCCAAGTTGTTCACACAGACATTAACACTGCAGAGAGTGTGCAAATCATCACGTCCTGTTGCAGAGCAGCTCACACAGCACCGTGTGTTGCACAGGCTGCCATCTTGGTCACCCTTATTAAAAAATAAATCTTGTGCAGAAAGGGAGGAGCAGCTTTGTGCTGCTCTGTAAGGGCTTCTGATTAAGCACACTGCTGCTTTTAATGACCCTCAAATCTGGCATTTTAATGCCTGGCAGGGGTGCAGTGTTTTGATTTTACAGTATCAAGGGCACATGAAAAACAGATTCAGATGATTAAGTTTATCAATATAACCTTTTGTTTCTCTTTTTGTTTGTAGAAAACTGAAAGGTTTAAGGTACAGAGAAGGGACAAAACTATCCTGGTATGTCCTCATTGCCTCTAGCGTCACTACAGATCTTACACTCATGGCCTAGTCACAACCAGTGACTACCAAATACCCATCTTTACCTGTGGATGGAGCCTGGGAAGGACTAACGAGGACATTTTGAAGAGGGAAGGAGAAAGTTTAGTGCCTGTACCATTCCCTTGACCTTTGTTTCTCCATCGTTAGCTGATAGGACTTGTGCTGGTCCATCCAAACTTGCTACCTCCTAGAAACCCCAAAGAGGTGGGAAGATGTAATCTTTACTGCTTTCAATGCTCACCCTCCTCCACCTGAACAAAATGCCAGCGATAAGCTTCATTTGGACACGAGGCAAGGGAGGGGAAGGGAATAGCTGATCTAGTGTCTTTCATCCTTCTTCATCTACAAGACCATTCAGTTAAGCCTTTAGTAGATGCAGTGACAGGACACCCTTAAAGGACGTTCTCACTCAGCAGGGCCCCTTGAGGGACATGGGAAGAGAGGGAGAAATGTGTAAGGCATTTCTGTTAGCAGGAATAGCAGCAGTAAAGCTAGAGGGAATGCTTTCTGAATGCACATTCATAGCAGCAAAAATGTCTTAATTCCCACTACCCCACAGCCTTTCCTCTCTGGTGGTACAGCCTTACCATGTAGTATATAATATGTCTTCAGACTTCAAGGTCAGGAGGAAATACTGTTAGTATCTAGTCTGACTTTCTGTGTAATGTAGAACAAAGAACTTCCTGGAATTTCTCCCCATTTCAAGCACAGTTACGTTTTGAAAAATATCTAATCTGATTTTAAGAGATGCCAGCAACTGACCGCTGACAAGAACACTCCACATTTACTCCAGTGCTTACTTGCCATCACCATGAAAAACACAGTCTGTTTCTAGTCTGGTTATGGCTTGGCTTGAATTCCCAGTGCCTGCGTACACAACTCTGAAAAGGAAGTGCAAGTTTTACAAAGATGCACAGATCATGATTGCCTTTATGAACATCTACAGCATGAAGAAAAGCTCTTTCACTGGGCTTGTAACCCATTTTTCTCAAAGACCACGTGTACCAGGCCTTCATAATGAATTCACCAAGAAGTTACACCCAGGTGGCTTTTTCCACTCTCTATTTAGGTCTGTCACTGTAGTAAAGATTCCATTTAAAGACCTGGTTCACAGAGGTTATTGTAGACATCTGAACTTCAAATACTCTGACCTACCCACTAAAATTATAACCTCAGTGTATGTTCAATAATGGCTAACAGTGGTTTGAGTTCAGTGAAGTTCCCCAGTTTTATCACATTTTTCAAAAAGTAATTCTAGACATTTCTTTTATATTCTATTTTTTTAATTTGAAACTAGCCTTTTAGGTAAGAGCTTTGTGATACTTTTCTCTCACCTTCCCATCCATGTTAGGAACTCAGGTTGCAGTGAACCCAAAGTGTCAGTTTTGGACTACCTCGGAAGATGGAGTAGATGCAATTACTTGCATTCTTTAAAGCATGATTGATCTAATGCTGTCACAGGAGAACTCATGCTGGATTCTAATGGCACAGACTCTGCTGAAGTGAACATAAAGTGTCTCTCTGTGACTAAGATACATAACGAAAGGCAGAATAATTTTTTTTGAGCTAAGGTCAAAGATCCCTGGTGCCTCGTGGAAAATTCTGAAACATGCTTGGAGATTATTTTGCTGACGTATCGTTTTCTATATTTTTCAGTCTATTTTAAGCACAGTCCGGTGTTCTCTTTGCCATCGATATCCTACATACTTATGCAATATCCTGGGCTATGTATTCTGATGCTTGGATGAAGATGATCTTTCAAGGATTCGGACCTCATTTTCTACCACTGAGTATTTAACCAGATTTGTGATCTCTTGGTAGACATGTAATTAGGAGACCTGTCTGGAATTTTTGGGGGGAGGGAGGTAATACATTTCATTGTTCATCAAAAACTGCCAACTGATTGACAGAAACCAAACCTCAGGGAAATATACTGATATTGATGATAACCTTGGTCAGCCAAAGTCTATTAATATCGGTACAGAATTAACAATTCAAATAGGACACAAAATTTCATCCAACCTGAATAGGAAAGGGGCTGTTAACACAATTATTATTCCTCAGTAAGAGTGTGCCAGTTACAGGTGTATACAGTATTAGTAAAGACTGTTAACCTAAATGTCCTAAAATCTAGGCAAAAGTCCTTACAACCATGCACTTGGTAAGTTGTGACAGTCTGTCTCTTTTCTACATTTCTCCTGTTGGGGCTGTTCCCTTCTGTATTGTAAATAAAAAGTAGTGGGGTAAGCAGCAATTCTGCAGACTAAGATTTGGGACACTTGCTTCCCAAGAATAAGGAAGAGTTTATGTATGAAGTTTATATGTTAGCAAACAGCAGGCATGTAAAAGAAAGAAACAGACATGCTGAAGTAGTCATTTGTCACTTATAAAATGGATAAATTCGTCTGAGGAATAAAATTAGAGAGAGAAACACATTCTGAAGCAGGAAACACACTTGGACTGAATCTTGTGTCATGGACAAGGCTTTATCCTGAATATCCTGGGTCCTTTCCCCTTTGATCAGACTCTTCACAGTCAACATCTGCAATTGCAGATCAAAAGGTTCCGATATCTTAAAGAACAGAGTTTTCCCATGAGGTACACATTGGTCCTGTCTGGGATGGAAAACACGAGGGCACAAATATCACAGCCCAAGCAGGGCAGCATAGTCCTAGCCCTTAGACCCTGGTCCTGAGTTATAAATTCAATAAGAAAAGAAAACACAACAATCAACAGAAATTATAAAGTTTTCCCACCAAAGACGACACGGTAACACCTGCGTATAGGACATATGTGGCTGTGGAGCCCCACATGGCAGCAGAACCAGCACAAGAGCAGACGGTTCTGAGGGTGACAGAGCACTGGAACAGGCTGCCCAGGGAGGTTGTGGAGTCTCCTTCTCTGGAGATATTCAAGACCCGCCTGGACAAGGTCCTGTGCAGCTTGCTGTAGGTGACCCTGCTTCGGCAGGAGGGTTGGACTAGATGACTCACAGAGGTCCCTTCCAACCCCTACCATTCTGTGATTCTGTGATTCTGTGATTCTGGACACTTAACAGGGAGACCTTGGCGATGTGGCATGCGTCTCAGCTTCCCAAAGTCTATGCGTATGGCTGGTGGGAGAAGAACACCGCAATACTCCCTACTATGCATAGTTTCCATCTTCTGTCATGTAAAGGGAGCCCATTCCCACTAGACTCTTCCCGCAGGTTTCCATACGCAGGAGAGGTTTATCAGTGAGTTAGCAATAAAATAAATGCATTCCTGAACATTTTTAGAAGGGCGTCATCATTAAAGCCAGACTAACAGAAAAGAAAGTGTACAATATTTAGAGGAGAAATTATCAGAGACCAAGGTCTCAGCATCTCCATGATGAGTGAACAGATTGACCTCTGTGCATTTATACCAGTGCCAACAATCAGCTGCATACCAAACGATAAGGATGAGAAGCACTTGTAAAAATATGCGAAGATAAAGAAAACACAGACGTCTACAATTTGTAAAAGAAATCAGAATTGTATATGAAGTAGTAATTTGGTTCCCAAGCAGATCATGTTATGAAGCTGAAGGCAGCAAGCAGTTGTGAGGTGGGGACCTAATAAATGTTTATAAATATCTCAAGGGTGGGTGTCAAGAGGACAGGGCCAGACTCTTTTCAGTGGTGCCCAGTGACAGGACAAGGGGCAATGGACACAAACTGAAGCACAGGAAGTTCCATCTGAACATGAGGAAGAACTTCTTCCCTCTCAGGGTGATGGAGCACTGGAACAGGCTGCCCAGGGAGGTTGTGGAGTCTGCTTCCACAGAGGTCCCTTCCAACTCCGAACACTCTGTGATTCTGTGATTCTGTTTATTGGCTAATAAAATTGCCCACTATAAGACCACTAAACTTCATTTATTAAAAATATGTTAATATTGCATTTGGCAGAATAGGTGGTAGAAAGAGTCAGAGCAAGGTAGCATGGCAGGGCCTATCAAGTCCATCTATGCACAACAATGAAAAGATTAGATAGCAAATGTCTTAGCAACTCGTTTGCATAACTGACAACAAAAATATGGAAAGCTATTGAAAAGGAGGCTGATGCAAGGAAATTAAATGAGAGGAACAAAATGTAAAGATAAGAACTCCTAAAAGGTCCTTGGATGTATTTATAAAGGGGTGTCACACACTGTTTATGTCTCCTCTGCATATGGAACAATAAACTCACCTGGGGAACATCCACGCTTCTAAAAGGATGTTGGGAAACTGCATTATCTTAAAGACATATGTTGAAGGAAAAGAGAAGCCCAGGCTAACCAATAATTTTCCAACAGCATGATCTCACATCTTTTCATAAGAAAAGTTTTCAACACACAATTGTCTCTTTAAATTAAATTTCTCTCAGAAACACACAGACTGAAGTATTTGAATCATACTAAAACATTCCAGTTTGATGTTGCTCCAACAGGTTAGCTGCATTTTGCAATACAGTTTAACTGAAGATATGCTCTGACCCAATTAATGTAAATACCACAATCCATTATCTTCTGCGGAACAGAACTTCTGATTTCCATTTCTGCGATTTTCTTTATCAGACAGAAACTTCAGAGGTGATTTAAATGAAGGCAAGAGACAGGAATAGTGGAAACAGGCCCCGTGCAAAAGACAATTGAAATGAGCAAACATAACAATTTCCAGTGCTTGGAGGCTTAAGTCTGCAAAGTCCAAATGCAGAATAAGACATTTTCTATGGTGAAAATAACTAAACATTGGAGTAGAATGCTTTAATATAATATACCATCATCTGACCTTTGTAAGTGATGATCAGGGGTTTTATTAAAATGTATACTCCATTTCACTCACAAAGCACCTGGCTCCAAGAAAAATCATCATCTCTGTGCAGGAAACCAAAACAGATAATTACAATGGTTTAAACTCAATCAAATGTGATAGCAGGATATGTACACTGTCAGGATATGTATGCTACCTGTTGATGGGAACAGCTCTTTGCTGGACCATTTTTGCATACTGGAGAGGATGAGACTTTTATCTGGGTGAAGAACTGAGTGAATGTGGTACTGGGTCGAATATTGCTTCTGGGCAAACAAATGAGTGGGTATAAAAAGTTTTGAAAGGTTTGCTTTGAACCAGACTCACTACAAAGTTCAGAGGTTGATCTATGACTTGTACAGCACCTCACTACTGCAAAGCGGCTTAGAAATCCAGCAAAAGTGTTTTTGCAGCTAGAACGGCACCTTTTCTCTCTCATCATGCAGCTGTGCGGTACGCGTGTGGTCCTGGTTCAGTGGACACTGCAAAGGGGAAGTATGAAGTGGCACTTACTGGATCAAGCTGCTTCCTCCTAAAGCAATTTCAATGTGATTTTAAAGGGCATTTTGGGGGAGGGTTATTGCACTGTAAAAAAACCTGGAGAGATATGCAGGCTTATAGCAGTGACACAGCCTCTGAGAAACCTTTGTGGTATGGCTTGTAAGTACTTCAGGTGCTATAATCCAGTTCTGGATTATCATAATAAACATCCTTTCGCCCTGGTATCTCCATCACTAGAGACTCTTAACTATGAAATGGAGTGTGTGCTGTCATCAGGACTGAGAAAAGAAATGTGTTTCCACACAGAGTTTGCCAGGGGTGTACTCTGTAACAAAGCATGACACCTGGCTGTGCTGGAAAAGTGGCTAAATATATCTCTTTATAAAAATAATGGATGAAACAATAAAGGGACACGGGGTGAAATCGCCATCACCATCACGGTTTAAACAAGTAAGCAGATACTGCAGAGTTTCTGCTATAATCTCAGATCCCATTCTTATCCCCAGAAGCTTTTCAGCTGTGAGCGATCACATTAGCAGTCTTGTGGGGCACATCTTTATTTGGCATGGGCAATTCCCAGAACTGAGGTCAGAAGTTCATAACAATAAAGTTAACTGAAGTGGAAAGATACTTGCAGGTACCAACATCCCATGCCCTGGTGCAACTTTGCCTGTGCTGCAGCCAGTCCTCTGCTACCAGGGGGCCATAGCTCTGCCCTCGCTCACAGCAACCAGCTTTGAATCACCATGTAGCAGAGTTTGTGATGAAGCTCCAGCCATGGGAATGAAATACAGCAATGCCTCCACTACAGAGGACGTAATAATTTCTCCAAAAGAACAATCACACTTGTTTCTCTGGCTCTGAGTGACACACTTGCACAAATATTTCGTTCTACCCTGTGTCTTCTGCTTGCTTGCATATTTCAAGCACTACTGAGTTTTTGCACCTGCTTTGTGCCACAATGCCATGGAGCTCAGACCTTCAGCCCTCAGACAGAAAAAGATCTGAGATTGATTTCATTGCTGGATACCCTGAGAAATACAGGACAACCCTATTATATATATCAATATGGTGTAATTTGTGAAAAGCATCTAGGGACCACGATTTCCCAGAATTTTGAGGTAACCATGGTTTGCTGGACACCTGGCCTCCAAATGGCTGCTATAGATGCACAGATAAATCTTTGGGGTTCCACAAGTCCAGCCCTCATGCACCACATTGCTGAACTGCACACACAAAAGAGCATCGTCACATTTGCAGTGAGTATGCCTGGGATGCTAAAGGATCTCTGCTCTGCGTGGGGCTCACAAAACCTCTCTAACAGGCCCTCTCAGCTC
Source organism: Opisthocomus hoazin (assembly GCF_030867145.1). NCBI lineage: Eukaryota > Metazoa > Chordata > Aves > Opisthocomiformes > Opisthocomidae > Opisthocomus > Opisthocomus hoazin. Next base: position 66,611,064 of record NC_134420.1, on the reverse strand, counting down.
AACAGCTTCTCAGGGAACTCCTTCATGCAGCTAGTTCTTCTTAGTGCTTCCTGGGACGCTGATGAATTACTGCCTTATCAACACCACACTGCTTCCCTGGAAGGCAGAGGGAACTTCAGCACATCATCCCCAAGGCTCAGAGTTTACCAAGATTACCTTGACACCCAAGACCACCTGCTAAACAGTTACTCATTTGAAGATCCCAAAAACTGTCTGGACCTTGTTCTCAGGGAAGCAGAGAAGCGAAATTGCTGAATCTGAAATGGGATTTAGCTGGCATTGCCTGGGCTGAGCACATTCATACCAGGCACAGCTCTGATGGATACGCTGTGGCTGGGCAGACAGACCTAGGAAGATGGTATAATACCACTTCAACACACTTCTGTTAACTACACCTGAATTTCAGGGTGATCAGCTCATTTGCCTGCACAGTCAAAGCCTCACCCAGATCTCAGGCTGCATTTGGGAAGAAAGGAATCTCAAAATGGCATTTTACAAGCTACTGACAAAAAAGAACAGGAGTCTCCTGCTGCTGGTCAATGATGCAGAAAAAGCAGTGGATTTAACAACAAATGCATAGGCAATGAGTGCTGCAGGACAGAGCCATCCATCACAATTTCGTCTGTTGGGGTTGAGGGGTTTTATTGCCTGACTGGCATCTGCGTAAGCAGCTGGACTGCATGTTACCAAAGGAGATTAAAATAATAAATACGATTAATTAACAGCATCAACATCAGTCACATATTTGCATTACTCGAAAAGCTAATGACTGTAAGATAGTGGAGCAGTAAGTTACAGCATTTCTTAGCTATCCAGAGGAAAAGATGAAATGAAATGGACTTACAGTGCCTGCCAGGTCTGCTTCTGATGTCAAGTCACTTTTTTCCAGATGAAGAATTGTAAGATTAAGCTCTTAATAGTGAGCAAATCTGTTTCAAAACACACTTCACAAAAGAGTTTAAAGTCCCAGTTTATTCAGGAGTACTCTGAGGCCTACTCTTCTACTCGGGGACTTGGTTAGATTAAAAAGATTACCAAGGGAAGCAGCAAATTCTGTACCTCACAGTGTTGTTAAAAGATGACTAAATCCCTGTTTCTGAGAGATCTGTTCTAGATCAAATGGAGGCTGGGATGCAATGCGCAAGGCAGAAATTACTGGGAGGAATTCTCTGGCCCGTGTTAGGCAGGAGCTGAGAACGGAGTATTATAAACAGCCTCTTCTGGATTTAAATTACGGCTTTCTGGTCTTGTTTAACTTCTTCATCAACGACCTGGATGAAGAGTTAGAATGTACCCTCAGCAAGTTTGCTGACGACACCAAACTGGGAGGTGTGGTAGATACACCAGAAGGCTGTGCTGCCATTCAGCGTGACCTGGATAGGCTGGAAAGCTGGGCAGAGAGGAACCTGAAGAGGTTCAACAAGGGCAAGTGCAGGGTCCTGCACATGGGGAGGAACAACCTCATGCACCAGTACAGGCTTGGGGTGGACCTGTTGGAGAGCAGCTCTGCGGAGAGGGACCTGGGTGTCCTGGTGGACGACAGGTTAACCATGAGCCAGCAGTGTGCCCTGGCTGCCAAGAAAACCAATGGGATCCTGGGGTGCATCAAGAAGAGTGTGGCTAGCAGGAGGAGGGAGGTTCTCCTTCCCTCTACACTGCCCTGGTGAGGCCTCATCTGGAGTACTGTGTCCAGTTCTGGGCTCCCCAGTTCAAGAAAGATGAAGAGCTACTTGAGAGAGTCCAGCGGAGGGCTACGAGGATGGTGAGGGGACTGGAACATCTCCCCTATGAGGAGAGGTTGAGGGAACTGGGCTTGTTCAGCCTGAAGAAGAGAAGGCTGCGAGGGGACCTTATAAATGCCTACAAATATCTGAAGGGTGGGTGTCAGGAGGATGGGGCCAAGCTCTTTTCAGTGGTGCCCAGTGACAGGACAAGGGGCAATGGGCACAAACTGAGGCACAGGAAGTTCCGTCTGAACATGAGGAGGAACTTCTTCCCTCTGAGGGTGACGAAGCACTGGAACAGGCTGCCCAGGGAGGTTGTGGATTCTCCTTCTCTGGAGATATTCAAGACCCGCCTGGACGGGGTCCTGTGCGGCCTGCTGTAGGTGACCCTGCTTCGGCAGGGGGGTTGGACTAGATGACCCACAGAGGTCCCTTCCAACCCCTGCTATTCTGTGATTCTGTGATTCTGTGATTCTGTGATTCTGTGTTGTGGAGTCTCCTTCTCTGGAGATATTCAAGACCCGCCTGGACGCGGTCCTGTGCAGCCTGCTGTAGGTGACCCTGCTTCGGCAGGAGGGTTGGACTAGATGACCCACTAGAGGGTCTAGAGGTCCCTTCCAACCCCTGCTATTCTGTGATTCTGTGATTCTGTGACTGCCTTCTGGTGCAGGGAAGTACAAACCTCACCTCTCTGAGCATGTGAGACCTCTCAAGGGATGCAGCCTCCGGAGAAGACACACAGGATTTGACCCTTTACCCTGCTCTCTGGTGTTCTGCTGGATCCACAGCTCCAGCCCACAGCCAGAGAAGTATTAAATAAACTTACTCAACAGTGCTGCTGTCACACCCCATCTTGGATATCACTCCCATTTGTGGCTCTGTGCAACAGAAAAAGCCCTGAAGAAGAAAGAAATGTTGCTGTTTCTTTCCATTGCAACCTACCTCGAGGGCATCTGCCTCAAACCTGAATGTCTCCAAAACTAAAGTGATAAACACAGAGTGGGTGCTGAGCTCCAAGTCTAAGAAGAAGGAAGGCATGATACAGGCAGACCCTGTGCTGGCTGAGAAGGTGAACCGCAACTACAGGTGAAACCAAAAAGCTGGTCTGGAGAGAAGAAAGGGAGACTTGCATCACACACACCAAGAAAAGAAAGAAGGGAGGTATGTTTGATATTAGGACAAGCTAAGAAGGCACCTCTTACCTCCCCTGCGAAGAACTCTTGAACTGTGCACTGGTTTAGTTTCTGGCACATCCTCAGTACACGAGTTCAAGCTTTGGGGCAGGCTGGATCTCTCACCTGTGCGTCTAACACCTGCTTTGGAGCTTGTCTGTACCCTCGTGTTAAATCTCCCAAGTTCTGCCTAAGAGGACGCAGCCATCTCTCTGGAGACCACAGGATGCACAGATGTTCGTATCAACAGGGGCAGTCGGGACATGAGCAATGCACACACCTGTGTCTCAGTTCGTTACCACTTGCATCAGTCTGCCTCACCCTCCTGGGCCATTTGTAAACCTCTTCTCACGTTCTGCCATAGTTCGTTACCAGCGTGTCCTTGCAGCAAAAAAGACCAGCTGAGTATAGCCAGCAAGTGAAGTGAAGCCATCCTTCCCTTCTATTCAGTGCTTGTGAGGCTGCATCTTGAGTGCTGTGCCTGTTTTGGACTAGAACACCTCCAGAGGTCCCTTCCAACTCAAATTATTCAACGATTACCACGGTACTACTATACCTAACCCCATGTATTGCCTGTTTCATCACACACAGGTAACAGTTGTCTCCCCCCAGGCTTCACAGTGTATTTCATTACAGAAGGAAGTACCAGGCAGGAGAGAGTGGAACGTGCCCTAGAAATGACATTAGGATCATGCTCAGCCACTTCCCATGCACACAAAAGAATGAGAGGGAGGAAAAGAGCAATTCAGGCTAACACTGACTGATGTGAGGAGGGAAAATACTGGATGCAGGAAAAAGTTGTAAGGGCCTCTGACATAAGGGTGATACAGAGAAGGGTACTTTAATCAAATTCTAATTACTATGGGCTGCAAAATCACAATAAAACTATTTCCAAGCACTTTCTAATGTGTCCTTAATTAGGGCAAAATATACTGCCATGTAACATTTTGGTTTCATGCTAGACAAGCAAAAGGAGCAATTAATAAGGACAGCCAAAAATAGATGGAGAATTCAAGAGGCTTCATGCCTTTTGCAACTCCAGAAAACAGCCTAAGCTAAAAGTTTAGAGCAGTGGATACAGAAGCTGCAAAAATCTTTCCATTCCTGGATCAAACTAACTCCTCCTCAGAAACAAGCAAGGGCACTGAGTGTACGTTTAGAGTTCAGTGTTGTCTTGAGCAGACGATGTTGCATGAAGCTTGGCTAAGATATTTTAAAATCAGATGCCAGACAGAATTACTTAAGAATAGTCACAGAGCAAATGTCCATGAGACCTGATTCACGACAGAAAATAAAACGGCGATGCTCTCTCTCTTGTACTTCTCAGCCATGGGCACGTTCTGTGATGGAGAAAGGGTGATAAAACCAGGACGTCAAGTGGAATAAAGCGTATCAGGAGCTACACTCTACGCAGACGCTGAGCACATCATTGGCTCTTGGTGGGTTTAAGAGGGTTTAACTTAAAACAGGCATTTATGAAGATACCTGCTGGGGACAGAGCTATCAGATACTCAGGTTCACTGCCTAGAGCGTGTCTGATCTCTCTGTGTGGCATGAAGTCTGAGTTCATGCTGAGGCTTTTGCCTTGGATAAATCTCATGGTGCCTGACTGATGCCTACAAGAGGGTCCTGGACAGCCACCAGCTCGATCCCAGGAAAGGGCCTGAACCTGCACTTTGCAACATGGACACGGTCTGCTCAGTGACATTCTCCACTCAGAATATGCACAGAAACATGGGAAGACCTGGGAACATGACTGGGAAGAGTCAAATAAAAATGTGAGAAGTAATATAGCCTGTACAAGAGCCTTCCCCCACCTGGGGCAGCTTTATATAGCTAATGGAGCTGTGCCTCAGCATGAAGTGCTCGGCATGGATAATGTTTTCAAACTGGCTGGCAAAAGAAATCATACATAATCTATAAAAAAGCACACCACAGTTAAGTCTGCATTTCCATTCACTTAGCCCTGTTCACTGTTATTAGCTCATTTTTTTGTTTAATACAAAATTTGAAAAATATTTTTAAATGGTAGAAGAGACAATTTGAAATAGAATCTTTTTTTCTTAATACCGGTGTTCTTTCTTTCCTACTTTAGGTAATCCAGGCAAAAATACAGAGACAAAACCTCAGAGGAAATTCAAGTTAAAAAAAGGAAATCACGCATCAGGAAAACCAATTTCAAGAAGCCTTTCACAAGCAAAGCTTCTTATATAGGAAACTGCTAGCAAAATTACTTCATTTTATTTGTCCCAAGTGAAGGTTTCTCCTATAGGGAGTTTGAGCTAGACAGAAGGTGGCTGCATGAAAGCGTAGATCTGGGAATTCCTGATTCCTCTAAAGCACAAACAATAATAAAAAGCTATACCAAGTACTGAGCAGGGATTTTTAAAATTTTATTTGTTCTGACCAGTGGAAATTTTGGGAACTCCCAAGTGTTCCCATCATATCTTGGGAGAAAATTAGGGCTCAACATTTTTAGCTTGGGCAAAGAAAAAAGACCATGAGTAGCTGCATGAAGGATGCTCAGCTGGACTCTGGCAAGCTGAGGAAGATACACTGCTCTGCCAGCTCAGACTGAAGACCTAATCCTGGCTCTTCTGTCATCTCCAATTGCTTTGAGGATCGAGGTGCCAGACTCTTCCCCTCTTGGAGGAGATGTTCCACTTTTTAATCAGACTTTGGGCAGAAGAGACAGGCAGGGTGAACTTCTGGGCTGGTTAGGGCATCCACCTGCAGAGCAGTATGTACGCCCACCAGTGCCTGCTAAGTATTTCATGGCCAGTTAGAGAGCAGAAGAGCTATAGTTCACCGCTTTCCGTAGGGTGAGCTAACACAGCCGGACACAGTGCTGTGTCTCAGTGAGGATGCTAAGCCAAGGTTATTAATTCTGGTTTCATTTGTCCAGGGGGGATCTGGGCAGCCACAGCAAGACCTTTTACTTATATAGAGTATATTCCTCAGAAGGATGATGTTCTGCATAGTCCCTAAATACAGGGCAAGCTATGTCATTCACATTGTATCTGCTGGCAAAAACTGTGCTATATACTGGGGCCAATACAGTTGCTGCTGCTAGTTTTCAGTGTGACTAAGAACATTCTAAAAATAGAAACCAGTCAAAGAAACAAAACTGAACAGCAGCCTGCGTCATTGCTGTATATCTTCAAACTATAGCAATATGAGATGATAAATAAATGAGAGAAAACCTCCAGGCCATAAAAACAGAGAAAAGGAATAAGTTTCTAAGGGGAAAAAATCCTTCTCAAATGTTGCAATTTTAAATGAAAAACAACATAACATGAAATTAGCATTTTATTCATTCCAAGACACAGAGAAATACCCCAAGTATGTAAAGAAAAAATATCGTGGCCAACAAAGTCTTCCATCTAAAGAAGTACACAGAATTGTTTAGAGCCTTGTACCATCTTACAGCTTATGGACCAAAGATCCCCCACCCCAAAACCAGCATCAAACCCACAGTTTCTTTGAAGCTCTTGCCCATGTTTTAGAAGAGTGTTCAGACAAGTCTAGTGATGATGGATGGTGATGATCCCATATATCTCCTTATAAGCAGTTTCAGTAGGGCATTATCTTTATCGTCAAAATCACACTCTTTGTTTCCAGCATGACTTTGTCTGAATTTCCTGTTCCAATTCTTTGACCGCATTGTGCCTTTGCTAATTTGAAGACCGTTCCCCTAATTCTCAGAGGCCATCTGTCCCTCAGAGGCCACCTGCCTCAGAACTGGTAATCTACAGTTACCTTCAAGCTCTGGAGCCATTTCTGTGGCTGTTTTCCAAGTTTTCCAATCTCAGTTTGCAGCATGGCCACCAGAACTGAACATGCTATTCCAGTGATGGTCTTGCTAGTGCCATCTCTCCCCACCTCCTGACCAACAGCAGCCAGTCTGTGATAGGCAGGGGTCACACCTGCCCTTGTGCCTTGCCTGTGTCTCCACAGCCACTGCTCTGAAGTACCCGTTCCCACACACCCAGCTACCTGTTCCTGCCCTGCGGCCACCCTGTCCCCTTTCTGCCTTCCCATGGTGGCTGCCCAGCCCTCTGGGCAAGTGCATGGTGAACTGGGCTGAGGCCAGTGAGACATGACAAAGCCTGTGGAAGGTCAGACCCCAGCTTTTGGCAGAAATGTAGGGTTCAATCAGCTTACAAAGTCATGTTTTCAGAGCATTTCAGTGCCTCACTACAAACTCGTGTCTCCTCTCTGAGCAGAAGCAGAACCAAAACACCAACAGGTACTCAGTGCTACGCAGGCCACTTCAGTGAGGAGGACAGCATATGCAGGCAATGGGAACATGTTAGCTGGTAAGCAGAGCAAGTGGAGCTTTCCTCTTGAAATCAGGTCCCCAGTGACCAGGGATGGTTAATACTTGTGTAGATCAATTCGCTGGAGAGGTGTTGAGCAGGTCTTTGGATGGGGCTGAAAGGAAGCATGGACTGCACGGACTATCCCAATGTTGATTCCCAGACTGGTCTGCTTTTTCCTCAGTGGTAAAATAATGAATATTTTGTCTGTACAGATTCAGTGATACTTGCGCTCTCTGAGGATGAGTGTGAATGTCTGCCCCCTCTTCCATCCTTGCTGTTTATCACATTCAGGCAGTCAGCAGTGTTGCTGCCCCAGCCAGCAAAAAATGATTATTTTTCTCCCATTTTATGCTAACCTAACTGCTTAAAATGAGCACTTATTAATTCACCAAATATTTGTTTAACGATGAGGGGGCAAGCAGGGAGTTGTTTTCACTTGCAGTCACGAGTGTCTCAGTGGATCCCAGAAGGAGCTGCTGCTGAACTGTAGTGTTTACTTATTCACCTTCTTAATAGCATTATGCATTTCATTCTTCAGAAAAGAGTTTTAGGAAAGATAAAGACCATAACCACAGGTGCCAATTTATTATTCTTCATTTTCTTCTGCATTTTGCATCTACATTAAGAACATGACATTTTTAGTGTTAAAGCTAAGGAGGGCAGATTTGTGACACTTCAAGTGCTCTAAGTACAAAATACAAGCAGTTGTGTTTGGTAAGGATTATGAAGTCCTGTAGATGAAAATTTCTTCTCAATTCCCACTGCTATTGCTAGGCTGCTTCATGGTAACAAAAAATCTTTTGTGGCTAGAAATAGATCAACAGAATTTCCATTGTCCAGGCTGAAACAAATGCAAAAGCAGAACTAGTGGTAAAAATCACTGGAAGTCAGTAATGTATTAAAAAGTATTCCTGGGTGAATTGGACAAAAGCAAAAATATCAAGACCTTTTGAGCAACTCTCATCTTGGGAGCTTCAGTAATTCCAGAGAAAGTGGGAACCCAGCCTGGTCAATCATTGTTTCAGCTTTGTGGGAAGAACAGTGCCATCTCCCTGGCTCACCTCTCACTTTTATGATTTTGCCTGTCTCACTTCTAGCATCAAACGAAATACAGGAGGGGATTTTTACCTAAATTCCTGAGGAGCAAAAGTCTCATGAACTGTCACCACACAAAGCTGCTTTGGAAAGTCATAGAGTGCACGTCTATGCTTTTTATGATGGGATTTTCAGCCCTATAGACTCTTTGATAACAGCTTAATGTCTTAGAAGAAAGCAGCTCTCTCAGTTTGCCAGCAACCATTTCTAAGGCTTATTTTAGGCTTATAAATGGAATTAGTGAGGTTTTCAAACGTTAGCACAGATTGACCACCAAATGTTAAATTCACATTTCTCATTGTTAACTATATGTGCATGAATAAAAGTAAAAAAAAAATATAACTCAAACACCTATCCCCCTAGACACCACAACAGTGAGGAATGCAGCATGAATGTACCTCTCTACATTCACTGTCATGCTTTCAATATACAGATAAAGATCTGTTCATGTGATACCATATACATATACGACACGGCGACAAATAATAACCTCCTACTTGATTTCTTGTGCTCCCTTACCTGGAGTTGCATCTTCTCACGTATGTAACACCAAGCACAGAGGAAGCTCAAAATGTTTCTGAAAGTGCTTCTTCAGCAACCCTATGCAGTACTAGCACTATCCTATTGACAGAGCTTCCATATCAAGGTGTTAAAAAGGCAAGCAAAATCAGAAGTGTTTCTTAAACATGCCTTCTCCAGTATCACTAAGACAAAAACGACTGAGAAATCACATCACTGTGAGACAGAGGAATGCAAAATTTATTAAACAAACAGGGGATCAACAGAGAGAAAGGACAAGGTGTTGCCTAACAGATCACTGAAAGCCTGATGTGCTAGTGGGAGGCACTGGATTAAGTGTAGTTTATAAATATGAGTTTAAGGGCAGAGGCTGTCCCATTTTGTTCACTGAATTAGAAAGGTATGTGTCTAGCTTCAAACGTGAAATCATATATGAAGATACTTTACTGAAGATCTATGATGATCCTGATTATAAATTCCCCAGGCTATCCTGGGGCCAATTTACAACAGTTTATGTGCAAGCCTAATGTTGGGAGATGAGAACACGATGTTCTTTAATAGGAAAGAAAACCTGACCAGAGTACTATGATCAGACAACTTCACTAATACCAAACACAAAGAAACTATCGAGGTTACAGCCAGCAGAACTTAGAGGTCTCAAGAAAAGTCCTGTTTTATGGCTGCCTTACATATTGTAGCAGGCAGCTTGTTACTGAAGTTGGCCATAATACTTTCAACAGAAATCGAGGGAATGAGGATTTCTTGGTGGGTTTGGTTTCATTTTTTGGGTTTCTTTTTTTTTTTCTCCACAAAAAATGGGGTTCTGCTTTTCTTGAAAAATTGCAACTTGCTAGAGAAAATGGAAAACCAAAGCACTTGGATTCTGAAAAGTTCTCAGATTTCAGCCAGGAAAATGACATGTGACAGACATGATGTGGAAATGCCACATGCTCTCTCCATCTCGTTGGGCTGGGATTCCCATGGGAAGAGTGGAGACAAGATTCAGGAGGCTCAACAGAGTGCTTTGGGAGGAGGTGGGGTCAGAAAGACTTGGAAGAGAATGAATGCAAAGGGTGTTGAACTACAGCTCCCACATTGCGCTTCAGCAGCATTTCTAACCAGACCAGGAGGAGGAAGTGAGGGTGTGTTTTCTTTTTTTGGACAGGAAGACATAAATAGCCTAAAAATTGACAGTTTCTAGTTTTATTGGTTGAAAAGTTAAAAATCTTCCATAGGGAAGCCTTCCACCTCCTCTCTGATATACGACCACATTTGTTTGACCAGGTTTTCTGGGTACTGGCGTGCTGGTGCAGTATTTCTTTTTAGGGAAAAAGAGGAGACTGTCGCCTGTCATATCTGAGGGAACTAGGTTAGAGACAAGAGACAGATGACAAGGGTGGTTGGGCATAGTGTTGGCAGGGTGTCAAGGGGAGCTGAGAGGGGGTGGGAACCATCTGCCTGGAAAAGGAGGTTGCTGAGATGGAGGTAAAGGGGGTGGCAGAAGGAGAACAAATTTGCACTGCATTTCAGAAATACTTTTGGTTTAAGTTTGAGAGTAGGGTAAAAGTGGACCCATTTGTAATCCACACATAGGGAAGTTATTGATGATGTTCCATATGAGCTTACTTTCATTGAAGAAAAGGTGGGTGAACTCACACTCAGGATGCTAACATTTGCCTTGCTTCATAAGGGCATGGAAACATTGAATCAACCTGCAGGGAAGAGATTTTAAGCTACAAAAAATCTTGAAGTGGATGATTCATGTTCTTTCTAGGTATACATGCCAGAAGGTCTAATTACAGGAATCCGAATGGCTATCAAAGATTCCCTCCCAGGCTTAAGTTATCCTTTCCCTGCATGTGTCGTTCATCCCAGTATAAGCAGCCTCAGAAAGAAAAATATCAGGTGTGTCCAGGTCTATAACCCTAAATGGGAAGGCTGGTAGAAATCAGACCTTTGCAAGATTTCTGGCCTTACAGAGTAGTTGGTATGCTCATGAAAAATAGGCATAGATTCCTAGTTCATACCAGTCTACTTAAATGGTAAGCAAGGACCTCCAGCCAGGCAGCACTCAGAGAATACCAGCTATAACATCAGCTTGAGGAAAGCTGAGCTATAGACCATGAAGGAACAAGTGCAGGGTGAAGAGGAAATCAAATTCACAGAAATAATTGATAAAGAAAGTGGCATTTTCTACAACCATTCAAAATATTCAACTGAATGTTAGTGTTCTAGTATGAAACTGAGAAATTGGTGTCAGGCAAAACAATAAAACATCATGGAGCTGCAGGACGCTCAGCACTACCAAAATGCGACAACTCTTGGTCAGGAGCTTAGGAGCATTGTGAGGTGAGCCCAGGCAAACCACAGCTCTCAGGTGAGCTTGTGAGAGCTTTTTCTACCTGGTGAATAAAAGGGAAAAACTCAAAAATGTCAAGTCTTATAAGAACCTGAAGCGGAACACTTCTTACAGAAAGAATAATTAAAATTCACCAGGAAAGCTAGAAAGGTAGAAGGAAAATAAAAGGGGGCTTATCAGCTACTTTCCTTCTACATCTTGCCAGAGCTGGTTCCAGCCTTCAGGATTTGCCTTGGCCAGCTCAAGGGCTTTCTCAGTCACAAAGCTTCTGTGTTTCCCCCATAATTCCAAGGAAGCCTTTTGTCTCCAGCCTCTGTGCCGTCTATCTCATGCCCATGCTCTTCTCAGACTCTTTGCTGTAATGCTTATGCTGCCTTTCTCCTCTTATCACCTGCACTCTGGAAACTTCCCTCCTTGACCAGGCTCCACTGTCCCCCAGGCACAAAGCAACCTTCCTCACCCCAGAGCTGCCACTCAAGAAAATGGTTCAGAGGGACATAACACATAGACCAAATCCAGTCCCATCAGACATTGCCCCTTGCGTACCTGGGAATAAAACTGCCTGTAAATTATCAATTTTTGGGGCTCCTCTCTTTCCATACCCAAACCTCCAGGCAGAAATGTATGTTCATGAGCCAAGAAGTACTTCTGTACACATCTACTGTCCAGGCACTTCACAAAGCCTCTAAGTCTGGACCTGTTCTGGAAGCTGTGTCACATCTTCATGGATAACGAACATCGAAAAAGACAGGTCTTTGGGGAAACATTCTGAATGAAAATAGCCATGAAAATAGAGATTTGTTTATTTATCCTCCTCAGGATAAATGGATGGGGAGGATGAGAGAAGTTGAGATTCAACACTCGGAGTCTGTCTGGTTCACAGCCAAGCTCCTCACACATCAGAGGTCTCCAACACAGGCAGGGTACAGACCTGAAGAGCTGTCTCCTGCAAGCCCAGCCAGACTGCTAATTACTGGTAGTGGAATCTCAGTCCCTCCTCCCCTTTCTGCCTCTCTAAAGAAAATATCATTATAAACAAGCCACCGGTAAACTGTAGTTGTGAATGCATGGTTTCATCAAAATGTTCAAAATTAACTATATTTATGAACTCGAAATCAGAAAAACATTCAAGTACATGCTGAAATTCTGAGGTCAAACTACTTGTTAGCCTACTCTTTTGCATTAAATAAAATTAGACTAAGGGTGACAAGATTGCATAGTTGGCAGCTTTTTTCTCCTATTTCTGAAACCCAAAAAACTCCTCCCCATTTGGAATTCAGCATTCTATTTTTTAAACAGATCTGACTGCATCGCTTTCAGCTCAAGAGAAAGGCCAAGCAAGAATGACCCAGGTGGCAGATGTGCAACATCTCTTCTTCCTCACAGTAGTAATTTTCATACTGTATGAGTTCAGATGTATGGTTTTATTTTCATATACACTAAACTGAATAACAAACATTTGCATTATCTCAGTATTAAAAGAATAAACTTGGTTCTACTTTTATCCGATTCTGAAAACACTGATGGGGGGAAACAACTGGAAATCTTTTTAAATCCCCCAAACCCAAATAAATCTAATGTAAAATCCATGAAAAATTATCTTTGCTCTGCTGAGCACTCACAGTGATTCCAGGACACCTGCTGGATAAACCCATTTGGGATGGGAGGCCTATGTGGAAAAGAGAGACTGATTGCTGTCACCAAGGCAAATACAAAGTTTCATTGTGGGGATGAATCCAAGTACCCAGTACATAACCAACCCTCCTGCAGTCGGGCTCAGTGGAAACTGAGACTATCCACGTTTGATGTCCTGAATATACTTTGGCGTGCTATAGCACAACGGCTTGTTTCAACCACCACCAGCAAAGCCACTGAAGAGCAAGAGATGCCTGAGGATCCCTGGGCCTTCTGCTCGTGCACGGGGCCACTCTGTCTCCTCATTTGGGCTGCTAATTTTTCAGTACAGAAGACTGCCACATGCGTCCCAGGGGACGCAAGGGCTCATCTGTGAGTGACGTGTGTGCTCCAGAAATGGAATCATGTTCAGGTAAATCATTTGATCAACACTTGCAGGAATGAACACTTTCTCTCACATAAAGGGAACCAATTAAAAATGAAAAAATGAAATTTCTTAGGTAATTTGTTCTCAGTGATTCATTCAACTAACTCTAAACAACTCCATTATTTAGTCTTCCTTTGTCCTACTAATCTGAACCTCTTTGCCCCACCTCCCAAAAAACCCTGTGCAAAAAAGCAGAGGAATGATTAATTTTTTAGTATGAGACAGCCTGACCTTGTACGCCATTAAGCAAAGTGTTTCCATAGTTTCCATGTGATTCGTCATGGACGAGTTCATCTACATACCAAACAAACTCTTCATATTATCAGACTTGCATGGAAAATAAAATCTGAAATGCTGCTGTTTGATGAAAATAAATCCAAAGTGAAACTTAAAAAAAACAATCATTCATATTGCCTGTAGAAGGCCAAACCCCATTGTATTTTAGGCCTGTCTCTGTGAACTTGTAGGGCTTTTCATCAAATGAACAGACACTGTGGCATCCTTAGCATTTCTGAGGATGTGAATAAAGCAGAAATACCTTAGGATGAATCCCGGATCTACTGCAATCAACAGGATTTGGGCCATTGATTTCAAAGAATCATAAGGCTTCGTAGCAACTTGTTGGAATTTAATTTCAGACCTTTAATTAAAGGCTTAGTACCAGAGGTCCCATTGCTCAGGGCAGGCATTAAAGACTGTCACGTGCCTAAGGATTTACAATCTTGTTTGCAGTTCTCCTTTCTGCTCCAGCAAAGGCAAAAGATCTCCTGATAATGCCAGGAGAGCACATACGGACAGCTCGGCAAGGTCTGGCATCCCATTCCACTGCGATACTTCGGATGGCTGGAGCAAACCAACAGAGGAATGGAGCAAAAGAGAAGGCAGCAGCAGCACGGGTTTGCTCAGGCGAGGTGATGCATGCAGAGTGCTTGCTGCGGTTGCGTTTGCTTTGGTAATAGGGGCGATTGATCTGATAAGCTGTGGTACACTGCACTTGCCAGCATCAGCTGGCAGCGATCCAGACGTGTAGCAGGAGGATTAGAGAGTGGTTTTGGGATGAGGGTTTTTTTTCCCTCAGCTAAGTGCAAATGAGATAGGCTGGCAAAAGGGATAAATTGTTAACTCAAAAACTTTTCACTGTCATGGCTGCTAGGAAGGATTAATACAGTTTCCTGCAAAGCTTTTTTCTAAATCAGCCAAAGGACTTAGCTGTGAAAAACTAAACAAGATAAACGTTGTGATTTAAAGCAAAGCAGCTCTTTCTGGATGCCGCAGTCCACACTTCAGGAGGAATGTTAGGGTTTTCTCCTCTAAATCTGCTGAAGGTTCGTGGTGAAATACAGCTAAACACCAACATGAGCAGAAAACAAGTTTCTGTGCAATCAGTTTCACATACCCAGATGTGTTCTTCCCACACATCCATGTGTAAAACATATGAATGGTCTTGCTTGAGCAACCTCTCAGAAAGTACCCAGGAGCACTGAGCACATGTGGACTCCCAAATTTGGGAGTTTCAAAGAAAAGATTGGATTCTTTTTATAAAGATAACAGGAGAACAGATTGTGCCACCCTTTCTTAATGTACTGGTAGCAGATTTAAAAGATAAAAGTACACCGCAGTCTTCAAACTCACCTCCAAGCTAGATGAAAATGCCACTGAAACTAGTAGAGCTGATAGAAAAGGAAGTATTTCTACATTAGGACAGTTCCTTGGGCAAGGTAAAATGTCTTCATTCCATTGATTTCAAAAGGGCAACATCAATTTAATCAGACGAGGATTGGTGCAGGAAATAATGTTGCAGGACCCTCAGGTAGGTGCTTAGCTGGAATTGCCTAACCATGGAGTCAACACCATTTGGAAAAGTAATAAACAAGAAATTGCTATAGCTGTGATTGGGAAAGAATGTGTGTCACTGCTTTCTTCTTCCAAACCTGTTCATCTGTAGGGACAAGCAGTAGCTAATTTTTCTGCTATCCTTGAGAAATCAGTGCTTTCCGCACTAATTCATAGGCAAAAGCTACTGCAACATAAATATTTATTGGCACTCTTGAGGAAAAAAAATATAAGACAAACTATCTGTAAAGAGCTAACTGTACAAAGTTGTATTAATGTGAAGAAAATTTCACCACCTGCAAACTGTAAAACTTGATCACCAGTTTTGATGTGATAAAGTTACATTGGTGAAATAAATCTGCAGTGTGAGTGCGTGCATGTGCGCGCCTCTAACTTTATTGTGGTTTTAGATACTCTGTACCATGGCAGGGAAATGATTGATATGAGTGATGGTAACTCAATTCTACATCAGCACAGAGTCGTCAATCCTCTGGCCCTCTTAAAAAAACCTTGAATAATGTTCTATTGATGTTCTGTAGAGTTTCTCCTTTCTGATGTTATGTATTATTGCTGCAGCTTCTTCCAAAATTGTAAAGATTTTTATTGTTTACAAAGTGAATTATGCTTTAATATCTTTTGCCTCACTGTTTTCCCAATTGCTTAGCAACAAGTCTCCACAAAGCAAAAAAAACCAGAGCACTCTTTCTTTCATGTTGTGTAACAGCAGCATCTCTGGTACAACAGTAACCTCAGACAGCTTAACATCCAGGATGCATTTGGTCCATTATGTTAATCCTGATGTTCTGTAAAGTGTCTATATACCTTAATATTTAAATATTGGCTTTCTGGATCCGTAACTGTTCTCATCCTGGAGCTACAGCTTTATAAACACTGCCTTCAACAGTCAACATTTTTAAAACTACTGCTCATCTCCAGTTTTTCCTTTTCAAGGGAAATCAGCCCAATTCCAGAACTTGAAGTAGGTCAGACTTGTACTAGGTTGAAAAGAACTGTAGTTACTGACCCAACAAGTTGATAGGCACAATAGGGGAAACAGACTTTTGTAGCTGTAACAAACACATGGTATGTACAAAATTAGCATTACTGTTATTGTTATTTTAGACTCAAACAACCAGAGTGAAATGCACCATGCAAGAAACATTTATTTGTATCTTGATCACTACCATCTCCTTTCTTTGGGTCAGAGCGAGTCTAATGTCCTAAACTGACTATTGTTCTATGCTAGATGGAAAACCAGTAAGTATGAAACTCTTCTATGTAGGTATTCCATACTCCCAAAAGTATCTGAATGGGGAAAGACAGAGTGAGTAACGCCCATGTATGAGAGGTGCAGGGCGCAATCAGAGAAAATATCCCAGTAACATCTGAAAATAAATTTGGTCTTCTCAAAATAACCCAAAGGGTCAAACTGGAACATCAAGGAGGTGCCAGCCCCACATTACCCAGGGAAAAGCACTGCATTACCTAATATTATTTTCTGTCTTTAATTTTAATGAACATCAACTGCTATATTCAACAAAATGCATTCCCAAACAGAAAGGTTAAATAGGTTTACAGACTTATATTGGTTTTAGAGTGCACCGAGTCAGATGACTTCCAACAGAGGCTAGTGCAGCTCAATCAATCTTTAATATAATTCAGGAGTTACACAACAAATACATAGTGTGTACACACAGGCCAGAACACCTGTGCGTTGATTTAATGAGTCTGCAAGTGGCTGGAAGTGATAACCGTAGCCTGCTATGACATTTTGTTTTAGCAGAGAGCTTTTGCTATCCAGATGACAAAGACCCTAAGTTTTCATGCTGAAACCCCCTGCCCCTACTGTCTTGACTCCTTAGAGTCTGTGTGCAATGCTGCTTCGGTACGCCCCCATACACGAGGTACAGTCCTAAGTGGAATTCTCCCATTGTGGGGAAATGAAGCCACGTCATTGAAAGCCTATAGCCATGTTCAAAGCAGGAGGAGTTGTGTGTGTCACTGAGGAACCCACATTTCCAGTTTACAAAGCCCTTAGATCTGGCATTCAGGTGACGGCTCTCCCATCCCTGCTAAATTAGCACAGTGGTGCCTTTCCAGACTCTGACAGGCAGCATTTAAATAGCTTTTGGAGTGAGTGCATTTTCCAGATGAGCTGTTACTGGCTCCCCTTGTCCATTTCCACAGCTCACATTTTACATTTCCAGGTGCATTTAATTTGTTCATGCAAAGTAGAACTTGCCAAAAAAAAAAAGGGAATGTCCAAATAGCTAGTGGAGTTGGGCGTCTGTACAGGGAGGTCTGAATAACGTATGTTCAGGATGGATACAGAGGACCCAGAATGATAAAGCTCTTTAAACTGAGGGGAGACATCAAGATCCCTTGGCGCTTATTCTAAAGATCAAACCCCATATTTCTTTATCTTGAAATTTGAGCCAATCATCTCCTCTGCCCTTACTCAACGCACCTTCAGAGCATAATACACGCATTATACCACAGTGTAAAAGGTGGGTGAGCCATAATTGTAATGGGTGCTGGTAAACAAGATGTGCAGCAAAACTCTAGGAGATAACTAATTGCCAATTATCAGCCCTGCTAGCATTGCTTCAGTGCAGGGACTGATATTTTCCTCTCCTGCTTTTAAGATGAGTGTTATTAGTCATATTGACAGGGTAACACATGTTTCAGTCCTGCCAAGTGAAACAGCTCTCAAGAAGTAACCATGCTATTCTACACAGTTCAGCTCCAGGACACGTGATAAAAGATTGGGCAGAGGAGTAGCTCTGGGATGTCCTGCAGTTTGGTCACAATCCCTGTGTAAGAAACACCCTCAGGTTCCATCCCTTCAGAAACTGGACAGAAAATACATTGTTTCTGTGAGTCATCATCTGACTCCAGGTTCTCCAGTTGTTCCTGCACAGAGCATCACTGATTGCCACATTGAGAAAGAGTAGCGAAAAATACCCCTGTCTCTACTCACGGCTCACTCATTCAAAAGCAAGAACGAGCAGAGAACAAGAGGTGACAGACAGAAATTATGCTCTATATCCCTACAGCCAGAGACCATGCAGACCTGGAAACGGATGTGGGTAGTCCAGGAGAAGCCTTCAGCATGATAGCCCTGTTCTCTGCATTAGAAAAGACTCCTGATAAGAACTGTGAAAGACATTGATTTGCATCAAGGGAACTGGACACTGTTGGAGACTCTAGTTCAAATCACAGTCCAGCTGTGTATGGGCTGCACAACCTAATGTAAATTGCCTGGATCTGGCAGGGATCTCAGCTTTCCTGGCTATAAACGGAGATAGTCACTCCACTTCTCTCCCTTGCAGAACTTAACAAGTCCAGTGAAGACCACAAGGTGCTACCAGGCAAATGAGGACCACAGAACCCTCTAGACAAATAGACTTCTTAACACCTTACAGAGCAATCGAAAGCATTCACAAGTACACTCAGAGCAATTCACCTCTGTCCATTCTGCTCATTCTTGTGTCTGGAAAGGTATACGACTCTCAAGAATACCTTCCGGAAGGACACAGAGCAAGTCTGGGTGTAAACAGCTCTGCCCAGTAGCAAAGGCATTTCTAAACTGAACCACACATCCCTGCACACCTCCTGTACAGGGTGAAAGAGCATCCTATGCAAACAGTTCGTATTCTCTAACCATTTTCTAGATTTGCCAGTGCAAGTAAAGGCCAGAAGGATTTATTCCAATAGCTTGCTTCAGTGCTGTAACAGTCTTTCAACCAAAAGTTGAAAGAACCACCACCCTCGGCACATACTACACAGCAGCATTTAAGCAGCAAATGTGAAAGCCAATATCCTAATTTGCAAAGCAATCACAGCTAAGGAAAGTATACCTGAAGGGTATGGGGAAGACAAATTATTCCCAAAGGGAATGTTGCATTCCACACATATTACTTTTACACAGAGTTGATTACTTTCAGTACCGTGCAAGGAGGCTGGCAAAGAGTACTTCAATGGCTGTTATTAGGGCTGATTTACAAGAAACATGAAGTATTTTTTTTTTAAGTGTTGCAGGTTGGAAGAAGATCTCAAAGTGCAGCAATCTGCATGCAAAGACAGACTTTAAAAAAAACATGTTGCATTTCTAGCTGCAGCTGCCCCTTGAATTGATTCACCTGCTAAACAACTTCAGTTTTGCTGCCTGCAACAATTCTGCCCTGGTTTTACTCACTTCTCTATGCAAGTGAAATGAGTCTGTGTCAATTTTTACAGACAAACTGATCAACCATTGTATATGTACTAGGTTAGAGTCCTGCCCAGCCCTATCTTCTTCAACCCAAGGGGTCTTCACCTTCTTTACTGTTTCTGCAGCACAAGAAACAAACCTTGAATTATTACAGAGTAAGGCTTCCTATCCTGAAAGACCAAAAAATACTTAGGAGAAGAACAAGCACAGAAAAAAAAAACAAAACCAACAAATATTTCAAGTACCCAAGAAACACTCAGTCACATTGAAATACAGAGTCCTCCAGGACTTGCCAGGCTCTCCACACACAACACCCCAAAAGTGTAACAAGTTTGCATCAAACAGAAGGCTGAGAGGGAACACACTCAGGCAACTCTGAAGGCATATTGAGACAGCGGAACACAGAGTGTCACTGGCGAGATCTCCTCACCTTTAGAGCGATTGAGCCACAAGACAGCTGGAAGCAGTGTAATGGCTGTAGCCACAAGACAGGGCTGGAAACAGTGTAATGGCTGTAGCAAACACCTACACAGGCGCTAACAAGTTGTACATCTCAGCTAGGCTTCCTAATCCGGGCCAGACTCCCACTAACTCAGGTACATGATCTCTGAGCAGGAAATAAGGTCCTGCCAGTTGTGAAGGTGAGATGTGACTTGGTTGCATCTGGATGTGTCTACAGGCTCTTGGTTACCCAGAGCAGGTCACCTAAAGTCTGTTTGAGACAACATCTAGAATCTTGCAGAAGGATTTTTATGGCCATGGTTTTAACACCTCCTTTGGTCCTCAACATCTTCAGGAGCATGCTGACCATAACGATGCAATATCTAAAACACTAACTCTGTGAGGAGATGCACTATCTATTTCAATACAGCTTTGCAGGGTATCCACAATTTTTCATGCAGGCTTACACCACTGCAGGGATCAAGCCTGACTCTGCTCGGGTAAGGAAAAGTGAGAACATGGAGCAGTAGAAAAGGTTATTGCTAATCTGAAGAGCTACCACTAGATTTTGGGGGACTGTAAAGAGGATGGACAAACCTAGGAGAGATACTAAGATACGCTCTGCCTTAGCAGTACTTTGGATAGTTTGTATTTTTGCCTAGTGTGAGGGAAGGATAAAGGAATTCTGTAGTTATTGTCCTGATTCCTTGTTGCTGCCTGTACGCTAGTGTAAGTACTACAGCTAGGTGAGTCATTCAGAAGAAACTGGTAATTTCATATAGTTGACCCATTTTCATTTCAGAAATCACTTCCACCCTGATTTTTTGTTTTTTTTTTTTTTTTTACAGTTCCATTTCTGCAACAGTCTTTCTCAGCTTCTGTCAGGGTGAAGGCTGCTCATGAATTATTTATTGTTCATTACATATAGTGTACTGGTTTGCCACCAAGTCTAGAAGGTGATGTGGAGGTTCATGGGTCAACTACAAAATGAAAAGCAAGTCAAATTTCTTTTTCTAACTTTTATCTAAATATGTTTAGAAGAGACTCTCAGACGCTCTACTGCTTTCATTAAAAATGTTTTTAACCAAAAGGTTTGGTTTACCAGTAAATGTAGAAAATTAATTAAAAAGATTGTAGAAATCACAACACTAGGCTCTAAGACGTATATGCTGAAATATTCTTTTGTGTGGATTTCTATTCTGCATGTGATCGGTAGTCCTTCTCAATCAGCATTTTTTACACATTCCTGGAAATAAAAATGCATGCCAGTAATTCTATGTCTGATTTTGTAGTATTTGTATCCAAAATATCTGAGTAATTTTCCAGCAATGCTGAAAATACATACATCTCAAAAGGCTTTATTCCTTATAACCTGTAAAGGGTGCAGCCATCAGTTTCAACACTTATTTGGTACATTACTTCTTTGCCATGTTGCTATCATAATCACAAAATGTGATTGATGTACCTTCAGCCACTGTGTATTTTTGACAGGTTTATTAGCTAAACTACAAATGCTTAAACTCAAAGACTATGTTCCTTTTACATAGGAATATTTTATCAGCACACATTTCAAAATGAAAAATCTATTGCAATTCCATTTCGAATCTGAATATGGATTTAGAATTAGCCTTCAGACAAAACTTCTACAGCAGTATATATGCCAAGTGTTGCATCTCAAACTTGTTTCATACTTATCCCTTCTAAGAATCTATCACGTATGTATTTATTTATTTATTACTGCTCTACCAAAAAGTCAGGAATAATCTTTCACAAGCTGTTTTATTTATTTTACTGTTGGCAAGACAATAGATCATGTACCCAGTTTTTATTGCATATGTAAATATAACTGTATGAGATAATTTGCAGATTCAAAGCAGAACAGCAAATAATTATGATGATAAAATAATGCTGGGAAAGGAATTTATCAAAGCCAGTTTATTGCTCAGATTATCAGCAAGCAATTTGAATTTGGACTAAAGCAATAGTGGTCTATCTGTTTATGCTAATAGTTACGCCCTGACTTTATTGTCATTTATGTAAATGGCAAAGTTTCCATAGAGAGCAACAGGGAGCAGAACTAATCTTGACCTTAGTTTTTACAAAGCACAGGTCTCACCATGTACAGAAGGTTACCACCCGAAAACTGCAAATATATAAAAGTTGATTTTGGTTTTTTTCCCCTGAGAAGAACAGGGGTCGATTTTAATTAACTTGAAATTATCTTTCCCTTTATCACAGAGGTAAAACTAAATCAAAAACCGATCAACCCATGGAAGTACAACATCAGTTTAGAGCAATCACCAGTGTCAGTCTTCAGGCTAAGGTCAACTGCCTTTGATCCAGTTCAGCTGGGAGATGAACTGGAGCAGCAGATCCCGCATTGCCAGGCTGAAGAGGATGTCATGACGTGACAGGGGCATGAGAATTTCAGCAAGTCTCACATGGTGGATGAAAGGAGGAATTTTCCATGGGACAGGAACTGGAAGAAAAATCTAAAGTGGCACTGTGTGGACTGACAGAGGGAGCAGCACTTCTGCAATGCAAGGGGGACTGGAGAAGAGTACTACTTCACCTGTGATGACATGAGGCTGGGACCAAGAGATGCACAAACCCAAATCTCTATTTCAGACCATTGGCAAACTCCCCAGTAAGCATGAGGCAGTCTAGGTGTTAAAACTTCAGTGTGACTGAATCAGCCCTATCCCTAAGCAGGGATCAGCTGTGCCACCAGAAAAAGCCGCTGTTGCTGCAGGGATTGCAGGAGTGCTTTCCTATTCTGCTCTAGCTAGGAATCTGAACACCAGTGACTGTTAGTTTATGCCAAAGAAAACCAGCCTAGTCTGCTGATCAAAGCTTTAAATCTCGCCTTCATATTTTTAGTGGCCAATGAGTGCTATCAAAAGAATCAGAAGAGGCTAGAGGAGAATTAACCACTGATTATTAAATTAGAGAGAATACTCAATACACTTCAGTCTCTCAAGTTAGTGGTGAGTAGAAGCATGTGGGTAAAGGTGCATCTTTCATCAGAAAAAATGCACCAAAGTGAGGCTTAATCTATTATTCAATCAATGCTCGTTTGAAGCAAATGGTCATTCTACATCAAACCCTTTTTCTTCTTTTTTAATGCTATGTCTACAAAGGGGGTGGGGGCACTAAATATCACTGGACAGCATTCATTCAGCTGTTTAGCTGCAAAGAGAAGGCAGGGAAAAGGAGGGGAGAGTCTATTTACAAAGCTGCATAAATAAGACACAGTAGTGGAGCCTTTTGCACTTTCTGTGGGTGCAGACAGATAAAAGGGCTTTGAATTTATTTTTTGGAAGACAGCACAATGAAGTTATTTATGCTTCTGGCCACACTGGAAGTCCATTTTTGCTGACAATAGAGGCCTCACAGGTATGTCTGCCTCCACCTTTATGCAAGGAGAAGGGAAAAGCTATAGGTAGTAAACAGGGACAGAGACCCTGATGGTGCAGAGACTGAGCAGGGAGAGCTGACAAGACAAATCAATAAAGAGCTTGCAGGTGTCTGTCAGACAAAGGCTGCTGCAAAATAAGTCTCTGTTGGAAAGGCAAGGTATATGGCACATGGTTTTGTATTAAAAGAAATAGTGTGGCAATGGTGTAAACTGGAAGTCTGTCCTTTGAAATGGAAAGCCAAAGAGCTCTCAGGGCACTGCCCACGATGGTGAAGATGGTGGAGTGGGATGAGAAGCAAAGCAGCTATAAGTTGGGGAAGAGCTCCCTGCCTATGAAAGGGAGAGATGGCATCAGTGAGAGACGCATCTGAGCAAAGGCAGGAAAGCAGGAGACAAAACAGAAGGCAGCTTTGCAAAAATAGCTGCCTGTCAGAGACGATGGACTGTCAGGGAAGCATGTGTGTGCGCGCACATGCAGTGGGGGGACTGCATGGAGTGACAGCGTAGCGGTAGTTTCTGCAGACAAATCATTTTAGAGGGTGATTAATATGTGTATCCCAAGCAGTACCACCAGCTGTCTCAAAATTGAGGAGTTTCATGTTTTTCCTTTAGAGACACCAAGAACAGCAGTTTACATCAGACCCTGTGCTATAATGGCTCAGGCAGCAGCATGAGACTCAGCCATTAATCAGGAAAATACCTCCCCTTCACAGTCCAGAGTTTCCACCAGCAGAGACCAAAGCTAGATTACAAACTGAAGCCCTTTCTGCCAAAGTCAGTAAGGAACAACACAGCGACTTCAGCTGGCTTTGGATCAGACCTTTGTAAAGGACAGAACATACTGGGATACTGGGAAGTGGGACACAGGGTTCAATAGTGCTAGTTAAAGGACAGACACAGAAGTATCTGCCAGAAAAAGCTGCTTAATACATATAATTTTGTAGGTTATCTGTGCATGCTGTGTTTGGCTCACTCCACGTTTCCTCATCCACAGGGCATCAGACTGCACAGAGTGCTGACTGGCCACTCCTGCTCTGGGAAATTTTCTGATCACAGAAGAGCTGAGGCTGGAAGGGACCTCTGGAGATGGTCGAAGCCACCTGCTTAAAGCATGGCTGGGGAGAGCTATCTGCTTACATCTGTGTCCAGTCAGGTTTTGAATAGCTCCAAGCATGGAGACTTCACAACCTCTGTGGGCAACCTGTTTCACTCCTCACCCACGTTCACAGTAAAAAAAAATTTCATATGTTTAAACAGAATTCCCTGCCCATTTGTGCCTATAATGCAAGGTTTAAAAATACATTCACATAAGGATGGTCCATCTTGGCCCATGCTACATTGACACGCTTGTCTTCCTCAGGACTGCAGAAGGAACAGTTGAACAAATGCAAATCTACATGCTCCCATTAGGAGAGGATTAATACTCAACTAAGAGAACAGAACACCCTTATGGTCAAACCACACTATTGATTTTTCAAATAACATGAGATGAGAAGAGACCTCTGTCCATCTGTCTTGAGGGAGGATCAGCTGTCCACAGCCACCCCTAAACAACTGTCCCTCATCTTCTAACACGAGTAGTGGTAACCATATGCTTTATAGAAGATGCATCCCATACCAGACCCTAGCTCACAGGGGAGAGCAGGGAGATAAGGCTACTGCATTATACACCACATAATTAATTATAGCAGCATTTCCAGATTCTTTTGACTGTCCAGGTTTCCAGGGGAAAGGTGAGGAGGATGAGGAGGGCAGGCAACAAAGAAAAGCTTAGAACAAAATTGGGTCAGTCTTCTTAGGGACTCACTGTACCACTTTGGTCAGATTTTGCTCTACGCTGTATCTATGCTGTATTCAGAAACACCACTGAAGCCTCTGAGTTTGGTCAAACGATGTTTGGCTTTTTGCAAGAAGCCTGTGTGTTCAGAGGAACCATGCATACACACGGAACAAGCAAGCTGCAGGAAGCACTATTACAAGGGGAATCATACTCTGAACACAGCCAACTCAATCATCCTCCATGAAGGAGGAGCATCCTCAATGCAACTACCCAGACTGGCTTTCTTGACTCTTTTGCTCTGCAGTAAACTGCGTCACACTAAGTGTCCTGTTAAGCGCTAAATTCATGTCACTGGATGCACATATATTTAGGAGGACTTTACTAACTAACATGCGTATGTGAACTGAAAGGTATCATTTCTGCCACTCAAAGGGTTATTTAGCACAGCTTATTTGGTCAAAATGGGAACACAATATTGAAGTTATATTGAAGTAATTTCTGCCACACATTACATGCAATTCTGTCTACTGTACCTCAGTTTTGGATTGCTTTATTTACATATTCAGGTACATTAAATGTGCTTTTGGTTTCTAAACCTGAACAGGTAGTTTTCTTCACAGTATAGCAAATGCTTCAAAACACTGGGGAACCTTTTCCCTCCCGATATTGCCTGACTCTCCAGGTGAGCTTTCTTTGTTTCCACATCCATTACTGTTTGTATTCCTGCAGTCAAATGACAAGTCAAATTTATTTACTTCTTTTGGAGAGCAGTAACATTTGCAGAAAGCTGGCATTTCAAAGCTTGCAGAATCAGGTCCCAGCAGAAAGCATGTTTGCCTCATTTTTATGCAAGCCTGCCCCATTCTTCTGGTGTATGTGGGGCAAGTACACATAGCAGAGAAGGGAAAGATTTGCAAAACTCTGCTGAAGCAATAGTACGAATGGCAATCCAGCCAAAGAAAAAAAACTTCAGCAATTTCCCACATGCTGTGAAAAGCTCTTACAAGTCTGCTCCAACTTGTTCCAGATACATAAGAAAGCTGATAAACAGTTCTTCTTGATTTTATTCCCCTAACTTTAATAATGCTTTAATACAGCATTGACAAACTTGTGCCTAGTAATTATTTAGAAGCTGCCTCTTGGTCAGGTTTTGTAGCTTATTTTTTGCTGTACATTTTTCAATTGTCAATAACTGAAAAAGGGCCAATATTAAAATACTTCACCTAAAGTATCTTATCGTGTATTTTGATACAAAAAGGAATGGGGAAAAAATGTCATTGCATATTTATGCCTTTCAAATTCTCAGATTATTGCAGAACAGGAATGGAGAAACGAAA
Organism: Opisthocomus hoazin; assembly: GCF_030867145.1. NCBI lineage: Eukaryota > Metazoa > Chordata > Aves > Opisthocomiformes > Opisthocomidae > Opisthocomus > Opisthocomus hoazin. The sequence continues at coordinate 66,584,789 of NC_134420.1, read as the reverse complement.
CAGCATTCTCATTGTGCTGGTTCCTTTTATCATCTGTATCTTCAAATCAGACAGTGAGATGCATACCTACACCTCTTTTTTTAATAAATGGTTGCTCATTGTGTTTTACATTACGTAGTGTCTGCTTTAGAAGACCGGCACTTTGCACCTATTGTAATGTTACTGGGGGCAAGATTTCAGATACAGTTTAGTGCATCACTGGAACAGAGAAGTACAGCAAGATTCAAGGACTGGAAGTTGAAACTAGAACACACTAAGGCAAAGAGAAAGGAGCAAAATGTGAAGTATGTTTAACCACAGTCCAAGATAAAGTATGCCAGGTGTTACCCGATTTCATTTGAGGTCTTTCCATCAAGACTGGGTATCTTTCACAAAATACATGTTTTTGTTTAGAGTACTAGCATAAAAAAAAGAAGAATATTTCAGACAGAATGCAAGTGACATTTTGAAAAGCCCCAGAAATGTCCTAGCTGAACTCAAGCATTGCACCAGTCAGAGCTCTACCATTTTGAGGCCAGAATCTAAAAGGACACAGGCATGACGTCAAGGTCTTCAGTATGTAAAAAAAACTGTTCAAAGACTAAAATTCACACTACTTAGTTACACACTGCACAAGGATTCACACTTCAGAAAGCTGAATAAGTGATACTTGAAAGTCAACTGTTGCTGAAGTCAGGAGGACATGCATCAAACTGCCATACTCTCGGACGTAGGTCTGTATCTTTGACTGCAGAAAAGAACATTAAGAAAATCGAAATTCAGGTTGAAGCCTTCTGCACTTAGCAGCTGACATGCCCATCCTCATTTTTGTCTTCAGTACAAATGAAAGTGAATTGAAAACCAAAGCCCTTCTGTAGTCAAGAACCTAAGTGTTGTAAGGTCAGAAGAGCAACGAGGACAAAGACTCATTTGTTTGGTGCCAGGGAGTCAGCAGGCACATCTGCATACCAATTTCTACCTCCCTGGGGAAATGTTATTACTTGAGAGATATGGCAGACTGAATCATAAGAGACAATTCTTTTCCTCAGTGTTTTCTCAAACAGATTTCACAAAGAATGTTCTTTTGTATTCAGTGCTCCCCTGAACTATGGCTTAAAGATGAAAACCTGATGAGTGCCTGACATCTTGAGCTAAAGTCCAGCCTCTTTATTGGTCACTTGTCTTTCATAATTTGTGCAATATGCCATTTTTCTTCTTGTTGGAATATCTTCTCATTGACAAAATACCAAGAGCAAAAAAAGCTCACTAACGCTTCCCATATCTCCTTACTAGTTCTTAATGTTTTGTGTAAAATTTCATGTTATCCTTCAGTTTTCCCAGGTCAGAACCACTTTGGTGTTTGCTCTCTGTCTTTTTAGTGTGCTTCTCCCCAGAGCTTCTTGCTCTCCAGTTGGAGCATGTTTCCACTTACTGCTTTTTCTGTTATTGGATCTTATTCATGGTGCTTTCTGGTACTATACCAAGTAACCTGACCAACATTGTTGATAATTTACTCTGATCTCTTCCTCCCAGGAAAGATATATGCTTCTCATTTTAAATAAACAACAACAAAATCCTTGCACTTGGTTTAGAGGGAGCATTAAGGATGAAAACAGCTTTGGAAGCATTCTGGCTGACAGCAGCCTTGCTGTTGCTGCTCTTTGTTCTCCAGCCATATCAGTGGTGGTGGTCATCCCCCACATCTATTCCTCAGTACGTTCCCACAACCTAGAGAGCAGCCTTACATTCCCTGTGTCATTTCAGGAAATGCACAACTCTTTTACGGATACTTTTCCACTGGAAGTGTACCAACCATTACAAATATTGATACCAAGCACTAGTCTATCAATCACACTGATTTTGGAAGCCAAATTATACTCCTTGTTCTCTGATTCTTACTCCTGTTACAAACCCCAAATTTAACATTAAATTCCCTCATTGCAAAGCAGAATGGAGAGTGGCTTTTTCACTTTGAAATACACCAGTAACACTACTGCATGCCCAAACATGTTTTACATCAATTTTCCTTCTAAAACGCTTTTTATCAGCAATGAGCCATTACCATCCCTTTTATCCAAGGGGTTCAAGCTCACAATCAGCCTATTTAGCACCTGTACAGATTTTGTTGCTGCAGCAACCCCTCTTCTCATTCTCTGCCCCATACTTACTTTAATCACAAGTTTTACCAATTAGTACAGAATTCTCTCACAGTTATCTCTCAGATATTGAAGTCTCTCGCCATAACTCACCACTTGCATTAATCACAGACTTTACTAGCCCAGTAGGGTACAGGCCCAAGAAAGATTTGTAGCATTGACAAAGATTCAAATCTGGAAAGCCAGGTGACTACAGCACATGGAAGAAAGAAAGGCAGATGTTCTTTTGCTACTGTTTGAGATCTCCACAAATGTTCATAGAGGTTTTAACAGCAATGCAGGTGAGCTGGAACACTGAAGTGGTAACCTAAACATGAAAAACTGAAGAATTTCTGATAGTAATCAAGAAATAGACAGTAATTTTTATTTGCACCTCTTGTTAGCCTGATCTCCACCCACTGCCATGTCTGGAGTGCATCTCTTCTATGCATTGGTCCCAGTGGGCCAGACCACAGATATGCAGCAGAAGTAAAAGGTGGTGAAGGAGGAATCCTGTTCACTTCCCGTATGGGGGCTGTGGACCCACAGTCCCAGTATGCTCCCAGTCAGAACTACAGCTTTTGTGAGGGCCCAGAGATAAGCTCTGACCTACAAAAACCTTCATGAAATAAGACATGCATACTTGAGAGACTGCTTCGCTCCCCAAGCACAGCAGAGCTGGCTGGATTTGCCTTGCCAAAACCAGCATCTTGTTGGCAGGAGTCTCTGAAGGGCCCCACAACTTCGCAAGCCTTCCTTCCCTGGTGTTGGAAACAGGTCTTGCACCAAGTCTAATTTCCTGTAGCATGCAAAGCCAACCTTCTTGAGCAGGTATTCACTCAAGGCTGGAGTCTGACATTTCTCTGGGGCAACAAAGATCTGTGAAGTTTTTGCAGTAACACGAATGTGTCAGATAGCTTTGTAACGCAGGAGAGCAGACACTGTTGTTTCTGTCTTCTAGCATTAGACAGTAGCCAAGATTTTTCCAAGGCTGAGCAGAGCTTTGGGATGCCTCTGTTTTGGAAGACATCTTAAGAAAGGAAGTAAGCACTCTTTCACAGGGAGGCAACAGTGTTCGTCTAAATCCAGATCTCATAGCACTTAGATTTGTATTTTAAATAATACCTATAGCTGGCAGAACTTGGATGTACAGATCCACACGCTGAATGAAAATATTGTAAGAACATCGTTTCATCTTTCCATCACTTCAAAGGGTTAGATTTCTAGGAAGAATACTGATTTATTTTTTAGAAAAAGACAAATATTTCACAACAATTTACTCATGTTTTACAGGGAATATCCCTTCAGTTACCCTAACTGCTCCAGATACAAGCATAACTGCAAGGAAAATTTACTCAAATATTAAGTACTTCATATAGCACTTTATTGTGTTAAAAATCCCTCATGTTTTTTAAACATGTTTTCAGAGATGCATAGTCTAACAACGTACAATTAGCTTAAGATTTAGATTACCCTAATGGAACTCATTAGAACAAAAATGTTATAAAGTCTTCAGAATTAGTCAAAGCCTCATGTTGACATAAGGAGGCAAGGCTCCCAAATTTCCTCCATAGTGAAGAGAAACAGGTTCTTATAGAGAGCAAGGGTCAGTCCCAGAACCTAATTCAGATGTCCTGATTCAGTCATAGAGGATCCTGTGTCTCGCCATCAGCTCTGAATGAAGTCTAAAGAGATCACCTTCCCAGAAAGAGAATAGCCTTTGTGGTTGCCCACAACCCTCCACAGCTGCTTACGTATTTTGAGATCGTCACCATTATTTCAAAACCTGGTATGCAAAGAGGCATTGTGATGAACTGGATTAAATCCATTGATACACTCATTTTCCATAGAACAGTAGTGTCCAAAGCAATTAAAAATGTCCTTTCCCATATTTCGTAAGTAGACTGAGCCTTGTGAGATCTAATAATGGAGCTCCTGCTAAAACAAAAGACTGAGTCCTGAGCCAGATTGCTTCTTGAATCTATCTGGATAACTTATAAAGTGAGCCCATTACACTCAGTCAATAACAGGATTAGTGAAAGTAAGGCAGTGAGCAGAAATCTCAATACTGAACTCAAAGCCTTCTCTTACATTCTGAGTTATTTTAAGAAAGTAAAGTGGTTTTTTTTCTATTTTCTCTTCTTTATAGCCACTATAGAACATTTCAGAAGTGAGTAGGGAATTATTTTAATGATTGAAAGGTTTGATAAGCTGTTCTACAATGAGAAATTTACCACCATATGGAGAAAAAAGCATGAAAAAAGATTGTAAATGGGTGCAGTTTGGTTCATAAAGCTCTAACATTCTATGATTGTCTCCTGAATTCACACAGAATATAGTTTCTTATGGCCAAATGGCAGCTATGAAGGGTTAAATATTCTCAAATTTCTTTTCCAATGGCAGCATTTTTTACTCCCTTCTGAACGTCATCTAATCACCAAGAGCACTCTGGGGATTAAGCATCTCTGTTTTATCCTCCATTTTGGGATGTGGTATTTTTGGGCCCTTGCTCCACATTTTTTGTGGGTTTTTGGTTTTTTTATTATTATTTTTTCCTCTCCAATCTGGCTTGCAGTCTGCTGCCTTCTAGCAAGGTAAAGACAAAAGCTCTCATTACTACATCACCTGTCATTCAGCAGGCACATCCAAAAAGCCTCATGGCTGCACTGGTGAATCTTTCTTCTGCGCAGCCCTTTTTCCCCATCACTTGACTGGCAAATATTCCATTTTGAAGGCAAATATATTGCCCTTCTCCATTTAAGCAAGAAAAAAATTGGCATAAGTTCTTTGGTACTGTTTAGATCTTTCCCACTGACTTTGTACTCAAATCTCATTACACAAGAAGGCCAGGAATCTTTCTGTCCTCTCCTCCATTGCTAGTGATGCCTCTGAACTTTTCCCTGGCACTCTCCCAACTGATGTCCTCTTACGGCGCTGGCATACCCAAAGCCAGTAAAAATGAAAGTGTGTTTCAGCTGCTATTCTAGTACTTTGTGTTTGCTCAATCAGTCAATATTCTCCTTCTTGCCTTCCAATACCAGACCTAGTTCCTAAAAAGGATGATCTTAAATGGCTTAACTTTAGAAGGCAGATGTCATAACCCTGAAATCTCTTTTTTTTTCCCTTTGCTTTTAATAACATACCAGTATTCTGTTGGGCTTCATGCTTAGGAACCCACTAATAGTTTTGTCAGGCTTTATAGCATGGAAGAAATGTTGCTACAGCAAGGATTGTCTATAGGTGAAAAAAACAAGGCTTATAGTGGGTTTTGTTTGGTTTGGAGGTTTTTTGTTGTTGTTTGTTGGTTTGGTTTCGTATTTTTTTTAATTATCCGATGAAACAATCTAACTGGAAAAATAGACAAGCTTTTTGGCATTCCTGGTATTGAAGGACATGACCCTGACATCTGTCTGCTTAGTAAAATCTAATTATTTCTTCACTTTATTAGCTTATTTCTCAGACTGATAACCCCTTGACTGTTAAGAAGGGCCAAACTTGTTCTAGAGAAGTGTGTTCACATAAACCAAACAAACGAAGATAATCATCATCACAAGAATGTTTAAACTAACTGCAGACTAAATCCCAGTGTGTTAGAAACGAGATTAGCAGCAGGCAAGATGTCACATCATCTTTAGAAACAGCTCCAAAAACCCTTTTCATCTTCATGCGTACTTATTAACTATGTATTGTGCACATAATCTGACAAGTGTAGAGTAGTTAATTGGTTAAGATAAGCACATTAGTTTGTGTCACAATAATATTAAATTATGTTTACTTAATTACAGCAACATTCTATAATTAAAAAATGTTGCACAATATCTTCTACACTACCAGATACCTTCATCTAGTCAAAAAGGACTCCAGTTTAAACAAGCTGATCCTCTGGACAAGGTATCTGCATTCCAGACCTGTCACTTCATAGTCCCTCTTGTTCTATTCCCTAATTAATAAACCATTATCAATTATTTAATTAGACATTAGCCATGTCAAGGGCAACTTACTTTTGCCAGGTATTTCATGTCATACCAGTATTAAGCCTCTGTTTTTCTTTACCTTGTAAAGATTTTTAGGTAAAATCAGTAAGCTATGAATAACTTCCTTTTCTCCCCCGTAAATTCATGTCTCCTGAGAGAAACAGTTATAATTTGTTCATCAAATGCTTTTCCAGTTTTCAGTTACATATCCCAGCCTCCAGTGACTAAGATTAGCCTTATGAAACTTTAAAAAACAATCCATTGTTCACATATTTCCCCACATCAGCCTGAAGCGAAAACTATATGCTCAGCCTTTGATTTCTTCTTGGTAAGAAAACCTATATGGTCCCAAGTTGCAATACTATCCCAGTTAAAACATCCCTACATGATTTTTTCCAATATCTATAGTCTGCATTTGTGGAACCACCACAAAGTAAGAACATAAAAACACCCCCAAAAATACACACAGACAAAAAAACACATGGAGGCATCTCCAGGATGTGAGAAATCCTGATTACTCTCCTGAACGAAGGTGCCTGTGTCTTGTCTTGGGTGTCAGAGCAGACAGTGTGCCAAAGATGTCCAACTAAAAGAAACTGGAAGGGACTTTAATTGAAATTGGCCTGTATGAGCCTGGGAAGGCTGGTGCTAGATTATCTCTAGAGCGTAGATCTAAAACTTCAACAGAAGGTGAGAAACCTTTGCAGCACATGCCAAGCATGCTTGGCAAAGCTGGAGATGACAATGGGGTATTGCTGTGCATGCAAAGTCAAATAAAAGAACACAAAACCAGCAGAAATAAGCAAACGGGAGACAAAATATAACCTATACAGGACCCAAAATGCATCTCCTAAAAAGCTTTTGGTTTTTCCAGGTTTAAAGCCAGAAAAATTGTGGAGCAGATGACCATTTGCAACAGAAACAGCCATATATTTTCAGCTGAAGAAATGCAAGTTTCTGAAATACTGTTTCATGCTCAAATCACTACCTTTTTATTGGCAACACTCTGAAGCTGTAAAGTGGGGAAAATTTTACTGATGTTGGAAGTTGCACTACTTTGAATAATAAAAAATCCAGTCCTCTTCAAGCTTGCAGTACAACAACAGTTTAGTTAAGAGATTCCCCATAAGCAGAAAACAGCTTTGAGTCCCAAAATGCATCGCATCAGCTGCAAATTTATCAAGATGTTGACCAGAAAGTCAGAAGACAGATACAAATTTTCCCAGGAAACCAGCTGTCATATTTCAAGCAGATTGTGAAGGAAGTGCAAGAATCAGGTATCTGAGAACAGAAACATGAGATATTTTGTTATTTTCAGCGACAACTCTGAACCTTCAGCCAAACACATCCTGGATGCAGACAGTAGTTAGTCCAAGAGCCACTGCTGAAGGAATTAATGCTTCCACAGTGGATGCAGTGCTTCAAGCACACTTTATTTTGTAGTCATTTGGAGGATGAGCTGTTGTTGGATTAGAGTTATCAGTAGGAACCAGATCTGAGATGGACTTTTTGTCTGTATAGCACCAAGCACAAAAAGCATCACTGAAGGACTAAACCCAGCTAAGCACAGAAGAGTACAATGTCAACAGAGCACCAGGTCAAACCATCCTCATTAGAGGTTTGTATGAACAGGTTGGACAGACATCTTCAGAAACTGGTTTGAAAAGAGTTAATTGCCCAGAGGGTCTTTACAGCTCTAGAGTTTTGAATCATAGGTTAAAAAATTACCTCTAAGATCATCAAGTCCAACTGTCAACCCAACACCACCATGCCTGCTAAACAATATCCCAAAGTGCCACATCTACACATTTTTTGAACTCCTCCAGGGAAGGTGACTCAACCACTACCTTGGGCAACCTGTTCCAATGCCTGACCACTCTTTCTGCATAGAAATTTTTCCTAATATCCAATCCAAATCTCCCCTGTGGCAACTTGAGGCCATTGCCTCTCATCCTGTCACTAGTTACTTGGGAGAAGAGACCAACACCCAGCCCGCTACAACCTCCTTTCAGGTAGCTGTAAAGAGCAATAATGCCCCCCCTCAATCTCCTCTAATCCAGGCTAAACAACACCAGCTCCCTCAGCTGCTACTCGTAAGATTTCTCTAGACACCTCAACCAGCTTCGTTGCCCTTCTCTGGACACACTCCAGCACCTCAGTGTCCTTCTTGTAGTGAGGGGTCCAAAACTGAACACAGTACTTGAGGTGTGGCCTCACCAGTGCCGAGTACAGGGGGACAATCACTTCCCTACTCCTGCTGGTCACACTATTTCTGATACAAGCCAGGATGCCATTGGCCTTCTTGGCCACCTGGGCACACTGCTGGCTCATGTTCAGCTTGCTGTCAGCGAACACCCCAAGATTCTTTTCTGCTGGGCAGCTTTCCAGCCGATTTTCCCCAAGCCTGTAGAGTTGCATGGCGTTGTTGTGACTGAAGTGCAGGACACAGCACTTGGCCTTGTTGAAACTCATACAAGGTCCTTTTCAGCCTGCTGTAGGTGACCCTGCTTCGGCAGGAGGGTTGGACTAGATGACCCACAGAGGTCCCTCCCAACCCCGAACATTCTGTGATTCTGTGCAACTCACATGGTTGGCCTCAGCCCATCGATCCAGTCTGTCCAGATCCCTCTGCACAGCTTTCCTACCCTCAAGCAGATCAACACTCCCACCCAACTTGGTGTTGTCTGCAAACTTACTGAGAGCGCCCTCAATCCCCTCATCCAGATCATTGATAAAGATGTTAAACAAGACCAGATGCAAAACTGAGCCCTGGGAAACACCACTTGTGATCTGCCGCCAACTGGATTTAATTCCATTCACCACCACTCTCTGTGGTCAGCCATTTAGCCAGTTCTTTACCCAGCAAAGAGTACACTCATCCAAACCATGGGAAGCTAGTTTCTCCTGGAGGGTGCTGTGGGGAACGGTTTTAAAGGCCTTACTTAAAGTCCAGGTAGACAACATCCACAGCCTTTCCCTCATCCACTAGGTGGGTCACCTGGTCATAGAAGAAGATCAGGTTGGTCAAGCAGGACCTGTCTTTCACGAACCCATGCTGGCTGGGTCTGATCCTCTGGTTATCCTTCACATCCCCGATGAGTATGAAGTCAGTGTTAAACTGCTCTTGCTGTCTTGTTCACTCTTTCCCAAGGGTCATGCTAGCAATTTCTCAGCCCATGCTTATTTTCCTCTACTGGACTAGAAACCAGAAGACTTGTCTCTCAAACAGAGCCAAGCCTGGGAGGGGCTGGACTGCAACATGTCAGTCAGAGATGGTTCCATGCATACAGGGTATAGTGGGAGAAGTAAGGCAACAGGAGAGATGTCAGAGGTAAGGTCATATTCATGTAAGATGAGACCCAAGACAAGGACATGGGACTTTGGCTGCCCAGCTTGAGAAGACTTTTCCCTCATCATCTTTTAGCACTGAGATAATTCCAGGGACATTCCAGGAACATGAAGGCTTCTTGGCTAACCAAGATAGCAATCGAATGCAAACATTCACATTGGGGAGCGTAAGTGACAGAGCTGCTAACTGGCAGTTCCCCGTAGCTTGTTATGCTAACAGGAGCTCAGCTATTGCTATAACAAGGATAACATTACTGACAGATCCCCCGCATACAGGATACTGAAATCTTGACCCCTGTGAAGTCGGTGGGTGTCTGCCATTAAGTTAAATGGGGACGTGACTCCATCAGAACATGCTAATGTTTCTTTTTTTATTCCCCACACACATGCATATGCACGCCTTCCTTCAGAAATACTCGAGTCTCAACAAAAGCATCCTTTTCTGCATCAGTCACACGTAGAGTACTGAGAGCAAAAAACGTCCTTCAGCAACCTATTTTCTATGCAGGGCTCACAGAAATAGGGCAGCCTGGTCTCTTCAGATAGCAGCACATACATCCCCATGGTTTGCTGATAGGCTTTTCAGGTGGCCGAAGAAAACTCCTAAACAAGCTCTGGTCTCCTCTTCCAGCTGGCAAAAGTAATGTGCACAGAGACAAGGTAGGACTCCAGTATGATGAGTGGGTGACAGGATTAAGCCATCTTGCAGGAGAAAGCTCTCAGTGTCAGGCTCTGTTAATCCAGAGGTCCGTGGTGTATCTCTGCTGGTAGCATCGCTCTTCCCACTTCTCAAACTATAGAGATGAACCCAAGTAATGATAATCACACTCAGTTGCCAAAGGGCAGAAGAGAAGCTGTAGTACCGGGCCACAAATCCACAAGACGCAAAACTAACACAGGTGAATGACCAGGATGTAGAAGACCTGGGAATTATATTTGTGGCCTGACAGGTTTCTTTGGGTGCAAAGCAGTGCCCAATTTCATTTCTCCTTCCCCTTCCCCTGAAGGCACCTACGCATTGTCTCTCCCTGCCGGGACTCTGGCTTGCTCCAGGAGCTGCTGCTCCCAGTAACACCTGGCATGCCCTTGGCATCACTAGCACTGACTTTCTCAGGAGATCCTCTGGGCAGGATCACGATGTGGACAGCCAGGTAGAGCTCACTGCATTTACTGAAACATAGCCATTTTCCACTGTTGGCTCTGTCAGGACTGCTACCAGGAATCAGTTAAATAAGAGACAAAAAGTACCTGCCACCATAGCAGGGAAGCATGGGTAACCTTCTGCTCATTGGACTGGTGGGAGCTACTCCGCTGTTTGTGCTTTTAGCCTAAACCTTGCATAAAACTAACACACAAAAAAAAAAATGCCTGCTGTTCAGGCTGTGCTGCCATCAGCAGTTCTGAAGCATTTGAAATTTGTGAGGGGAAAAAAAAAGGATGTTTTTATTTCTGTCATTCCCATGCTGAGGGATGCCAGAAAGGCCATTCCAGAAGTGTAGTCAAAGTGGACTACATATTTTAATCTCTACTCTGAACCCAGTACCCCAAAGCTAAGCTGGAGACAGCAGCCCTCTAAAACTACTTTTCAGTTGTACAAATCATCATTTACACCACAGGGAGTTACTACAAAAAAGCATAACATTTTTGTTTGGCAGATGCCGGAAGGAGCCTTTATTCTTGACGCTGTGGCCATTGTTATGTGAACCATATAGAGAAGTGGCTTAAATATTACACAGTTCCAAAATTAAGGCAATGAATGATACGAAGATCCTGTTGTGAGCTCAGATCAGATCCTGAGCAGCTTTCTGGTAAAACACCAATCTTCGGTTGTGAAAACTGAATTTAAATTTTTCCCCCATCCCTGCAAGGGACCTGTTTGCAGTCTATTGTATTCATCATTAAATCTGATCCTCTGCCTATTGAAGTCAAAGGGAAGCTTTCTGTTACTTACAGACTCTGTAGCATATCAGTTCTAACAAAGAGTAGAACCAGGCGACTAAATATGATTTTATCATCCTGCACCTTTTCAACAGTATGACACAGACAGCATAGCACTAGAGGTTATCGCCAAACTTGTCAGATAACATGAGGGGAGGAAATATCTCACCTACAGAATTTAAACTTATTAAATCTCTAAATGCAAGCCACAACTATTCTTATAAATCAATGTTTCCAATAAAAAAAATATCATTTTTCTCTTCGCTTGCCAGAAAATCAGTCTAAAAGCACAGCAGCACCCAAACTGTCTGCTTTTGACTACATGAGGACCCTCCTGTGCTGTTCCTTCTCTGATCTCAAAGAGTTTTTTATTATCCACAATGAAAATTCTGTAAAGGAGTTCAATCCATCTATAATAAACTGGCTTTGTTGACACAAACCAGGGATTCACAAAAACTGCCAGCTTTTCTATAGACATGGTCCCAAAGCATATGCTTTTGACAGCAGTCTTCTCTACTCCAACAGTGATTTAATTTTCCTGTTTCAAATTCAAACCTCATCATTCATTCAATCTCTTTTGGAAGACAAGTATTTCTTCATCACCACTGCCCATTTTTGCCTTCATTTTCAAACAGAATTAAAGTTGCACAACAGATGCCACTTGGCAGTGTATGTACATAACTCCCCAAAAAGTTTTTAACCCCTCAATTGACTTGTAACAGGAGTAAGATATCTCAAAACATATTAAGATTCCTACAGTTTCAGTCATGACATGTTTCAATATCAGAGAAGAAAGATCTCAAAACAGTACTGCCTTAACATGCACCCCCTTCTTATTAGACACCAGGAAACTGAGAGACACACTGTGATTTGGGGAATATCAAAAATATTTCTTAAAACATGAAAAACTTCAGCTGCTCTTTCTATTTTGTTAGTAACCAAAGTACTCTTCACAGGACAACAGGCTTTAAGATATAGTCATAAGGACTGAGCGGTAGCTATCTATCTATCCATTCGAAGTCAATTCCCTCCTTTCATTACTGATGTGGTTCTTTACTTGTGATACTTTATCCAAACCAGAAATGGTGTGGAAAGAGTAAAATTGACAAAATTACTGTGCACCCATTAGAATCATCACTGTATTTGGAGATCAGCACAAGAAGAAAGTTAATCTTCTGGAAGACAGAAATATTATCATCACTGTCTGCATGTTAACCCCGTGCCCAGCTGGGTTCAATCTTGCCACACGGCTGTCCTAAAACCCAGAAGTTCTGCACTGTTAAATCATATCCTAAATGAAAAGGCAACTGGTTCTCTGCTGTGGATCTCTGGTGTTTTCTCCATTCTCATGCCACCCAGAAGGCAGCAAGCTGTGCAGGCAGAGTAACCTGTGTAAGATAAAGCCTGACTTCAACTGGGGCACAGACCCAAATCCAGAGATCTTCCTCTGTCCCAGTGATGCCCAGACTTCCCTCTGAGACCACAGGCTAATTTGGGACTTGGCCAAGTGATGTTTAATTCTGCACAAATGGGAACATTTTCACCATAAGTCAGCAAGAAGTCTGACTCCAAACAGCCCTGTAGCTCTATATTTCCCCTTCATGCCATTTTGAAGAAACAGATCTAAATTTCTCTTTGTCAGGAGATGTAAATAAAGCAAAGGTGAGCACCTCCTGGACACTAGTTCTAATTACAGATCTATTTGAAAAGGGAGGACTGGTGCTATCAATGCATCTACATATACAGAAGGAAAATGCTTTTTCTTCTAGTGACATCCACACCATGTTCAACATTTCGACTCCTGAGCAGAGATGGGCACCTATTTCCAACCCAGAGAAAAATCCCAAATTTCCTAAGAGCAACGAGGTGTTTGCTGGCATGAAGCACTAAGGAGGGTGATGTGCTTTGCTTTAGACCACACACTGTCCAACTACAAGTAGCACAGAGAAGTCATGCACTGCTCACCACCACTCTCAATCCAAGGGCCAAAGGGCCTCAGATTAACCTTGCTGGCATCAGGCTCTTAAGCAAACAAATAGAAGCAGTTCTGAAAACAGTCTAAAATCAAGCTGTGTAACACCTTGCCGCTGGAGCTACAGGCATCAGAAGGATGCACAGAGTTCAAAAAGCTGCTAGAAAATTGCACGGAAAGAGAATCCTCCCTGGGCTATTAAAGTTGAAGGCTTCACTGGTGGCTAAGGGGCAGTAAGGACCTAGGACAACTTTCCCCTGAGCACCTGTTGCCAGAGGCAGCATGGTGAGCCAGACAGGCCTTTGGTCCAGCACAGCCATCCTCTGCTTTCCTTGGCTTTTCATTTTTAAGTTTCTGACTCCTTTCCTAGCTGGATATGGAGGATGTGGGATTATGTGCTCAGGTACATGCTTCAGCTGCTGACTAGACAACAGGACACCCTAAGTTAGCTGTCACAGTGATGGCCCCAACCTTGAGGGGGAAATTTAGGGTTGGGTTGTAAAGCTGGTCCCCTACAAGCAATCGGAAGAATTTCTGTGCCCAGATACCTTTCTATATGTTGGTCCCAGCCACTGATCTTTCTACTTGCTAGCAGTGTTTGCAAACCACAGTGACCACAAACATAAGCAGGTATCTTGGTGGTGCCTTTTGTCAAAGAAATGTCTTTCAGGTCCATCTAGGCTCGTAAGTTGCTCTGCACTACTCCGTCAGCAGCCTGAATAAAAATTAAAATTGCTCCTATCTCCCACTGGATTAATTGCTACTCTGGCCATAAGTCAGTGAAAGAGAACATCAGAGTTGAAACATGTAGTTTTCACAGCTAAAACAGGCAGGCAGGAGTGGGGAAAGGCAGTGAATTTATCTTGACAAAGCAACAAAAGACCACAGAAATTGCCAGAACAGAGGCAAGCAACCTGGCTGCAACACGTTGCCACTGGCAGGGACTGCTGTGACACCAAAGCCATGCTCCCTCCTTGTTACAGTACAAATACCAAGACACAGCCAAAACGTTCACTGGAAGGCACCATTTCCCAGAGGATGACCTACTGCAGCCTCATTTCTGATTAGGTATAACTCACTGGTATGGACATACACATAGCAGAGTCCCAACAAGAAGTTCTTGTTAACTCACATCCAAGTCAAGACATGAGGCAGGATGCTTATTCTGCAGGGCCAACTATGTTAACACAGTCCAGGAGGGCCCTGGGATTCTCACTACTACTGTTTCAGCATGAAGCACTGCCTTGATTTATCTGTGATAACCTCCTGGCTTTTCAAATAAACAATCCTCTCAGCAGCTGGAATTAATCTGCTAAGACAAAGTCTAACCTGGAACAAAGGCAAACAATGAAATGTCTTGTGGTCTCAGGTATTGGCTGTCAATTGTATCCAGACTCTAAAATTCTGTGGACAAACTAATGCCTTTACTCCATGCAACAAAGCTCAGCTCTCAAAAGTACCATTGGAAAACAAAGGCTACTGCAAAGTGTAGAAATACCAAATGGAGAGCTGCAAACAACTTTATCGAGCTTAAAAATACAGCATCTAAAATTTGAAGCAAAAACTTTACTTCTAGTGTTTTTTTCACATGCCCAAAGTTTCCATATCCGATCACTGGACTGAACAGACCTCACATAAGGTTTGTTAGAGAAGTCCCATCCTCTGGTTTCCTCCTCTTGCAGATGCCCATTTCTCCCCAGACCAGAAGGCAAGATTTGGGAAGGCATCTAGAGGAAAGAAATCACCTAATGGGTTTCTGTATTCAAAAGTATGATTTTTGTAATGCTGCTTAACAGAATATCCCAGATTAAATGCCACCAGCACTGAGCTTTGTTTGACACCAGCCTGTATTCACTGCGTAAGGATCTGTTTTATTTTTCTAAAAAGCTATGCAACTAAAGCAGTGCTCCTTTGCTCTTCTGTTTGATCTTGCTCAAATATTTACAACATTTCTGAGCAAAACCACATATCAATAGTATATGTTCTTCAGGTTTCCACAGTGACAAGAGAACTTTGGATGCAGGAAATGTCTTCTGTATCTAGGGCCTTTATTCCCCCCTTTAATACAAACACCACGTCTTTAAGTCCTCACCCTTGATGAAGCGTATTATTGTGTAAGGCATTCCAGGCTTAACGTGAAATAAATCATTTCATTGTACTTTTTCTTAAATGTTATATCTGGATATCCAAAAACTGAGCTAGTTAATAATGCTCTTGGCAGACAGATTTTTATGCTATTCTGAAATATAAGCAAATTGATCTAGAATTAAGGTACTAGCCTACATTTCTTTTAAAGTCTTAATTACAAGTTAATTGATTTTTCTATAATGATATAGAACTGTACAATAGAAACACTTTGCAAGCAATGCACTTCTGGTATTTACAGCACCAATAAGAAATGCAGCTGTGATGTGTGCTCCTTTATGCTAAATGGAAATTAATATATGAGGTCTTTTTGATGTCAAACATTTAAAATAAAAGTGAAATATGAGCAAGAGCAAAAAATACCTTTATACCTGTTTTATGAGCAAAAACATGACACAAAATGTTTAGGCCCAGACCATCTTCTGTATCTCACCAAATCTAAATAATCTGCCCTCAGTTTCAAAGCCACCCATGCTGTTGGGGTCCTTATTCTCTCTCAGATGAATCAAAAGCCCAGAACTACCCAGGAGCCAGACTACAGAGGTTCTGGTTTAAAGCCTGTCCCAGCATCTCTTACATCCTCCACCACGCTTCCTCCTGCACTGCTAAGACAAGCTCCCTGTAGTCTCCCAGAGCAGCACTTCAGGCCTCACCTCCCTCTTTCTGCAAGCTGCATCCCCTGGGGAGGGTTACAGAAAACAGCCACAAGCACTTGCAAACTGTCTTTCTGTAGCCAGTCAGCATCTCAGCTTAGTCCACAGAGACACTGAGGCAGTGATGTTCGTTTTGCTCCATGTCATAGCAAAAAGTGAGCCACGTTCTCAAGCTTAGCGTCTATCCAAGTCTGGTAATGAGGCTTTTTTACCCCCTCACTATGCAGTAAAGCTGTATAAAGCAAGTTTACACTTACGGACAAAAGTTCCTTCTCTAATTCACAGTGTGTTTAGCAAGAGAGGATAGATGTGCATTGTACCTTTCTCCTCCATACATCAACTGATGACTCAGCCTGGCAGGCCCACAAAAAGCATCTCAGACTAAAAGTTAATGCTCTAGCAGAGAGCTTTGCACTTAGCTTGCAATTTTTACTATTTATGACACGAAATTGCCAAGGTGCTGGCTCTCAGGGAGTCTCCAGGTGTACGTTCACATTCATGTGAGTCAATATCGGGTTTCTAATGGAGAGGTGTTGTCTCACCCACCAAATAAGAAGTGGTTCATAGGCGCTGCATTTGCTTTGGTTGCTCTGTACATTTTCCAAGCCTAGCACCTAGCATCTCAAACTGTGTTTTAAAAGACTAAAACTTGCACAACTTTTTACATGCAGGATTGGGATAGGTTTTGGGATGACCTAGCACATACTGAGGAGTTTTTCAATAGCATATGAGAATCTTTAATTCCTAGTGCATCTTCTGTCTCAGAAGTATTATATATAGCCTATACCGCAAGCAGCTGAATAGAGGCAAAGTCTTGTGGGTTTGTACAGAATAGAACAAGAATCTGGAGTCACAAACCAAGATCCAAAGCCTACTATTAAATAACCAAACAAAATAAACCTCTAAATTTCATTTCCATCTTTTTCTCACATCTCCTGAATCCAGGTGACCATAGAAGAGGCAGACGAGATCTTTGATATCTTAATTTATGCAAACAAGCTCATTGGCTCCCACCATACTGAAATACATGTGCTATTTGAAAAGAGAAGGAAATTGTCCATTTGAGAAACCATCAAACTGAGCATGGAACTTTTTTCTCCTCAGTGATTTTGGAGAATATACACATTATGGCAAACACATCTTTTGCTGGAGCTATCAGTTTATGCTCCTTCTTGTCACAGTGCAATCAGCATTCACCACTGCTCTTCCAGGTGCCATGGTACTGCATGTCCCAAAAGTAATTCAGCCCTAGGGCCAGGCTCAGCTAAACCTTTCTCCAAATTTGCAGTCAGCCCAAACCGACTCACAATGTGGAAAGACAGAGTTAGTGGAGAAAAGAGGTGAGGTCGCATGTCTCCAGTTGCAGAAAGCGGAGAGGAGGAAGCAGGCACAGTCTGACGAAGAAGTGTTTAAGAACGACCACTATGGAGGATCTGGAGTGGTTTCAGGCAGTGAGAAGCAAGTAAAGAGCAGAAAGGAATTGTCCAACAGGCTATGTTTCCAAATCTCATGTGCTGGTAACCAGGCAAATATTACAAGGCAATAAATAAAATAGAAGTCACCTCAGCATAGAAGAAAGCAAAAAATCCAGTACCAAGAATTCTGACCTAAGCAAATGTCCTCACCTCTGCAGACTGCCATAGCCAGGACAGACAACAGACGGTCACAGCACACAGTCAGTAGCACTTCACAACACAAGGGCGTGAATCCCTCAACCCACTCATTGGCAGGCTGCGCCCTGCCAAAGCTCCCAACAGCTGCCTGAGAATATGGCAGCGGCCAGATATTGTGTTGATGCCAGGAAAGGTGAATATTGGGGTCTGTAATACTTCAAAGTACATACCAAATGAGCCCTGCAATGACTGTCTTCTAACTGATATGGCAACATCAGAATTACATATGGAAACATGTATTAGGTTAAATATAAACTGTTGATCTGGGTGCCAACATGAGCATGTTATATGCACAGCCCATGGAGGATGCAAGGTTGGCATTGGTCCATTACTGTTCAACCACAGCCCACTAGAGAGAACTCACAGCAGAAACAAAGGTGCACGAACTCAATTCCTGAACAGCTTTATTTCTGCGTCCCACATCATCTTTTGCAAGACCTATGCCTTCATTTCTCATGGCTCCCTGTTTGACAGTGAGGGGAGGGGCAGGTGGAGGATCATAAATCTGCTAGTTCTCATCAACACAGGCACCGCTGTGATAGCCTCGGGTTTGGAAACACTCCTGCCATTAAGAGATGAACCCTTCATGAAATATTAACGTGATTGCTTGCTCATGCGCAGTCCTCCCATACAAAGTAAAAGTGCCTTCACCATTCATATCCCAGTACCTTTCAAAGCAACACATTCGGGGAAAAACAGAGTGGTACTACTGAGCATACACATGGCATCATTTGGGCTACAGAAACTCCTCTCCTGTTCCAGGTCTTACCAGGAGAAACTGATTTGGGCAAGACAGGAGTGCCTCGGTTTCACCTTCTCAAGAAGAATTAATTAGTCTTGCAGAAAAGGAACAAATGAGTTAAGGGAAGATTCAGAGGGCACAAGTCTGCTTGCTGTCAGCTGAGCTTTGCATGGGGAAAGAAGGTCTCTTCAGCTGACACTCAAAGGACAGTAGCACGTACCTTAGGACAGGCACATCCCTAGTGCTGACCAGCATCTTGCTAATGCAGCCAGGAATCAAACAGCCCCTCCCCATCACACATCTCTCAGCTGTCAGTGGTTGCAGGTCAATTTGAATTGGCAACTACACCAGAGTAAACATCTGAGCTCTCTTGCTTTTGCCAGCATAAGCACATAATTTAAGGTTGCATTTTAATTCTTTTGCCCATGACCACCAGAGAAGCAGAACCACCTACCTCTAAGATGTTGGCAGCAGCACTGTGCTCTGCTCTGCCCAAGTGACACTGCCGATGTTCACATGCTATGGCTGTTCAGAGCACAAGAACATTCTCTCACACAAGGGCACATGCAGCCCAGCTATTTGTTTACACTTGTATTTAGAAGTTTTGAACCTGAGTGTAAGAAGTATGACTGGAAAGTCACAGGAAGCATACAGAGCTTGAAAAAAGGATGGGTGGAAATTGCAGATACTTGCAGAGCTGATGTGGAGACATTGCCTTTGGGCATGTGGGTAAGGCCCGTGCTATGGTTGGGTCAACACACTTGTTTCTTCAGCTGTAGTAGAGAACTGACAGCTCTACTTTGAAAAATGTTGACTCTAGGGCAGAAAAATTAAACAAAAACCTGACAGCTTTTGTCTAGGAAACCAGTTGAGCTCTTTCAGTGCCTCACAAGAAGTGCCTTTCAGACCCTACATAACTCTGACTCACATTCCTACATGGACTGGACTCCTCATTTATACTCAAAATACATAAGCTGCAGCTTCTTCTGACTCCAGTATTTTTTGACTCATTGGTGTTTCTGCAAGTGCCAGATCACAATCTCTGCACAAATTGAATCATTTTTTTTACCTTTATCAATATAAAGGGGAGCAGGGAAGACAGCTTTCTGCAGAAAAAAGCCTTGTTTAATAAGACACAAATTTCTGTCAAAACCAGTTTTTATGGAAATATTTTAACAGGCTTTAAGAGTAGCATGATGCACCTCTTTCCTGCAGCCTTCTGCCTTTGCATTTACATCAGCGCTTTGTCTGTGTTTGCACCAATAGAGGCCATGTCTTCAGCTTACAATCCTTGAAGTCCAAGACTTATGGCAAAATGTCCTCTCCCACACAGAGTGGCCACTTTGTGAAGTTTTCTGTAGCTTTTATTTCCACAGTGGCTAATTTCTAACAGTTATATCCACACTCTGCACAAAAATAATGTTAGAGGTCAAGTCAGATTAAAAATAACTCCCTATCCTTCCTTTTCTAAAAAGATATTTTTACCTGGATCATTTCTGTAACACAGTGTAGCTCCAAAGACTGTATTGGTACCCCTGAGGGAGCAGGAAGAAGCAATACAGGAGACAAGAAGGTCTTAAGCTGGCTCCAATCTTCACAGTCGAGAATCTCCATTGAGAATTTTCACCTGACTTTTAGAGATACATTATCTCTAGCAACTTGAGTCCTCCCAGGAAGAACCAGAGTGGTAAAAATAAAATACTGAACTTTCACCCATATTCCTGTTTGACAGATGAACAATATTTCTGTTTACAACCATTAAAAATCAATCCGACTACATTTAATATTAAAGATCACTTCTAAATATTTCTTTCAGCCACCAGGCAGTTTTTACCTCCACACACATGCCAAACAGCAGGAAGCAGAGTTACTTTCCCAGCTCTCAGAAGTCTCACTCGACAGCTAATTCAATTGGCATACTCACTGTGATACAGTTAACGTCAGCAAGCTGAAAATCTGAAGGTATCATGCCTGTATATAAGCACTAAGATAATCCATCTCAAGATGGTAACTTAGTCATATAATCAATTTCTGTTGAGAGAAGTGCATGACATGAGACATCTGGCATCTCACAGCTACTTCTAGGAAACATAGCTTCAAATAAAAGCCCAGGAGGTATAAGAGGTCCATCCATGCATGAAGTCAAACCTCCTTACTTTCCTACTCCAAGCATAGCAGTGTTGTAAAATGGGATGAAACATAAATCTAAAACCTCTAAAAAGAAATGTAATTATGTTGGCACCACCTGGAAACAAGAGACCAATGGACAAGACTATAGTGTCCAAATATCAGAGCTCATATTGAGTGTTCTGGTTTCGGCTGCTGCCGGCAACAAAAGCGCCACACGGCCACCCCTACCCGCGCCAGCGTGCGGAGGAGAATGGAAAGAAAGAGGCAGAAACCGGTGGGTCGGGATAAGGGCAGTTTAACAGAACAGCAGACAGAGGGAAACAGGAACAACAACGATACAAATAAGGAGAAAACACAACAATGAACCGCCCGACCCAGGCAGCTGCTCTCCCGAACAGGACCTGTGCTGCACCCTCCCAAAGCGCGAGTGAGTTCCTGCCGCGCCACCCCCCCCCACCGGAACCCCACGTGACATCACAGGGTATGGAACACCGGGCTCTGTTCAGCCAGGTGGGGTCAGCCCCCACCCCCTGGCTGTGCCCCTTCCTGCAGTCCGGTGAAAATTAACCCTGTCCTGGCCAAACCCAGGACATTGAGACACAAGGAAAAGACAATCTACCTTATCATGGTGGGGGGAGAAAATAATTTATGGTCTGACTCCGAGATCCTGCACAAAGCAGCAACAACAAAACACCCCATCACCCTGTGCTACCCTCCACAAAAGAGACCTGAAGGCGAGAGGGGAATTGAAACTTTATTTTCCAGCTCCTATTTTTGCTCATAGCTGAGGAAAATCTTACCATTTTGCAAGGTGTCATTTGCAACAGGCTTTATTAAAAAAAAAAAAAAAAAAAACCACTCTCACAAAACACATATCTGTTGCTATCAATTGTATTTTCCCCCCTGTTATTGAGTGCAGAGACTACCCGTTTCTTCCTACTTGCCCTGTGCTTGTGGTGCTTCAATCTTTCCTTGGACTCCCAGGCAGGGCTATAACAAAAAAAATGAGCCACTGATTTCTGATGGACATGCTCTCTTTTATCTTAAACAGTGCTAAATTATCAGTTAGAGTGACACATTTGATTAAACAGACTAACACTTCTCTGTCCACCAAGTACTCTGCAGAGCTGCAGATTCCAGCTACTGTGTGTGGTGCGGGCGGTGGAAAACGTCTCTGGTCCACAGGTGGCTATTCAATACAATTTTGCATAACACCCTAGGCACTGGAGATAGAGAAATACACAAACACAAGGGGCTTGAAGAAAGAGCTAAACGGAGACCACCAGGGAGAGGAGAAAGACAGGAGGAATTCACTGAAGGATGTAAAGCACAGTTATCCATCACGGCAGGCTTGGAGAACGTCTTTCCTCTGCGCATTCACCATATTTAATGCAACGAATGTGACACATTCTCCGCATAGCATGGATTCACATGCTGAGCTATCTGCCAAAATTGGCTGGAGATTTTCAGATGGAAGAGATTTCTTTTAAAAAAAATGCTCCTACAGAAAGATCAAAAGTGTTCCACAGGAGCGTGTTGACGCCACTAAAGCTTTGACAGGCAGCTTCCTCTGGAGCTCCAGCTACCCAGAGGCCCTCCTGCAGACACAGCCAGCCCAGGCAGCCCACCCACCAAGCAAAACTGCTGGGGCCCGAGGCAGCCGAACATCTCAGTTTCCAAAACCATTTGTTTCTGGAGGAAGCAAGAAGTTTTAAAAAATGAGATGAATCTTTTGTCTTTTCTTAACTGGACTTTTTTTGGGGAGGAGAAGCATGCTCTGTTTCCTACCACACACTGAAGCTGGCCATGGGTTGAGATCTTCCAAAGCGCCTTAAAGAATTTGGTCACTTAATTCCCACAACAATCTCCAAGGACTTTCAGGGTGTCAGCTGGTCCATGCAAGTATTTACCGGCAAGCCTGTGTACCTGTATCACCAGACAAGCTAAGGGCAATTAATTCAGCACAAGAATGTGCAGCAAGCAAATTTTGTCCCCAAAACAACAAATGGAGAGCACCTTACCCACTGTTAGGTGTTAGCCTCCTTTGAACAAAATATTGCTTAAAGGAATAAGAATAAAGATTTCAAGGTTTGGATTCAACTGGACAAAGTTTAAATACGTAAAGAAAAAGTCAGTCATCCAGATTTCTTTCTGACCAACGAAGAAACAGAAACTCCTAAGATTCAATACATCTGACTGATTTTGTATAACTGCCACGGCGTGAAATAAATCACGTCTTAAAAATATCCATTTCTCTCCATCAACTTTGAAGGGAATCTGGACAAGTCAGATCAGCTGCTTGCCATGCAGATGCCTGCCAGTTGAAGTTGATAAATCCCAGCTCAAAATGTCATCCCAACCCCAGGCACTTCTCTGCAGTACCGGAGGTAAAAACTAGACTAATCAACATGTGAGAGTGTTTGTTACACTTGCAGCCTGAAGACAAAGGAAGCTTCCAGTCAACTGTGGTTGTAATTTCTAGTAACAAAGCAGGTAAAACAATCTCTTGGTTGCCAGCTTGTTTGTTTGTGAAGCTTAGGAGTAGCAGTTTTGCAGCCAAGACATAGGGTGAGGTGAACTTTTACTCAGCTTCAACATTGTTGATGTTTTGTTCTCACAAAAGAGCTACAGCTCTTTGCTGGTACTTCCTGAAGAATCCTATGATTTCTTTAATTCCTCTAGGGTGGCAAAAATTTTGGGCGCACCAGAGAAAACCCCACACAAGTGACATAATATCTATGGCATGAAATAAGTGACACAATAAAACCCAACAAGGGGTAGCTGTTATTAGTCTGCTGCCAAATTAGGCAAGGACGTGAGAGACAGTTGAGGTATGAGATCATCACCGAGCTGAATGCATCGTGTGACGTAAAACAGCAGTACTCAGGCTGGATGCTCAAGGATGCACAAGCCTTGAGGCCACTATCTCATGCCACTTGCATGGCCCTCTCAAAGGCCCTCTCTTTTGCAGAAGGGCTTCCTGACAATCCCAGGAACCCTACCCAAGCCTCAGCCTTCCAACTCTTCTCTCTCATTCTCTACCATACCTTACCCTTTACACGCTTGCAGTGGAGCCCCACAGCTCTCTGGGAAGATAAGGTGGACAAAGTGAAGAATGCCATGGGGAAGCAGATGGACGCACATTCCTTAGTAAGAAGCCATTCTCGGGAAGCCCCACTGATTGCAAGCCCAGGAGCATGAGTCTGCATGCTCTAGCAGCTGTGTGGCAGCCTTTCCCATCAGGGGTCCAAGCACAGCCCTCACATGGCCTGCTGAGTGTTTGACAGGCGTGTACATGACCAGCTAAAGCTCATCTTCCTTCCCACCCCACACAAAGACTTCAGAAGGTCAACAGGTCTCAAAAGATAAATACAAAATCTGTTCACAGAAAGTAGGTCCCAGTCAGTCCCATGAACCAGGAGAGAATGAGACAAGGCTCAAGTTATGTTCAGAAAAATCTCTTACATACCCAGCTACAATGCAGTGAAAGTTTTCTACTACACATACTAACTCCAGGTAATTAAAACCAGCTATACAGTAGTTGCTTTCAGATTTTTGTTGTGTAGATTTTGTTCCTTAACATTAAATATTCAATGCAAAATATGAAATCTGAAAAATTGCAAGAATTCTGTCAGAAATGGCCTCATTGAAAGAAAGCGATATGCTTAAAATACTATTGATTTAACCTCTGAGGGAGCTATACATCAAAGAGAGCTGACACTCCCAACTTGCTGCCAAATTGAAATGAAACTCAGCAAGCCACATAATGACAGGAGGACAAGTGCAATAAACTCCAGGGGAGCTCCTTAGCCTCTCACAGAGTCAAAGTCTCCATAAGACACATCCCTGGAGAAGAAAGCAAACCCAGAAGGGTACCCACCCGTTAAACAAATAAATATAAATACTTAAACCTGAAGACTTGTGCAGTTGCTTGTTTGATTTTCGTCATTGCCCAAAGATAAAGCACATATGGGATACCAATAGAAGTTCTGATGCTTCAGCAGTTACCTAAAAAGGGTCATCACTGAAATACAGTTAATGTTAGTTAAAGAATAAACAAAATGCTTCTGTCTGAATGCTATGTAAAGCCTCCAGAAGGAAGACACTCACTGCCTGTTGTAGATTAACCACCACAGACTGGCGTATCCAGCTCTAAGGACCCTGGGCACCATGTTCCCAGTGAGATACAGGTGTACAGATTTCACCAAAACATTCAATTTTACACAAAGCATTTTCAAAAAGAGATGATTAGAAGAAAAATCTGACTTCGAACTGATGTTTACTACACCCACTAGATAGTCACTGAATAGATGGTAAGTATACAACAGCAGTAATAACATAACTAGCAGCAAAAATATAGATGCAAATATGAGCAGATACTTCAAGGCCCTGTCCAGGAACATACATAGACAATTTCTTAAATAATATATTAACCATACAGACTCACAAATGTTCCCAACAATTTATGCGCTTCAATCCTTTGTCTGGATTTTTTAAAAAATCAAAGTTATTATTCAATCTTGGGATGTGCATTCTAATTGCTATAAATAAATCATGAATGATTGGCTCAATGTATTTTTCCATGGCAACTCCTGCGTCACACACAGCATTACGTTTTTGAAAGAGAGCTATGCTCTTTGAAAGAGAGGCAAAGATTCACACTCAGGATAGGCTCAGTTCAGTTTTACAGTTTCTGGTTTAGCAGAAGATACATTAGCAATGAAACAGAGCAGTTTTCAACTAATTCTTCATTACTTAGGCCCCAAAGCCTATACAGTGCCCTCCACTAGTGCAGAAAGCTGCATGGCAAATTCCCATACAAAATGCAAGGCTTCTAGATTCTTGGTGCACAGATCCTCTGTGACTTTTCTTCATATATGCAGCATCACACACCAGCAAAATCCCGTTGCATTTTTGTCTCATATTTGAATATTAGGAAACCTGTCTCCTGAAGTTGCCAGCAAGAAAGGGAGAGAAATTAGTTTCCTGAGGTCTATGACCCGGTCTAAAACAGAAAGCGGACTTCTGTCCGTAGTAGGTTGGGCAAGAAAAACATAATGAGCTCCTTGCAACACAGAATTTGGCCCTGATTAGATAACACAAGCAAAACGCATGTTGCGCGATACATTCCCAGTGTCATCACACCACCACCACCACCACCCCCTCAAAAAAAGGACAGTTCTGCATTACTTAAAGTTGCCAATGTGCATCAGAAAGGAGAATTCCCAAAGTGCAGATTTTAAATTATTTTCTGAAAGGAGGACATGAAATATTTAGTAAGTTACATAACCAATTTTTCATTTATGAAGTTAGACTTGTAAACCAATTTAGAAGTTTTGGTATCTGAAGCCCAGTAACCTTCGACTATTAACTAAAAGAAACCAAGTTTAAAGACTCAGTGGTTTTTAAAACTTTCAAAAGCCTCCCAGAAAATCCCATTTATAGCATAAATCAAGTTCTGTAACTCAGACAGTACAATTCAGATGCACCTCCCAAGAGAAAAAAACCTAATAGTTTTAACTTCAAAGCTGCAAAAGAGTATATTCCAGTGCAGTACCATTCTCATCAGACTGTATCTGACCAAGAGTTCATGAGTACACCTGATCCTAGACATCCTTCCACCTTTTGAGCTTCAACCAGAGCCTCCCAAGCACCTCAGTTTTCAATGTGACTCCAAGCCACAGTTTGGCCTTGGTTTAAACTTTTAGGCAGATTCAAATACTGGTGTCTTAGAGCATCACTAAAAGCTGACATTAAATATAATCCACAGTAACTTATTTTGAAAATTAATTGGCAAGACTCTCTCAATCAAGAAGCTCAAGCTTTTCCTATTTCATGCTTTTCATACCATTTGCCTCTGAACATCAGCTATTTACTCTGCATTTTCTAAGCAGTGTATATTTATGATATGTACTGCCTACATTACACAGCTTCACTTCCATTTATTCAGCAGCATTCATGTTTACATTCACTAACCTGCAGGAGACAACACATACCTTTGTTAAACAGCCATCTGTGGAGTAAAATTTACAGTGATGTGCAAACAGGCTCTGTTATTTCCAGTTCATGGTGAGCATCAGGAGAGCAGAGTGAATTATCCATGCTGGGTAAAAATTCTGCCTAAACTTTTTCCTGGAGGAAGCTGAGTTTTTACTCAGATGAACACCTCTTATTGTCTGTTTTCCAGAGAAAATGTTGAGCTGCTATTGAATATTTTAGTCAAAACTTTAATTTTAAAATTTTCTGTTTGTTCAATGAAGAAGTCTGCACTTTCCATGCACATCTGTTTTCATCAACTGTTTCCAAAAGGGAAAAACAAGGATAAATATACATCTCTGAAAAACTGCGCTGGACAGCATATTCCTAGGTGTTATCAGTAAAAAAAGGGGAAAAAATTCCATTTGACAAGAGATTTTTTTTTTTTAATTATAATAACCTACCTCATTTCAAGAAGAACTTAAATGCTGCAATCTCTTGACCATTCAGTCTAAACTAAGCTCAACTAGCCATGCGTTTCCAGAGATGGTTAAACGTGAGATCTTGCATGGATTATGTAAAGTGTCTTATTAATCACAAATGATTGTTAACGGCAACAAAGTTATCTGAATAATAACAATCTGGCTCATGTTAATTATTACAGCTCTCCTGCTAAGGTACTTTACTGTCTCAGCGCTTCTAGACATAAGTCCAAATGAAAATGGCTCGTACTTCATCATGCCAGTAAATCAAAATCACTTTAATTATTCTCCAGTGGGACTCTAAAGACTTCAAGTCAGCATGACATGAGCCATATGTTTCTTTCTGTCTGGGCAACACTGCTAATTAGTGAAGTTGTGGAAATCCCATTTCAAAATGATAAAGCACAAATCTCAGCATGTTTACCTGAGAAGTAGTAATTTTAATTGCAGTGACTACATTTACTATTGTATTAACAGGGAGGCTTTGGGGTTAAAGTATGAAATAACTTGGCTGCATCCTTAGCTGGTGCAAGTCAATGTTGCTTCACAAACATCTATGCTGAATGAGACCACTCCAAGCTGCAGCTGGCTGTGTTTCTCTTCATTAAGTGCTTACAACCATGCAAAAACCTCAGGGTATAACACTCCTTCTTATGGGACAGCCTGAAGAAAGGCTTTGCAAGAGGAAGAGTGTCACCTTTCAACGTCTGAAGACATCTGCATTCTTTGACCTGAAGATTCCCTTCTTCTGAAGGCAAAAGGAAATGTTTCATAAGCCAGAAGATTCCCATCATGAGCACTAATGAAAGGGTCTTTCCCTACAGCAATCTTTGCGACAAAATTTGTTGCCAGCCAGGTGACTAGATATTGCTATAGAAGAGCAAAAGCAGTGACACCAAAGCTTCTAACTTCATACTAGTTCAACCAGTGTTGAATCTTCCCAGATATCCTCATCTTGTGATTAGTACACCTTCAACCAAGAAGGAGACAAATCTCTTTGAAGTGAACTATGTCTGGATTTTTCCAGCTAGTTGCAACACACTGAACTAACTCCTTAATAAATTCAGCTTCTAGGTTGTGTTTAGAGAGCACCAAGAGAATGGCTGAACCCTGCTAAAGCTGTGATGCTGAACACGGAGACTGCAAATCAGAACCAACATCACAGCATTCATTCACGCTACTGTGCAAAGCAAAGGGAAAGCAAGTAGGAAAACCCACCAGCAGCTGGATAAAACTGAAACTCTCTTGCCTGGCTGGTTTTCTCAATCTGAACCTCATGCCTCAGCTACCACTGTAGAGTCTTTGAAAATCCACCTCCTTTGTACTTAAGCACAAAAACTAGAACAGATTAAATAAATGGGGTGGGGGGAAGCTTTGCTAATAGCACTGTTGCTTCAGCAACTTGAGAAGGAAGGGGGTAGTGACAAAAGAAGAGTTCTGATGATTGCAGTCATCAGTAACACTTACCAGAGTGACCTCCTTAATTTCATATCTTTGCAGTCAATTCCACTGTGAATGCATCCAAACATATACAGTTCCCCACACAGCTGACATTTCTCTGCCTTAAGTTCCCTCCGACATCTCCCTGTGGATAATTGTTCATCTGTAATCTTTCTTGAGACTTTTCCAAGTACATCTCTCTCGTCCCCCATATTCCTCAGAATTTGGCTGCAAATGCCCCATTTTTACCAAGCTTCACTTACAAATTAGTGGAAGGGGAGGAGAAAGTGATTTTAGGGTAAGAAGAAAAGAAAGTCCAGAAAATCCTTCAGTTGTTTCAAGACACTAATTACAAGTTAGACCACAATTTTAACAAAAAGTTCATATCTGCATTTAGAGTTTAGCAGGTCTAACTTATGCAGTTATGAACATTACGTTAGCCTAACTAATAGCTTACACTAAGAGTACACTGAAATTATGCAGCAATATATAGTGGATATAGTATATAGGCACCTTCTTACTCAAAAGGACTTCCAAAGTTATCGATTTAGAATGGGAATGCTTTAAGACTGGAAAATACTGGATTATTTGACAAACCTAAGACTGTCCTATTTCAAATTAGAATAAAAACATGATGTCTCAGTAGCTACTGTTGGGGAAAGTAAAAACATATTTGAAAGGCCAGTATTCCACACACATTTTGTCTTTGCTTTGTTAGCAAAGCAGCATGGAACAATCCTGTATCTCTAGGCATTCACAGGGCACTAATTTCTCTAATCAGAGTTCTTTGAGGTATAACACAACTCTGATACCAGATTCAGGAATTTACTGGGTAAGAGAAATAAACCAAGGAGAAGCTGCCACTACCACTACTGCCTGATCATCATCAGATTTCTAGGTGTTTCCACACTTAAAATTACAGATGACCTCTAGAAGGAGATATGTTCCTTACTGTAAAAATGTTCAGAAATGCAAACATTTGTACAGTTAGTATTTATAGCCAGATTTTTCTTGGAGGTACATTGTGGTAGGACAAGAGAAAATGGGCACAAATCTCTGTGAGATTAGTGCAACTGTGAAACAAGTTACCCAAGCTGGAGTGTCCGTTCTTGGAGATATTCAGAACTGGATTTGACTGGGCCCTGAGCAACCTGAAATAATCTGTCTTTAATTAAGGTAGAGAGTTGGGCTTCCAGAGGTCCATTCCAGCCTAAATCACAAATCACCCTACAATATATTTCTTGAAGCACCTACAATTTCTGATAATCATTAAAGTCTGGCCTAAAGTTCTTTTAAAATGCTCCCCACATCCTCCAAATAATGTTTGCCACAATAAGATAATGAAAGAAGTCAAATAAGACTGAAACATTCAGTGAGGATTCATGTTCCTTCAGACACCTTTGGAGGAGACATTATTAGAAGCACGTTGACCAAAACTAAAATTTAAGCACTCCTAATGAAACCACATTGTGGCAAACACCAAAATCAAAGAGAAAACACTAAAAAAGAAAAAAACCACTGTTGTGATTTAGCTTCAGTTGGCAACAAAGAACATTTTCACCAACAACATAGACAGTGAGATCGAGGGCACCCTCAGCAGCAAGTTTACAGACGACACCAAACTGAGTGGTGCAGTTGACACCCAGAAAGATGGGATGTCATCCAGAGGGACCTGGACAAGCTGGAGGGGTGGGCCTGTGTGAACCTTGTGAAGTTCAGCAAGACTAAGTGCAGACCTGGGTCACGCCAATCCCCAGTATCAGTACAGGCTGGAGGATGAGTAGATTGAGAGCAGCCCTGCTGAGAAGGGCTTCAGAGTACTGGTGGGTGAAATGCCGGACATGACCCTGCAGTGTGTGCTGGCAGCCCTGAAGGCCAGCCATATCCTGGGTTGCATTCCCATCAGTGAGGGCAGCAGAGCAAGGTAGGGGATTCTGGCCCTCTGCTCTGGTGAGACCCCAGCTGGAGTCCTGCATCCAGCTCTGGAGCCCTCAGCACAGGACAGACATGGAACAGGACCAGAGGAGGCCACAGCAATGATCCAAGGGCTGGAACCCCTTTGTTGTGAGGAAAGGCTGAGAGAGTTGGGGCTGTTCATCCTAGAGAGAGAAGGCTCCATGGAAACCTTATAGTGGCCTTTCAGTACTTAAAGGGGGCCTACAGGACAGATAGGGAAAATATTTTTAGCAAGGCCCATTGTGGCAGGGCAAGGAGTAATGGTCTTTAAGGGAGGTTAGATTTAGACTAGGTACAAGGAAGAAATTTTTTACGATGAGGGTGGTGAAACACTGGGACAGGTTGCCCAGAGGAGGTCCCATCCCTGCAAACATTCAAGGCCAGGTTGGACAGAGCTCTGAGCAACCTGATCGAGATGAAGATGTCCCTACTCACTGCAGGGAGGTTGGGCTAGATGGCCTCTAAAGGTCCCTTCCAACCAGAAGCACTCTGTGATTCTATGATTCCAACCACACAGCTGCTCTCTCACTTCTCCCCCCTCCCTGGTAGATGGGGAGGAGAATCAAGGGGAAAAGGCAAAACTCACAGGTTGTGATAAAAACAGTTTAACAGAACAGCAAAGGGAGAAGAAAATAACAACAATAAAGGTGATGAAAAGAATATGCAGCATGCAATGTTTTCACCACCAGTTGCTCACCTTGCTCCTGAGTAGCAAATCCCCTCCCTTGAACCAGCTCCACACTTAAATACTGAGCAAGAGGTCACATGGTATAGAATGTCCCCTTTGATTGGCTGGTTTGGGTCAGCCCAACCGGCTTCTTGTGAAAATTAACCCCATCCAGCTGAACCCAAGGCAAAAACCAAAACAATGCAAAGAAAAGTAGGAAGAAACAAGGTGCTCAGAGAAAGCCTAGACTATAACTGTACCTCGTTTGCGCTGAGCATTGCTGAAGATGTGATGTAAGGTTTACAAGGGTAATAAGCTGTCAAATCTTCAGCAGAGTATAAAAGCATTTTCCATGTACCTAGAAGATGGTGCAATGCGAATGTGTAAAAATCTTCTCAGGGTGCTTGCAGTCTACTCCAAACAAGTGAGAGAAAAATTCAGGAGTTCCCTATCCCTTTGTTTCAAAGACTCCTCTAGCAAGTATTGTTGTAGCAAACTTATTTTAACCTGTATTTAAATATGCAGTAACCAATTTACATAATGCCCCTTTTCACCAGTTTTTCAGAGTCCTACCAGAAAGATTTTTTTAAGTGATTTTATGGACTGTATGTAAAATTTCTCTTTTTCTCTCTCTTTGAAGTCACTTTTTGTGTCTGTGGTCCATCTCCATGTTTAGTAACCCTCCCAATCTCTTTATCAGCCTTGCTTTCCTTCATAATTTGCATGCATAATTTCTTTATTAGGCATAGTCATTCCACCCCCTCTAAATATTTATTTCCAGAAAGAACAGGTTCTGTTGAGCCATTATTAGTTGCAGTCGTACCTTCATGCTAACCTCCCTGCCTCTACCATGACCCTGCAGTAACAACATCCAATTATATATGCCCATCAATTCCCTCATTCTGGGGAAATTGGGTCTTTTAAATTCAGAAGCCTACCTCTTTCCTTCACCTCCACAGCTTAATATACAAGGTCAAATCTAACAGTTTCTGTACCGAAAAGTCTATGGCCTTTACTACTTCTTTTCCCCAGTACCTGCCATCTCCAGGATTACCTCGTATCCAGTTGGTTCTGTTGTAACTTTCATTCAAATTCTAGTATCCCCCATTTATAGATATCCCCCATTTTCTACCCAATTATAACATGATACTAGTTCTAGCAATTTCTTTATTGCTTCAAGAAATGCATATATTTAAGTACCTTGCTTAGAAAGGGTATATTTCAGGGTAAGTGAAATTCTTTCTCTTTGTGAAGCTATAGTAACTCACTAATTGGTTGTACAGTCTCATTCAGGTCAAGATAAAAAGCACCAAAAAGATGCTGCTCTTCCAAGTTCATCAGTGTCACTTCAGATAAACAAGCTGCAGTGATAACCACAGGTGGAGCCTATTGTTGTTGTAACTTCACTCCTCACACAAGCTGGAGATTAACAGGTAGGGATGAGTGCAGTGCTTCGATGGTAGCTATTCATGTGTTTTGTTACGTGTCCTATGATACACAGAGAAGTAGGTAATGTGTTATTCCCAGTTATCTCAAACAGTATTTTCACATGCGTATGCAAAGTAGTTTCCAAGAAAAATAATCATCAGTTGTCAGCCAGCCAGCTCTCCAGATAATGGACTTTTTTATACTTTCAGACTCTGAACTACCAGAGTCATTGCTGAAAGGTCAGCATTTAAACAGTTACAACAATGTTATTTAAAGGTGCTGTTTTGCAGTTTGAATAATAATTAATTATTGTAACATTGTTCGTTAGCTCCCACCCTCAAAGACCATCTGATTTATTGCTTTACCAGCAAAGCTTTGCTCTCAATAGAATACTTTCCAATTCTTTGGAAGTCTCAGATTTATACATTACAAGAAGTCACACAGCCCAGCTTGGAGTGGCAGGATACCTGTCTCCCATTCCTAGCTCTCTTCTTGATCTCCTATGTGACTTGAGACAAGTTGCTTCGTTCTGCACTGTTTTTTTCCTCTCTATTTCTAATCAGGAAATAAACCAAGTCCCTGGGACGTCTCTGTGCAGTGCCTACCACAAATGAGGCTTTAAGTCTCAGTATCCATAGAAGTTGATGACAAAATGTTATGGCATCTGAAATAAAGTGTCATACACCACTGTTTCATAGAGTATAAAAACTTTCACGACTTACTATAGGGAAAAATAATGACAATCATTTTATGTCCCATTAAAAAATAGGGTAAAGCTTTCTCCTGTGGAATTAGCATTAACAGTGTATTTTAAATACGCAGGAGTTATAATATTTAAAACACAAACACAAATTTTGTATAAGAAATGCACCTATGCATCATCTTACCGATAAGAGCAAGATATGAATATGTATTAGTTTTCAGCAAGGAAGATTATATTCCAATTCTAGACATACTGCAAAGTATTTAATATGGGATTCAGACCCAAACCAAACAAAACAGCACATGTTGGTTATTAGTCTCCGAAAACAAGACAACTAAATACCAACTTCAGCATTTTACAGCAATGGAAAAGAGTAGATGCATTCTTCTATAGAAATGAAAATTTGAAGAGCTCTAATATTTTTGGCATTTATATTCACTCTGCAATACATCTACATCAATCACAACCCACGTATGCTTTGAAGACTGAAAGTAGATAGTAAGTCTAGCAGAACTTCATGGTGGGAGTTGCAGATTTTTTTCTATCCAACCTTAAATGTGGGCTTGTGGAAGGTAACTTCAAAAATTTGGTTTTTAAAATCTGGATGTTAAAATTTGGGATTGACTGCTTATCCCTCAAGCCTTGAATCAGTGGATTCACAATTCTAAGTAATTCTTAACTGAAAAATGGATTACTTAATTTTATTTTTTTAAATAATGGTTTAATTAAGTTCATGTAAGTGTTTAGATTGAGAACCGTTATTGACTCTATTATGGAGGAGGTCAGAATAGATGGCCAGAAATTATCCTTTCTGGCCCTGCAGATTTACAAAACCACTGTTGAATTAGAGCAGGGAGATAGGATGAAAAAAATAGTTCTCGGTTGACCTTGGAGAGAGCCGCAGATAAAGCAAAGATTGACCTTTCAGCCTAGTGTAACTTCTAACCATCTGGGTGACATTTCATAGAAGTTCATCCTGTCATTCATATGATAACCACAAGGCTTCTGCTTGACCCAACACACAGCTTCCAGAAAAATTTCCAATCCTGATGCTTCAGCTTCAAATGATAGAGAATGCAACATACACAGTCACTGGTTTTGCTCATTTGTGCCTAGGTAGAAAGTAGCCATGAGAAGTTAGCCCTGCAAGTCCTCTCAAAAGAGCTAAGGAAAAAGAAAAACAAACAGGAAGAGTACCACAAGGGTTTAATTTTGATTGATCTGCATTTTAGAGCAAGATGAGAATCAGTTCTTTTTCTACATAGAGCAGTGCACAAACACCAAATGGAAAAGCTTATATGGCTAAAAAAGCTGAGGTCCTAACTAAATCATCTCCACATGTATACCATTGGTGCAGGCAAAGATCCAACGTGGGCACTTCTGCTGGCATATCTGAGCATCCAAGTCCGAAGACAGGGCTTTTAGCAATCGACTCAATAGCTATCTATTCAATATTTGAATTTCTCTGTTGCATATTGCTTTTCAGAGCAACATCGCAAGAAGTCTTTATTCTGGGCTCTGACTTATACAGAACTAAGCAAGGCAGCCAGCTCCCTTGTGAAGGATTCCAAGACAATAAATTCTCCCATATTAATGCAATCTGACTCCATGACTGCTACAGACTACAGCAAAAGCTCACAGCTGCGGGCAGCAGTAGGGGATCTTTGTTCTTCTTATGGAGCTCTTCTGCCTGCGTCCACCTTTGAAGAAGATTGTCCATGTTCACAGTCAGTGGTTAGCCCTTGCCAAAGAGCAGATAACACTAATCCCCCCAAAGTTGATGGGTTGGAGGGCCACAAACTGAGCAATATCCTCTGTCTTGAAACAGCTTTGCAACAGCAATGTGTCCCTCCAGGCCCTCAGCCCTTGCCTTGTTGTGGCTGCCAGGCACCCTTGAAAGCTGGCCTGCAGATTCCTCACGAGGGGCCATCAGGGTTGATGTGGTCACTGCTAGCCTTCTCCCCAACTCACACAGTCCCTGCACATGACACAAAGGGTGCAAGAGCAGGTCCTGTCACCATGCTGCGCTGTGGGTTACCAGCTTGGGGCTTAAGCATGTGGTGGCATCACCTAATAAAAATTCTGCCTATAGGTGTGATTCAAAGGCCAGGAGCTTTCTAAAAGACATACTAGAGTAGTAATCTGTGTCAGCAAGGGCCATGCCATGCGGCTTGCTATAATACCTGTTGACAAACCAAGACTGCAGGACTGGAGGTCCTGCAGAACAGAAGTGGTGCCCCTCTGAGATGCTCAGTATCCCCAGCTTGTCCCCAGCCTTCCGGGGAGAAGCATGCATATGAGGGGATGCCAAACAATTCATGACACAGACAGTCTGAGATCTTAGTTTTTAGGACACAGATGGGCACTTGTGAACAGCATGAACACAACCAGCAAGCGTGCAGAAAGTTTCTTGTGCTACACAGGTTATTGCTACTTTCTCAGAGCTTTTAAAAGTGCGAATACTTTGAGAAACGTTTGAACTATTTCTAACGCCCTGCGCAGGTGGAGGTGACTGCTAAAAGTGGCCTCACCGCCACACTCCCCTCCACGCAACGCTCCACCAAGTCTCACGCCAGCACTGGCCCTGCAGGAAATTTAGCTTAGACTTAACAAGTACCTGGAGTTTTAGATTCTGTCTTTAGTTTTTGGCTTTTGTTTTTATTGGGATCTTTGTTTCAAAAATACACAAAAATACTGCCATGGTATTGTCATAATAAGCTTATGGGAAATAACGTTTCAGAAACTGGAAGGTATTCTTCCTACACTCCCACATGCTCTGCTTTTAAAAGGCAAAGGAAGAAAGAAGCAAGCCAAATACCAGCCACATTCCCTACTGGGCACAGATTATGTAGGAGAAGTCACAGACTGAAGTGAATAAAATGATTGGTTATAAAATCTTTTTTGAGTAGTTTATCATTAAAAAAACTTGAACTAGCCCTTCCTATTGTTGAATTGACACATTTTGGTTTTGAACAAACTAAATTAATCCAACGTGATGAGGTTTTGCTTAGATTTTACCAATTTATATCCCACAGAAGGTGTGAGAGTATATTCCTGTCTTCTGCAGGCTTTGCATGACAATATAATGTTGTTTTCCCTTTCTAATCTCCAGCATATTTCTCTGAAACTGCAGACACATTGAATCATCAAGCTTTGTCTTTGTTTGCGGGGAATAACAAAAAAATGTCAAGTCCCAGTAACTTTGCAGAGCTTTCCTTGTATTTTCACTGTTTCCAAACTGTACAGTTTTAATCTACCTCATTGATTCCCAATGGAATTAACAGGTAACAATTCTAGTCTCAAATTACTTGCTTCTCCTCAGTATGCAAGACTATTAGAAGTGGGAGGAAGCAAGACAAGTTTCTTCTCATCTCTGATATTAGAATGTGGATGAATGACTCTGCTCCAATACCCCTGCCCCCCAAAAAACTTTTCATCAGCCTGGGAAATGCTCCAGTTCCAGCTCAGAGTTAGGCAGCTCACTGACAAGCTTCAAGACAGCAATAAAAATAATCAACAACCATCTGGAGAGTACATCACATCCAGTAATGATGTTGACAGAACCAAGAAGAAATATCAGTAACATGTTCAGCGGAGTCTTGACTAGGTGGGCATAAGAGGGGTGGTGAGTTGAGGAAATCATAACAAAGAACATTAAAATAAAAACCCAGTTAATTTCTGTCTTTAATACCTCAGTCTAACAGTATATATCAAAAAGGAAGACACACTTTTTATAGCAGTCATATCACAAGAGGAAAGCTTGTGCACCACACTAAAACCCTAACAGGTATTAAAAGCTACGAAGTTTATCTGCTACAGAACAGAAGGACGAAGGCAAGGTCATTCACTGTGTGCAAGTGCAAGCACGAGGCTCCAAAATCCCCAAACAAACAGGGGCAGAAAAATAACCTCCTTGGCAAAATTTTGCAGTATTTGAGCATCAGGAAAAAGTCAGAAGCAGTATTATTGACTAACAAAGCTGACATTTGGCTACCGAAGTGTTTAATTCTTATAGTTCCTACTAGATAAAAGGACACCTCATCCATCTCCAAGTGATGACTTGGCACAGTCAACCAGACAGTACAGAATATCAGCGTTTTTTCCTTAATGGGCTGAGAAACAGAGGACAGTCCTAAAAGTTTCTCATTTGCCTGTTGAACTTTATCTTGGTTGACTAGTTGAACGTCAGCAGCACCTGAGGTCAAGTTCTGCTAACCAACCATTCCCATCTTCCTTCAGTTTTCCTGTGGGTAGGTGGGTGCAGAGAAGGACTCCCAGAAGCACACGTGTGCTGGATGCTACTGCCAGTGCTGCCCACATCCAGGTCAAGCCACAGCATTCACACAAGACAGACTGGTAAGATGGAAGAAAAACTCCTTCCTGGGGAAAGGAGTATGTGTGGCATAATGTGTTGAGCAGGAGGCTGCAATGCTGACTGGACAGAGCCTGGAAGATGATATGTCCATGCCCCAGCAAGTGTTCAAGTTGGACTAAGTCTTCTGATTTGGCAGAACATGATGTAACATATCTCAGTCTCATGGCAGAAGCTGCTGAGAGACCAGCAAGACAAGTGTGAACCGCTTATAGAGAGGTAACACAGATCAGTTGGCACTTCATAACTGCAGGATGTTTTTGTTGACATGGTCAACGTCTAAAGACTAAAGAATCTAGATAACTGTTTTCGGAGAAAACTCGATCTGGGTGGCTATTCATACAAAGCTGTCTGTATTTTATTGGTAAAACTGCAGCAGTCCTTTATAATGTTCAGCCACAGATAACATACTACATCCCAGTGGATATTTCATAGTAAACTGCTCACATCACTCTCCACCCCTCCGCTCTTCTTGTTGCAAGCTAGCTACAAGCAGAGTACAGATTTTTTTTCATTTTACTCAAAGGGTGTTTGCTAAGATTTCCATGCACGATCTTTGATCTGTGGATTGCTGCACATATTTGAAGTTCAAAATTTGATCTGCATCAATTGCTGGCAGGGGAATTTCAGCTATAGGACTGAAAATGCAACTCACAGGATTAAATTTATGGTGCAAATATTGAAAGGGTAGTATACATTTAAGAAATAGTAATAACTTGGGAAAATTGTGGCATAAAAGTTCCCAAGTTTACTCCACAGACTCAGTTAAAAGTTCCCAAGTTTACTCCACAGACTCAGTTATCAAGGATCAGTAGTTCATGTGGGAGAATTCATCCCAGTTCTCATTTTTTAATTCATTACATTTCTGCTCCACCTAGCATCTCCCTGGTTTTTAAATTAAGGAAACAGAAAATCTTGAACAATTTTCTTATGACTTACAACTTCATGCTTCCTTGCCCTGTTCTCTTTTCTTAAAAAACCTCTCTTCTCTTCACTAAACAGCCTCCCTCCAGGCCATCCTCTCCACAAGAAGCTTCCTTGCCTTTAGAATACACCTGTGGCCCTGCACTGAACCCTTCCTGATTTCCCTTAATTCATCCTTTGTGCTGACCCACGCTTTGGAAGGTGTCGGCATCATGCATGGGCAGCAGATCAGCTGCCCTGTCCCATCTGCCTGCAGATGAGCATCCACATTACAGGTCACGCTCGCCATTTCCCAAGTGAGCACACAGCGTGCTGGTCTGACACTCAGGACCATCCTGTCCAGGTGATGACTCAGGTGGTGGGAGAGAGGACAGGTACACAGCAGCCATCTGTGTGCCCACTGGTCTGTACTCATTGACTGCAGTCCCTGGGCTGTCAGGCTCAGCACCTTCCAGGAAAACTAAATTTACACCCACACACTTCCCCCTCCCTTCCCCTAGACATTATTAAAAAAGCTTCATTCCCTGATGATTCACCAACACCTGGGAGCAAGTTCTGCTTTTTGTTCATCTCCGACTAAAATCTTTTCTTCCCCTTAGCAACCAAGCGGCAAGCCTTCAAGATCTAGAAGAAATGAGAATGAGTGTGTAAGTGTACGATTGCTTCCTTGGAGTGCGTGAAAGGCTAATTACAGAAATTAAATGCTAATTTCTCAAGATTAATATAGGTAAGTAAGAGGCTTTTGCATTGTTTGCATAAGAGGCTACTTCAAAAGCTTTCCTCCTTTTGCACCTCACCTGTAATTTCAACCCTTGCTCCCCTTGCTAGGTTACACCAGGTCGGGTTTTTAATTGGTTCTCATTAGACAAGCTGTGGATGCTCCTCTCTGGTCAGTCGCTTTGCCCACAGGCGACTGCTATCTGCATCTCCCAAGTGCTAGGAAGAGGACAGCAGACCCTCCTCCCAGCAACAGTAGTGCTTAGAGCTCTGTCACCAGTGGCTTTCCTGACACCTTGTAGAGAAGTTTAAAGGGGAACAAAATATTGCAGTCCACCTCCTTTATCTGTCAAGAAGACACGAAAAACCTAAACACATGCATTCCTGAAATCTGTATCATTTTGTTGTGCTTATTAATGGGCACTGACTTCTACAATTTACTGTCACATATGACCATGCTCAGAATGCTCCAGTTCAACATATCCTGTAAGCTGCCCCTTAAAGCATAGCACTGAAAGTGCCTCCATAAATTGGAGGTTTAATATATGTTTATACATACATATATATTTATATGTTTTGTCGTATAAAAACTTTCTCCAACACCAAAGAGGGTCTTGGCATATCACACATACAGGTCAGACTGATGAATATATGCAAGTGA
Source organism: Opisthocomus hoazin (assembly GCF_030867145.1). Classification (NCBI taxonomy): domain Eukaryota; kingdom Metazoa; phylum Chordata; class Aves; order Opisthocomiformes; family Opisthocomidae; genus Opisthocomus; species Opisthocomus hoazin. Next base: position 66,544,774 of record NC_134420.1, on the reverse strand, counting down.
ACGTAACCTACATTGTCACTCTCAAACACAAGAAAAAGAAGTTGAAAATATGTTGTTTCTCTCTGATTCTCCAAGCCAGCTTTCAGCAAGCTACTGTCTGACTGTGCTGACCTAGGGTCTCTAGCACAGGTGATGACCCTACCAAAAGCAGCAAGCCAACATGACAACACAAACTGTAAATTTGGTTAATGTCCAGAGTGCCATTAGCTCTTTCTTAAGCAAGGACAGAGAGGCCCCAAACACATCAGGGCCCCACTCCATCATGTGCCAATGGGAAAATAAGGAGTGGGAAGAATGTCAAATGTGTGCGTTGCTGTTCTTACAGCACCTCATTTTTTGATGCACCAATCAGGAAAGTCAGTAATAGGTTTATGCTGATGGTCTTCTCACAGTAAGAGTTAACATGACTACTCCCAGGAACTTCACCAGAGAAAGAATAACAGAACTGCCCCTATTCAAGAGCTATAATGAGGTAAGGAAAGAAAAGGAAGTAATTCTGCATACCTACGTGCATGTATTAATTAAAGATAACAAGAATAATTATACACTTGGGAAAGGCAAAGACAGGTCCTCAGAATATCAAGAGGTCTATAAAAGTTCTGGTGAAAGGCACCAAAACCTAAATAAAAAAGGGTGCAATTATTCCCCACCACCCACCTCTGCTGAGTGTGGGAAGGGACAAGAATCACAGTGAGAGAAAGTAAATGTTACAGATGGGTAACAGGGACAACAACTCAGAAACACTCTGTAAGGTCCTCAGTACGGTACAGCTGAACTGAGAGTATGCAGCAACAGCATTGACTCGCAGGACTCAGACAAAGTTCAGGGGCATTTCACACCTATCCCTCAGTGGTAGAAGATGAACAGGCGAGTCCTGAAAAATAATTGGAAAGGGTCAAGGTGAGTAAAAACTGGAATGAGTTTTTAGCAGGTTGGTGAAGTTTGCATTTCACTTTTTTCGAGGTGAAATCCCCTACATTCCCCACCTTGGTAAAAAGCACAATACTTCTTCCCTGCAACATTTCTGCAGCAGACATCATGTTTGAGCTAGGCATCAGAACAGGAAAATATCATTTACAGTGAGGAGATTGCATGCAAACATCTTTTGCCTCCAGCATAAATGCATGAAACAAAGTAGATCCTAGCTGATAAGCAGCGCAGCAAGAATGGATTTATTGAGCTGATATCCTACACATGCCTTTCTACATTAATTGTCCAGTAACTGCACCCGACTTCATAGGGATGGTGAGGAAGCTGACATCATTATAAAGGAGAAAGAAGAAGCTTATAAGAAGGTACCCTCTGAGCACCAGGTACAGAAACATTTCAGCAGTAGTTTTAAACTCAACCGGATGCCTACATTGGGTTTAACTCATGAATAACATACATTGGTATAAAAGTAGAACCCCCTCATTTGACGTAAACAGTGCACTGCTTCCCAAAACATTTCACAGAGCAAGGATAGGTGATGCAGCTCAATATGAGAATCTCAGGGACTCCTGTTGTTGCAGAGCAGGCAACATACTACAGGAGTTTGAAAGCAAGATGCCCTGAGGGATTTAAGCTCTTGCTAAAAAGTACATCCACTCTTACACATTTACACCTCCAGTATGAGCAACAGGCAACCAACATTTAGGATATGAACCTGGGACATCACGTGGCTCTAATCAAGTTTCAGAATCTTAATTACATTGATCCTGCATGCCAATTCTATACAGAAGGAGTAACAGAGCACCGCCATTTTAATCTAGCTGAAATACCAGAATATGGTTTATAGATCATGGTTTAGTTGCAGAATAGCCTGAACGAAACCCAAGTTCCAAAAAAACGTTGCAGAGAAAGTCTAAATCCAGAATGACGTTTGCTAGCTCTAGCGACAAAAAGGCTGCAGCATGTGTCTGCTGTTTATCGGTCTCTAGGTAGTAACCAAGAGAGTTTCACTGCAGTCTTTTGACTACACTGACATGAAAAACAAAGAAATAATCCATAGGTGACAGAGCCTCAGCAGGACAGGTACAGGTCAGCTGGAGGTTTCTGAATAACTTCTCTGCTCTTGTTCAAAAGACTCACGGACTAAGCTAGTACACCAGTAGTGATTCCCTCACTGTCCAAGAGTTCTGCTCAAAGTTTTCATGTGTTAGGCCAAAGTATCCATTAAGTATTGCTACAGACATTATGCACAGAGGTTTTTCAGATCCAGTAAGTGTCTGGCTGAAGCTATGGCTCAACAGGAACTTTACTAAGAGATGCTGATTTACAATAAACATCCCAAGAAATTTCAGGTGCAGGGCACCGTACTGACATGCTATTTTTTCACATGAGAGATGGTAATCCAATTTCTTTTTAAGTAATAGCATCTGCATGCTTGTTCTGCCATCCAACAGCAGACTCGTGATGTAATTGTAAAAAAGCATGCCAGAGAATTGTCACACTCAACAGCTCTCACCGTGGGATCAGCCACAGATACTTCCAACCAGCTGAACAACATTTAGGGAACTAAAATCTGCGTTAAAATGTGTATGTTGGTTCTCCTTAGTTTCCATAGGACCTGTTTCAAAACAAAGGGCAGAATATCATACTGACATCCAGTTGCTCAGAGACTGCAAAAAACAGGAGATTTCTGGAAAGGTTTTTTGCCAGATTACTGAATTGCTTTGCTTTAGATAGTAACTTAGAATACTTTTTGGCAGCAATTATACAGTATAACGTACAGAGGAGATGTGGCACACATTTCACCATATGGGCGAGAAAAAAGCAGATGTCTAGGGAATATCTTCAACTAAAAATATTGTGTCTTCTCTGACTAAGAGAACAGTAAATATTTTAAATGATAGTCAGAATATTTAATTGCACTCTTTGAAATACTGGAATTTACATGCAAAATAAACAGACAATTTGATATGACACCTTGAAAATGTACTTTGCAGCCCTTTTCTGTGATTCAATTGCAATAAAGATATATTCAATGTGTAAAAAAAGAGCAGAGATCTTCTGGACAATCTTCCAGTAAGAACAGAGGCAAAGGGAAATTCTAACTTCTTCCAAGACAGATTTTGGTTGCCTTCTGGAAGACAGTGAGAAGGACCTGATGACCCAGAAGGCCACTTCACAGTGTTCACAAGCGTCTGAGCTAAAATTAGTTTCCCATGGAAGCCAGCTGCAGAATATTTGAGATTCCATGACTTAATGCTCATCACCCAAACGCTAATTTAGCAGACAAGAAAGATTTTCATGGAGGATATCAGAGTGAGTCACACTAGAAACTAAAAATCACTTTCTACATGATGGTGCATTGCAGAAGCTGACTTCTACCACTCTGGTGCCTGGGGAGGCAAGGCTCAGTATACATTACAAAACTCTAAATCTTTCACACGCGGAGTGGTATTTGTGCAAACAAGAGAATTGGGAATCTTAGTCATTATTTGCTCAGGCAATGATCTTACTTGTGTGTGAAAGTCAATGCTTGTACATAAAGGACCGAAGATATTTGTAGACTTCAAAGAAGTGAAAGCAATTGTAAATATTTCTATTATTTAAACAATTAAGTTGGTTGAGAGGGACATTAGGATACAAATCAAAATTCAGCACTAGCTAAACACAACACCCCCAGATCCCTTCTCTACCTTTGTAAAGTGGTATTCAACTTGCTTTAACTAGATATTAAATAAAATGTGCCCAGCTGTCCCGTGGCAGGGCAGATATGGGAGGGAGGGGGATGCTGTGTTGTCAGAGGGCTGCAGAAGTATGATGCAGCATGCCACAACCCTTTACGTCTTCTGGAGAGAGACGATGCTGCTCCGTGTAACTTCTGCACCAGCTTCACTTCCCTCAAGGGAACCACCACAGGGCAAACACACCTATAAACTCCTACCCGAGGTTTTTCAGTTTACTGTAATAGTCTGAATGGTGTTTGTCACATTTGGGCTCAGAAGCGCCAACATTACTTCTCTCATCTGTGTTTTATTCTCTGCACAGCTGAGCACAGGAAAGCATAAAAGACTGGCTTTGAGATCCTGCTGTATTTCCAGATGTGACCTTCTGCTACATGGCTGCACGTCCTGCAGCTGTGACAGCCACTGCTGTCTCTCCTGCAGCCCAGTCCCTCTGTCCACTGGGGTCTTGGCTTCGATACCTCTGCTTCATATCTGGGGAGCAACGGTAAGGCCACAGTGGCAGCTTTCTGTATGAATAGATACACTGCTGACGAATCAAAGCACCCCAGTACCAAAGTATCCAGATCCCAGCCATACTCCGCTGTGAGCTTATAGATGCATCAAGACAATTCCTAGCGATGGGGATGTAATTAATCACCACAAACCCTTAATATATACAGTCAGCTGTTTGCAGACCTGTTCTCTCCATCCCAAACTCATGTGTCCATGGCTCAGAAGATACTCAGGGAAAAAAGTCTGGCAGAGGCAGCTTTTGCAACTGTCACTGCTTGCTTAAATATATGGATCCTTTACCAGTGGAGGGAGCCAGATGGAGAGTAGTCTCCATGGTATTATTTTAGCTTGATGACTTCATCCATGTGGAACTCCCTGCTGAACAGCTCGCAGTAGAGTATCTTGTACCTGGCTCAGATATATTCAGGCTGAGAAGAATCCTTCCAGTCTCACTTCATCTTTCTTCAAAGCAGGCTCCTCACCAGTGGACTCAAAAGTTTCAGACAGGTGAAGCTACTGCTGCTTCAAGATGTTATAAAAAATACTCTATAAAATGAAAAAAATGCATTGGCTAAAAGAATTTAACAGCTCATGACTGCAGTTTAAGACATGCTCTCATAAAAATGCAGCAGCAGTGCAAAATACCAAATTAGTAGCACAGCTTCAGGACAGTAAAAAACAGGATTTAGCATGAAACTCACACCCTCATTAGAGGAAGACATTCCTGCATCGGCTGTGTTTTCTGTCCATCCACTGGCATTCCTCTGGTTTGTTTGATTAAGCAAATAGAGACAAAATTTAACTTTGCACTGTTGTTAAGCTGGTACTCACACATTCTTGAACTCTAACAAGTTCAGCTAGTCAAGCTTTAACTGAGGACTTTGTGATTAATTTGCTTCCCCTCTTCCTCACACTCAGACACAAGTGTATACCCCACTGGGCAAACACCCAGTTTTGGGGGAACAAATCCACATTTTTTTTCCTAAACTTTATGGAAAAGCATGCAGATCACTGCCAGCAAGGGTGGAGTGTAAGGCACAGGAAAGCCATTTTAGTCCCTCTCACTTTCCCGTGCATTAGTTGAATTTGGAGCTGGTGAACACTCACATGTTCTTCACCAAAATACACAGAAGCACACACTTCAACATTTGGAGATGACCATACAATTTTGTCTTAAAATTCAGAGCAAGCTTGTGAGCCTGTTCAGAGACAGCTCACCCCAGACATTGCTGCAGAAATTAAACAAATGCAACACTAACATTGACCCATCCGATAAATGCAAACCCTGGGAGTCAGCAGTGCCTGCTCCTGCATTTAGTGGAGCAAGCTTTCAGCATCGCTATGGACCTGCTTGTGCATCTCAATGGGCCAGGGCTGCTTGGGAGTGGAGAATGGGATAGCATCCACAAGAAAAGCAATTTTACACCCCCTGCCTTGGTGCACAATGTACACACCCCCCCCCCCCCTTGGTAAACAATGATGCCCTTTGCCACTGTGTTCAGCACCTTAGCAGCCGTAGACTACCTTATCAGGGGTAATATCCAGTCTGGTCAATAACACCAATAAATCCAAGGCCAGTGCTCAGCAACTGAAAATTTAAATGCAATGGCTGGCATACAAATCCCCAGTGACACCTCACAATACTCTGTATAAGAGGCAGGCACAGATGAAAAACAAATTAAATGCTACAAAAAAAAAAATCATAATTAAGACATTTCACTCCATCACGATCTACGGAGTACAGACACTTTCCTAAAGAAAGAGGGGGAATAGATAGAAATAACAAATAAAATATTGGTTCAAAACAGAGGCTTTCCATAATGTTTAGTGGGACAGGAACAAAAGAAAAGTACTTGGAGAGCAAAAGCATAAGGCAGAAACTACAAGAATCTAAAAGAAATAATAAACCAATCCCAGAAAAATATCTGAAATACAAACAAAATAGATGCCAAAACTCCAAGGAATCTTGAGGAAAATTAAATCAATTTGATTTCATGAATGAGGGTGGTTTTAGTAAGAGCATTTCTTACTTGAAAGGGCTTTGTTATTATAAAAACTGTCTATTCCAGAGGAGGTTTTTCAGCTACTAATATTAAGACTGGACCTCTCTGTACCGTATACACGCTAGTTTCACTGTGCATAACACCAAATTCAAGAGGTACCTCAAACCCATTTCTGTGTTGTATGATGCAACAAGCAAAGTCATCCGCAGTCATTCCTGTTCTGTTAGGTTATCAGGGCAGCAAATTAATACAGTTTAAAGCTGTTATACATAAAGTCCATGAAAACAAGCCTTCTGCCTATGTCATTTCTTACTGTGTTGAAAAATCTCAAAAGGTAACTGAAAGACCAACTCAGACTGAAAAAAAATAAAATCAACCACATTTCTCAAAGCATTAAATTGTTTGCTTATCCCTGCTTCTGAGTTTTTAGCAGCTTTTCTGTATTTATGATGGAAGCAGGTGGTGTAATGCACTGTGCAGTTCAGGTCCTCTGCTGTTACAGAACCACAGGATCACAGAAGGATGAGGCTGGAAGGCATCTCTCTGCTCAAGCAGGGTCAGCTCAAGCAGATTGCCCTGTTCAGGTACTCTTTGTAAATACAGAAAGTCCCTACATTACAACCATTACAACTAAAATTGTTCTAGAATAATTAAGAGTAAGAAATCTTAAAGCAGAGCTCTTAACTCTTGCTGTCTCCACTTGTGATCCAGCCATGCAAGGTTTCATTACTCATCACTGAAATCCTGCCTAACCTGCTATAGCACTTCTCTTTGCTTTCACAAGATCTGTTCTGAGCCTGGTGTCCAGGAGTGCTGCAGAACCGAGTTCCCTCCGCGATGTTAGGTCACTGCCTACCATATGAAAAAAATGCGATCTTGGAGGATCACTGGTGCTGGCCTTCCTTAACCACAGGAAGATGAGTTTTAACATCCATAAATTCTCAGTCAGGAGAAAGAAGAATATTTCTTCTGGGACAAATTGTGCTTATACCTTACTGGTTTTCCCAAAACTCTCAGCTTCTCTTTGTAAGGTAAAACAAGAGGCCCACATTGACTTATTACTTTCATAGTAACTTCTGAATTTTAACAAAAAGAAGTGCATTAACTCTCTCAGAAATGGATTAGACCTTGAACAAATTGCTAACACTCTTTAAGAAACTCTTTACCATTGGTAAGAAGCCAAACATTCTCAGTCAGAAGTACCCTTACCTAGACCACTTTTTCCACTAAACAAGAAGTGATACACACCATTAGCTTTCATTGCAATTATGTGGCAAACTAAAACCTTCCTTTAAAATCCACTTGCTCTTGAAGTTCCTAACAGAATTGTGGCATTGTATATGAATAAAAAAGGAGTAACTGAAAATAACAGAGCTGAAGGATGGGTCCTAGTATTCTTGTCCAAGAGCGTCCTGTACCACTGTGCTGCTCCATGCAACCAACACAGCATTTATGTTCTGGCCATCAATGAAGTGAAAAATCACTACAGATCTGTCCACCACAAGCAATCTGATCCTTTTTAGTCGCAGATCTGGCTTTTATTCCCACCATGCTGGGTGATAGATCAAAAATTTGCAACTAGATTTGAGATCCTGTAGGTCCTTCTAGAGCTGGCAGTCAGCTTCTCCTTGCTGTACAGATAGGAGCCATTTGTCAAATACAAAAGAGTTAATTTATGTCAGTGTTTGAACTTCAAGTATAACTGAAGCTTGAAGGTGTTCATAGACAAAGCAATGATTTTATTTGTAGGTGAACTGTTAACCCAGCATTTGTGAAGATCTGATTGATGGAGTAAGGCACAGGTATTCTGTTGTATCTGATTGATGTTGATCTGATTGATGGAGTAAGGCACAGGATGCGACGAGGAAGGCCAAGGCTCACCTGGAATTGAAGCTGGCAAGGGATGTCAAAAACAACAAGAAGGGCTTCTTCAACTACATCAGCAGCAAAAGGAAGGCTAGGGACAATGTGGGGCCGCTGCTGAATGAGGCGGGTGTCCTGGTGACGGAGGATGCGGAGAAGGCAGAGCTAATGAATGCCTTCTTTGCTTCAGTCTTCAGTGCTAAGACTGGCCCTCAGGAATCCCAGGCCCCGGAGGTAAGAGAGGAAGCCTACAGAGAGGACGACTTTCCCTTGGTCGAGGAGGACTGTGTGAGGGATCGCTTAAGCGATCTGGATGTCCACAAATCCATGGGCCCCGATGGAATGCACCCACGAGTGCTGAGGGAGCTGGCGGATGTCATTGCTGAGCCACTCTCCATCATCTTTGAGAGGTCCTGGAAGACAGGAGAGGTGCCCGAGGACTGGAGAAAGGCCAATGTCACTCCAATCTTCAAAAAGGGCAAGAAGGAGGACCCAGGGAACTACAGGCCGGTCAGCCTCACCTCCATCCCGGGAAAGGTGATGGAGCACCTTATCCTGGAGGCCATCATGAAGCAAGTGGAAGAAAAGAAGGTTATCAGGAGTAGTCAGCATGGATTCACCAAGGGGAAATCATGCCTGACCAATCTGATAGCTTTCTACGATGACATGACTGGCTGGGTAGACGAAGGGAGAGCTGTGGATGTTATCTACCTTGACTTCAGCAAGGCTTTCGACACAGTCTCCCATGATATCCTCCTGGGGAAGCTCAGGAAGTGTGGGCTGGATGAGTGGTCAGTGAAGTGGATAGAGAACTGGCTGAATGGCAGAACTCAGAGGGTTGTCATCAGCGGCGCTGAGTCTAGTTGGAGGCTGGTGACAAGTGGTGTCCCTCAGGGGTCAGTACTGGGCCCAGTCTTGTTTAACTTCTTCATCAACGACCTGGATGAAGAGTTAGAATGTACCCTCAGCAAGTTTGCTGACGACACCAAACTGGGAGGTGTGGTAGATACACCAGAAGGCTGTGCTGCCATTCAGCGTGACCTGGATAGGCTGGAGAGCTGGGCAGAGAGGAACCTGATGAGGTTCAACAAGGGCAAGTGCAGGGTCCTGCACCTGGGGAGGAACAACCTCATGCACCAGTACAGGCTTGGGGTGGACCTGCTGGAGAGCAGCTCTGCGGAGAGGGACCTGGGTGTCCTGGTGGATGACAGGTTAACTATGAGCCAGCAGTGTGCCCTGGCTGCCAAGAAGGCCAATGGGATCCTGGGGTGCATCAAGAAGAGTGTGGCCAGCAGGACAAGGGAGGTTCTCCTTCCCCTCTACACTGCCCTGGTGAGGCCTCATCTGGAGTACTGTGTCCAGTTCTGGGCTCCCCAGTTCAAGAAGGATGAAGAGCTACTGGAGAGAGTCCAGCGGAGGGCTACAAGGATGGTGAGGGGACTGGAGCATCTCCCCTACGAGGAGAGGTTGAGGGAACTGGGCTTGTTCAGCCTGAAGAAGAGAAGGCTGCGAGGGGACCTTATAAATGCCTACAAATATCTGAAGGGTGGGTGTCAGGAGGATGGGGCCAAGCTCTTTTCAGTGGTGCCCAGTGACAGGACAAGGGGCAATGGGCACAAACTGAGGCACAGGAAGTTCCGTCTGAACATGAGGAGGAACTTCTTCCCTCTGAGGGTGACGGAGCACTGGAACAGGCTGCCCAGGGAGGTTGTGGAGTCTCCTTCTCTGGAGATATTCAAGACCCGCCTGGACAAGGTCCTGTGCAGCCTGCTGTAGGTGACCCTGCTTCGGCGGGGGGGTTGGACTAGATGACCCACAGAGGTCCCTTCCAACCCCTACTATTCTGTGATTCTGTGATTCAGTTACTTTCTTCTGGCTCCAGGTTCAGAATTACTGACACCACTTTCCATGCTTGATGCATTACAGATGTAGGCACAAAGGGCGGTGTCATTGGGTTAGAGAGAAAGAAAGACGATTTGGTCTGTTTAATGTCAAGGTATCTTCCTTCAACTGGAAACCTAATTTCAAAATTCCCGATGGGAATCAGACAAGGAAAGTTCGGAATCCTTCCCCATTCCTAAATCACTGTGTCCCTTAAGCAAGGTATGTGAAGTCTTGCCCTTCCCATCCATCTGGTATGCAAAGCTGCATTATACCATCACAGCTACCACTTCCCCAGAGCCTTGCTACCAACTGTATCCTACAAACCAGTGTAAATTTTGTTGCAGTTCTGGTCCCAGCACAGTACAGACTGGGGCTTGAGGCAGGAGGGAAGGTCTGACGAGTTCTCTTTTTCCCATGGTCATCCATTTTTGTCTGTAGTTCTCATGACAGCAAGAATGGTATCAAGAACTTTAATCACTACATCTCAAAACACACAAGTTAGTACTGTTCTGTGCTTCCACACAGTAGATTAGTGCAGCCTGGCTGCCAAACATGATTAATAACTCTGCAAGGGCCTTTGTACTGTATGCGCTATTTGCCAAAAATGGCAGAAATCAGAAGAGAGGAAGGTGCACTGCAATGACAGTTATTTCAGAGCCAGATGACTGGTTTTGTGTGATTAAAGAACAAACCCAATTGCATGAAGAAAACTCAGTGACATAAGCTCTCCTCTAGTTCCCTCCTCCCCAGACCCCATCACCCCTCCTTATTTAAAGTGTTGCTTGGCATTCCTGAGATTAATTTCAGGGCTCTAAAATAAACACTTCCAAAAATAGTAAAAGGAAATGATAATCTTGCAAAGTGGAGTTTGTTAGCTTATTTTCCAGAAACCAGAAGCCCTGTCTGCTTGAAACCCTTATTGCTCTGCACAGCAAGTCAGAAGAAGATAAATTACTTTCTGTATCAGCAAAGACCAAACATGCTGCTGTTCTGGTGCAGCGGCTCAGGCTCCAAGTATAAGTGAAAAGCAAGAGAGCAACACAGGGCTGGGGGGGATGCGCAAACCCCAACACAGAAGACAATCTCTGGCCAATGAAACCCCAGTTCTACTTGATGAACAGGTTGGCTGTTGCAAGCCTAATCTGCTCCTCAGAGCCATAGATGGTGTTGGAGCCATAGACATTCCTATCAGCAGCAGCACCAACTTCACTAGAAACGTCTCCAAGAAGCCTTTTACTTTAGCCTGCAAACACCAGTTATGCAGGTAAATACCCTCCATAGTCACATGCACATCCTCATTCCCTGCCACTTTTGACCATTTAAACTCTGCCCCTCCCTGTAATCACGATCCTACCATTGCCTGTCACTCCCAACGTGCATTCATTCTGTCTATTGTGGGAACAGGACTTAGTCTGTGATGCCAGTCACTCCATTCTCCAGGATATGCAGCAACAAAGCAGTAATCACTGCAACAAACGTGAAGGGTAGCATTGAAAAACGTCTAATGCAGCTTCCTGACTCCTCTAGCCAGCTGCAGCAGCCACTATCCACCACAAAATTACTTCAATCAGAATAATGGAAGTCAAAAAAAAAAAAAAAAAAAGGCAAGGGTTCCTCCAGGCTATAAATTCTAAATTGTCATGTTTCTGCCTCAAAGTACACACACAGCAGAGCTCAGCCGAGCTGGGATGATACTTCATAAGCATCAGAGCCTTTGGGATGGGGGCGTACATTTTTGTCTGAAGTCTAAATAACTGTACAATTAATTCTTCTTCACATTTTGAGGCAGTGGAGAGGATCTGTTCTGCCAATGGAGCATCCCCATCTACTGTTGGAGACCGGAAAGGGAACATCACATCCCCTACAAGGAAGCAAGCCGCAGAAGAGGAATCTGCCACTCAGGAGGATTCCCAGGAGCCTGTGTCAAAATGGTGGAGGAGCAAGTGTGACTTACAGAGAAATTTTGCTTCCCAGCTCTGCTGTGGCCCTCACCAGAGCTCTATTCCAATATCTATTACGAAAATGTTTCTAGATGCCATCATTTAAAAAAGCAAAATTTTAGAGAACAAACTGGCACGTAAGCCAAGAAAAAGCATTGCTTTCCTAATCTTGCAAACAGCCTCAAATAATTACCTAAGGAAATTCAAAGTCTCTAAGGGGGATAGCTGATGGTGACAGTTTAGATGCTAAAACACATTTAAATCTTTCAGTGCTGCTGCTGACATGAAACCTGAAATAGACAATAAATTTTAGCTACATTTTTTACAATACTCCCCAAGTTTCAGACATTTTTAAAATTGGAAAAAACCACCAAAATCTCCTATTACTTGAATTCCAAAGGGATTCCAAAACCTATCTAAATAGAGGTAAAGGATTTTAACCTTTTCAGGGTTCTGAATTTTACAGAATTCACACTCTTATCTTTGGTCATCTCCTAACTGACAAGGAGAATGCTGCAGAAGTTAAGCACCCACGTTAAACAGCATTCAAAGAAGAAACAGAATTACTTACACGCTTGGAAAAACTTGCTGAGTTCAAGGTTTTAATGCTGAGGGATGGCTGAAAGCATCCCCAGAAGATGCCACATTTTCATGGTTGATTTAATTGAGAAAAGAATATTTTCATCTTTAAAGTGAACAACTATGATACTGAGGTTGCAATAGCTGTGCCTGTGTACACAGCCACAGCTTGCTAAGGAATGAGAAGTAGAAATCCAAACACTATTTTTCCTGTATAGACAGCTCTTAACTTCTTCCAAATACACGTCTGGAGATCTGTGTTTGGAAAGCAAGAGTATTTTCCTTCTCCTCTGCCTAATCATAATAAATAAATAAATAAATAAATAAATAAATAAATAAATAAATAAATAAATAAATGCATAAATAAATAAATAAATAAATAAATAAATAAATGAAAAAGCAGACCTATATATAGTTATCCCAAGGCCAGGTGATGACAAAGACACATGGGCCAGATTCTTCACTCATTTCTCCTGTCTTCAAGGATAGAGGGTTTAACTAACTCCTTCCAAGAGATCAAGAAATGTGGTTGTCACTCCTACGGTAAACCACAAAGCAAATGGGATCTCCTTCCATGAGTAAAATAGGGAAATAATTACCTTTCATCTCTCTCAAACAAGAGCATTGCATCACAGTTTGTCTTTGGGCTAAAATAAACAGGGGCCATCTGTCCAGAGCCTGCTCTGGTCTCTCCTCTTGAATTCAGGGTTTCAGTGGAGGGAGATGAATCCCGGTGCATGCTCCGTGGGTCATCCTATACCAGGATTCAGGTCCAGGTTTTATAAACCCTTCCTCATGACAGCCCCTTCACCTCTCCAAGTTCATCCTTTGCAACTGGTACCTCTGTATCTTATGAATCCTTCTTGCTGCAAGATGCTCGTCTAGGTCCAGACAGAGATTCCTAGCCTCACTCATACATGGTTTCTTCCGCTCCAGGACGACTTCACCTCCTCCAGGTTCAAATTCCTATCTTCATGCCAAGGATGAACCTGATGCTCCCTCAGAAAATGGGAATGCCTCTGTTTCACACCACGCCTGTCAAGTTTAACAGGCTGCCCAGGGAAGTGGTGGAGTCACCATCCCTGGAGGTGTTAAAAAAAGGTGTAGATGTGGCACTTCAGGGCATGGTTTAGTACACATGGTGGTGTTGGGCTGATGGTTGGACTTGACGATCTTAGAGGTCTTTTCCAGCCTACGATTCTGTGGTTCTATAAGTGTCATGCACTGAGCAGGAGCTTCCCACAGCACACTCCTCACGCATTCCTCCTACTCTTGTAATTTATTGATCGGTAACTCTGGACCACACAAGCACGACATGAAGCCCCATGTTTCTAGGTGGTCACCTGGAGACCCAACAGGCCCACCTCTGCTCCTCAGGGAACACAACGCAGAGTCTCTTCAGATGTCTTTCCTGTAGCACACTTTAAACAAGGTCTCTCCTTAACGACATGACTAGATCACCTCTTAGTAGAAAGGATTTGCATGAAAGGAGTGACACAGCATCAGAAAGATGGTTAAGGGTTTGATTCCTCAAAAGCTTACGCAGGGATAGTCCTAGTGAAATTAATTTGTAAAATTGAACACATGCATAAATGCTTGCAGAATTCAGGCCGAAGAGACAGCAAGTGCTCACGTAGCCTGGGAGAAGCATATCCAGCAAAGGATATCCTACTTTTGAGTCAAAATAGGTTTCAATAAACTTACCAACTCCACATAAACATTCTTACAAGACCATATCCATTTACTGCTGAAAAGATACAAAAGGAACAAAATAGAATTGAAAATTATTATTATATCCTTATGCCTTAGAAATGATTGTTAAAGGCTTCCAAGAAGTACAGAAAATATTATGTTGTTTGTTTTATTAAACCCTGAGGGAAAGTCAGGAGACCAGAAAAGTCCAGAACAACTGCACAGGGGCAATGACAAATTCCTAGAAATACAGGGGCTGGAAATCCAAATGAGTGAGTGTTGGGCTAAAATAATATAATAATCTCTCTCCATTGGCAAATAACAAGGGGCAGGGGGAGAATTTCCAGGGTTTCCTGAAAATGGAAACCTTTTTCTCATTTTGGAAAAAAGAAAATGGATAAGCTGTTTTGCTAGATGGGGAAAATGGGACTTTGCTACAGAAATGGAAAACCTCCAGTAGTGGCAAACTAAGAAAACAAACATAGGTGGTGAAACACCAGAAACATTTCACTCAAATAAAGAAAGAAAAGAGAAGAGACCCTGAACCCATAGTGGGCAAAAATCACAAAGTGATGAACGCCTAAGCTCCTGCAAGGGGACTTCAAACCACAGAGCCTATCTCAGCACGCTTAGGCCAATGCAGCTTTGACAGCCAGACACCACCCACCACCACTTCAGCGAGAGATAGGCCATAGTGAAAGTGGGCACCGGACAGAAGCGCCCTAGGCATCAGGATGCAGACAGGGGCGTTACGAAGAACATCATTAAAACCAGACAACAGATGCTTCTAGCACCATGGGAGGTGCCTTACACAGCATAAAAGTCTCAGCAAGGAGGGGCTGCCTTGCTCGCTTACGAACTCCACACAAAGTCCTGAGCTCTGAAATATTACCCAATATCAGATACATTTGCTTTGTGAGAGCACATGACTGGTAAGGCAGACAGGAGACTTTGTTCTTTGAAGAAAACTAACTTAGAGAACATTTAAAAAGTAAGATATCAGCAAAGAACTCCAAGCAGCTGGGATGCAATTACCTCTAGATAACTGCAGAAAACTGCACACAGACAGGTGACGATCTCCTGACTGCAGCAGTTTAGCAGATTTCTTAACCGAGAGTGCTATTTCAGTAACTTTGCACATTAATCCAAACCACAAACACTTTCCAAATCTAAGCAGTTTTACTAATGAATAATTAATTAATTTTCATCTCATTCTTAATATTCTTAGGGAGATTCTTAATGAAGCTGTAATTTATAAGACACATGCTGCATTTCTTGATGAGGAACTCGGTCTTTCAAGGAAAAAATGATGGTCTTACTGTTCTTTAAGCCTCATTTGGATCAGGAACCACCCTCACCCATGCTGACTCTCATCCCAGCTAATTCACATGTGGATCATAGTCTGGGGCACAGGTAACAGAATTTGTTTCATTACAGCAGCAGTCGTATTTGGTAAAATCTACCGCTTTGATGAAAGCAATTTCCTCATGGATGGGGATACTTTACTATGTTACATTCTCTTCCTCTATGTCCTAAAAGGTAGAGAAGGAGAGTCAGAGAAATCAGAAGTATGGAGAGGTCAGCATGAATTGAGTCGCTGTCAGTAACACTCCTCATGTTTGTCTTCTTACACATTTTCTTGTAACTTGAAGTGTGATTCTCCCCGAAAGAATGGAGCTACTGCTACAGAAGTTTCACATATGAAAATAATGGCCAAAATGGAGCACATTTTTATTTCTGAGTAGAGAGTGCTTTTAGGAATGAGAGAAAATTGGATCAAAACTAGAGGATTATTTTTTCCAGCATCCTGTCACTACAAACAGCAGGTACCAGCTGGTTCAACAGATGATACAACCATGCTAAAGTTATAGAAAAACGTACCTACAGCAAAAAAAAAAAATACTGTTTGATATCTGAACAAGTTCTATTCTATATTATTATATTTTTGCCCTGTCCACTGTAATTCTGGTGCTGTCTAACAATGATGTAGCTGTCCAGCACGACTCAAAAAGATTAAGAAATTATCTTGTCTGCATCCAGGGATGTGTGGAGCTTGATATATTAGGTGCACTGTGTAATATAACAAGTGTTCTCAATAACTACAGTATTGTGTCAAACATGATTTCTCTGTAGGTAATGAAAGCCTTGAAAACCAACAGCTACAGCAGCAGAGCAAGATTGTTTTTCTAAATTACCAGAAAGAAAAGGCTTTAGATTGTTATGGATTCTGCAGAGTAATTCACCTTTAGGGAGCTCTGCTGGGCACGTTAAAATTCACAAACCACACAACCTGTGGCATCACAAACATTAATATTTATTGCTGCAAGAGCAGTAGCAATGCTCATATTTAACACAGTGATAGTGACTACTGTGAGCTCTACCAATTTCCACTGACGATAATGGAGCTGGGGTTTTTCTTCCCCACATAGAGTTAGGACCAACACAGATCTTCCCATTATTTTCTGGGTGAAAGACTTTTACCAGTTATGCTGTCAGTGATGGGTAGTGGAAGTTAGAGCAAGATCTAAACAGGACCCTACTCACGTTGGCATTAAGTATTCGAATGTGAATCTCTTAAAACTGAACTTTGAAAGAGAGGCAGATAATAGCTTAAGCTGCGTAGCCATGCGAGGCAGCAGGGGATAGAAATTGCTCTTCCCTTTCAATATGGAATAACTTTGCTAGCAAGCTGGCAAGGAGAGCTGGGGGAGCCGGGCAGGCTTTGTGAACCTTTCCCATCCCCACCAAGGTGGGCATTGGCAGAAACTGGCTGGGGATGTGGCGTTTAAACCACAATGATAATTTGCAAGCCAAAGCAACACTTGCTTCTTCCTTCTCCACCCAGCCCTTCACACATGCCACCACAGCGTTCATGGTAGGGATACCAGTTCTGGTGTAACCTAATGGATGAAGTCATCCAGAAAGGAACATGGGCTGCTGTCAACCTCATTACTGCTTGATTTCAGGTGGCATTCAGCAGCCTTTAGGAGAGTGAGTTTACAATGCTCAGCAGCACAGGTTCAGAATATGTTTTATTTAGTGTGTTTTCACTGATGCATCAAAACACAGGCACACCAACAACATCTATTCACCCCAGCTGATTAATGTTTTTTTCTCTTGCCTGATGAGATAATCTTCCTTTTTTAAAGATTATTGCTCCTCAGCAGTGAAAGAACCACTCCAGCAATCTTTTTTTCATCCCTTCTATATATATATATATATATATATATGTATGTGTGTGTATCTATTTTTCTTTTCCAGGACTGTAAATCATCTCCAGTAAGATTTTTAGGAGCCTGTAGGTATGCTTTAACAAAACTATGATCTGTCCAAGATTTGTCCACCTTCCAGAGAAAATTCACCCAAAGAAAAAAGAAACCCTGCAGTCGAAGACACAGAACATCAACCCAAGGTATAGCAAACGTTCCTTAAATTGATCATGGATGATGTCACTTAATATCAGCTGAGGAACTGACTCACTTCACCTGCAAACCAGACCTCAAAACCAAACTATTTTTTCATTTCTTTCATTCAGGAATCTTAATGCATACATTAACTCCCAGTTCACCCCACTGTCCATGGCCATACCACAGCTCAGATGTGCACCTGAACCTCCACTTTCAACCACTAGTGTGTACCAGCAGCCTGTTAGGGGCTGCTGTTCAGATCAACTGATATTTCACAGCAGGGTCCCCTGGACAAACCACATCCCTCCAAATCCATCTCTACAGTATGCATATCCTTGATGACACGTCACTGTATAGCACTACATTACAGTACATTGTAGTATCTAAATAGAAGACTCATATTTTCCTCAACTATCAGCTTCCTGGGTTCAGTTTCTCATCACTGGATAAACTCATTTCTGCAAGGGACCTGAGAGCATCTCACCGCTGGGAGACTGGCCACCATGCCAAGCCCCAGTGTCCCTTCCCTAGCTGCAG
Source organism: Opisthocomus hoazin (assembly GCF_030867145.1). Lineage (NCBI taxonomy): Eukaryota > Metazoa > Chordata > Aves > Opisthocomiformes > Opisthocomidae > Opisthocomus > Opisthocomus hoazin. Next base: position 66,526,703 of record NC_134420.1, on the reverse strand, counting down.
TCAGCCCTAGCAGTCTCCACCCCTGAGCTGGTGCAGGGGTGATATGTTCATCTTCACGAACGTGTGTTGTTATTATGGCAGATTCTTAAGGCACATAATTATATCTGCAGATAACACTGAGATTTCATTAGTATTTCCATACACTGAGGAGATGGAATTGCTTCTAGTGCTCTCCTCCCCCATTTCCTCTCTAGATTCTGCTTAGTATTTTGAGATTTCCACTCACTAATTAAAATGTCTTGCAAAGTAGAAACACTCCACAGCTGGTTTTCGTTAGCTCTGTTTCACAGGTTTATTATCCTCTACCAACAAATACAACTGACCGTGCACTGTATTAATACTCCTATGCAGGAACAACCTCTGCAGAGATTTTTCCCTAGCGCTCAGCAATAAGTACATGTGAATTGTGGGTAAATTTGAAAAACCTTTTTGTGAAGTTTCGTGTCTGACCAACAGCAGTATTTTCCTTGTATGTGCTCCTCTGGATGATTTTTTTTTTCCTGAGGAAGTTTCAGATTCTACTTTAGAACAAATGTCACTTTCTGACAATTTCTTACAGCAAGAAATTCTAAATTTTAGGTTTCAGGATTTATGTATTTTAACTGTACATTCTGTGGCACCCACAGATATTTCAGGACCTGGTGTTTTACCTCCTGGCTTCAGAGTTTTTTGTTCCAAAGAACCAGCTTCACTTAAAATTTCAAAATCTGTTGCAGATAGATTCATATCAGAAAGAGATGACATTTTTGAATCAGATTCTGGAATGCCCATTTGATATTTAGTAAGAGTTGTATCCTCTTTTGGTCATACAGAATGGTGTTCAATTTTAGAAGAACCAATATCAACTTTGGACAAACCCAAACCAGAAATTCTAAATATGGTATATGTAGGGGCTCTATCTGCCTTGCAGACAGAAAGAATTTTACATTCAACACTCCTTGAAAGAGTAGCAGGAGTTTCCTCTGGTTTTTTCTTAAGAAAGATATTCTGACTGGAAAACTTCAGTTCCCAACCTACACATAGCTGTCTTGGAAGGAGATTTGAAATGATGTTTGGGGAACCTAAAACATCCAGTATTTTCAGCTTTCTTAGCAGAACCACCACGTGATATGCAAACAAGCTTCATATCTTGTGGAACTTCCCCTAAAGATGCCTTCCTACATTTTCATGGTTCAGCAGACTTCGACCCTCCCCACCTCGAATATTCCGGATTTTGTTTTACGAATTATTAGCATGTGTGTGTTATCTGCTGCTTCTTGTTTCCAGTATTTCAGGTGTGGTGCATAATTCTTTAACAGTACCTTTTTCCAGACATTTTACCTGTATGGATCCTTGTGCTGTGTGACACATTACCTCCACGTGATTTTCACCTTCTGCTTCGCTTTTGTCTGTTGTTCATTTCTGTTTCTTTTTTTGGGGTTGATGAGGTCTGTGGTGTTTGTTTAGCTGGGCTCTCTTTCAGATCAGGTGTTTCTAAACTGGGCTTTGATATCTGTGTTGTTAGAGTTGGCACTTCTGGTGCAGTAAACTTTGATGTTCATTCATTCCTCATCTTTGATTTTTAATGTGTATTTCAGCTTCAGGGTGATTTTTTTTGCATGGGTTGGAAAGCCATTTTTCATTTCTTTCAAATCTTTTGTGAGAGTTTCAGAACACTGCTTTGATTGCTAAAACATTTACTTTTCAGTGCAGTACTTCAAGGATAATTACAGCACTGATCTCTCTTGGCTAGCACTGATTTTGCAACTGGAAAAGAAAAAGTGAAGAATTAGCTAGGAGGATTCTTGAGTTGGTTCACTGCTGTTTCTCTTGTTTTAGTCTGGTGTAACTTCACTGACATTGTAGTTGTCTAGAACCAGAGCAATGCAAGTATGGGACTTGAATGGTCCTGTTTAGTTTGAGGTTGATTCACCTGGTGAGGTGAATCAAGTGGGGCATGTCCTTTGAGTCTAGAATACTGCAGCTATCCTACATGTTGTAAGAGAGGTAAAACTTTTTAAACCAGGTGCTTTAAACAAAGGATGGTTAGAACAACTCAGTGACCAACAGCTTTGAAACGTTCCTGCCAGTAAGAGTGGGCAACTTAAAAAAACCAAACGAATTAGGCACTCCATCACTTCACAGAGTGAGACCTGAATACTTCTTTCCCATTAGTATGACCTTTTAAAACATCAAACGAGACTGCCAAGTCTTCTTCAGCATGGATGTGCAAAGGTAGACCTGGGGCTGATGATGTCTTATCTGGGCTTGAGTCAGGGAGAGAAGTTTCTAGCTTTCCACCAGCCATTGATCAAGCGAAGCACTGGTGTAAGAGGCACAAGGGTGGCTTCAGATGCTTGGCTAAGAGCTGTCAGGCAATTGCTCTCCTTGGGCTTGTTAGAGGGGCTCTGGGTCAAGGTTTGCCAAGATGTCGCCAGAAATATCCTGTGCCATTGAGAGACAGATCTGTCAGTGTAAAAGGCCTCTTCCACCCACCTCACGATGGGTAGGAAGGGAAAGAGTCTCCCTGTGAAAGCCAGTAGGACTCTTTCCTACAAAACGGAGCAAGAGACTTCTGTCTCCAGGATTAATGCAGATACAGTTGAGATTACATGGAAAGATTTGCACTGAGGCCCTTTCATCCATCCTGATTTCCTCAAACTCTGTCTACATGTATATTAATTATCGCCTCTACAGTAGTTAACCTCATGTCATAAAAGACTTCTTGTGTCCCTTGATTCCCATTATTACCTAGGCTTAAGATTTGCTTCAGGTTTTGTTCCAGTTCAAATTACATTAAAACAAATCAGTGAGAAAGAGGAAACACACTATGTTGATTAATTCCGTTTTCAGCAAAGTCTTCTTGCACTGTATGAAACACTGCCCCAGTAAACTATGATTTATATGTATATCATTGTCATGCTCCAAATAGTACTGATGCCAATATTTTACAGGTTTTTGTGTTTTGTTTTTTTTTTTTATAAACAGCAGGCAATCAATGCTTTGTTCAAAACATTTTCATGAACAAGATGGAGTTTGTGTCGGTGACCATTTCTAATAGCCACTGGGCTGACTTTAAAGCAGAGGAATTTTGTTTTTTAAATGGGCAGTAGAAATTCTTCAGGATGGAGCACTTCCATATCATATGACTGAAGACAGTATTTGCTTCTCGAAGTGCAATTGTTTTCATTGTTTTATCTTCATTCTAGCAACACAACTATTTTGTTTTTGATACAACTGCAAAAACGTAAAACCAGGTAATTGCTCTAGCATTCACATTCAGTGGGTAACAGTCTTCAAAAACATATTTGAGACATCATACATCAATTTAAAGTATGACAACGACACCTAATTCAAGTCACTTTTGCTTTAATGCATCATATAATCTGAATAGAAACGTAGCTTTAACTGAGAAATTGCAATACAATTTTACCTTAGTCTGTATGGTTAAAAATCAAATTGAGAAGAAAACAGCACATGAGTATACAGTAGATGTTAAAAAAAGGGACAGTTTTGTTATTAGTCCTGTCTCCCTCACTTGCAAATTATGTTTTTTTCTCTGCATTCGTTATATTTGGGCTTTTTGCCTTTTAGGATTCAATACTATAGATGCATATGAAGGTAGGGAATTGAAGTAGTCTGCTCTTGTTTCTAAGCATATAGCTTCTCTTTTCATAAACTTCTTAAACATTATCTTTCCTGCCAAAAAGTGGCTTTGTTTTGTTTTATTTTATTTCATTTTTGTGGGACAGAACTAAAATGTGGCTCTTGTCTTGTTTTCTCCAGGATTTTGATGTAGATCAGTTCAAATTGACAAGAGCAGCAACGTTTACACTGCACTGTGTAAAATTGACAAAGATGCAGGTTAAACATAGATCATTCTCAGGCAGAGCGAACCTCTCTGCACCAGAAGAGGTTTTCTCTTGCCATGTGCTGACTGGCATGAATTATCTAACTTTACTTCAGCAACTGGTTTCTCTTAACAAATAGAAATTTGAACTGTGACAAACACACATGTTCAGGTGAAATCTTTTGTGCTTTGCTCACTCATCTATCATGTTTGTTAATAATATGAAAAATTTGCCTTTGCTTTACTCAGCTTTTGGTGTTTGCTACTTACCATTTCCTAGCTATGATAAGAAACAAGGAGTCCTGTTTCTCCAGTATTGGTCTGGCCTTGCAGAAATTAAGAGCTTTGGGCCCATAGCCAGCTTGAGGACTTGTGCCTAGACACGTGGGCAAGGCTGTGACATCTCTAGATCAGGTCTTCTCTGACACTGCAAAGTGGGCTCCTAACCCAGAATCATAGAAGGGTTTAGTTGGAAAGGACCTTTAAAGCTCATCTAGTCCAACCTCCCTGCAGTGAGCAGGGACATCTTCAACTAGACCAGCTTGCTCAGAGCCCCGTCCAACCTGGCCTTGAATGTTTCCAGGGATGGGACAATTATTAACGAGGAAGAAGAGTGAGTAATTGTAAGACAAACAAAAACAAGAATACTTTGATATCAATGGCATTGCTGGCACTGTGTTTGACATGGCAAACAATTGCTGTGTGTAGGCCAGCAGTTTTCACAGGCCTCTCTCACATGCTTAGTATTATGCATGTCTTATCTCAAATAAGATACACATCACTGCCATAACAAAGAGCTTCAGCCGACTTGGTGAAGCTGTGGCATGGATGGGAAAAGGGTGAAGACAGCCCTCATGTAGCCCGGAGTGAGCGCTGCCTCTGGAGCTGCTAACTGAAAAGTCCTTTGACAATTCTACACCAGCTAAATCTGCTGTGCAAAGTGGATAAACACGTCAAAGTATACAGCTTCATCAGAAGGTCTGCCCTGCATAAGGAAGTAGAGATACGCAGGGGAGAAAATAATGTGGGTCAAGTTTAGTAAGAGATTATTTCATACAATAGTGAACCATTAAGAACAGAGTATGACAACTCCGAGTGCACAGCCTGTGACAAGTGCTGTAGGAATTTCACAGTCCGTGTGCTCAGAATGATGCGGTGACAGCTAATGCTCTAGTATATAAAATTATCATTCATTAAAAAAAGAAACTGCTGGGAGGAATTAATTCCATGCACTGTTTGTTGAACAGAACTCTAGGAATGGAAGTGAGAAAACAAAAGTCTCAGTTGCTGCTTGGTTCCTGACAGTCACCGTGGCATTTATTTTTCACTCTCGCGTTATGATCCCTCAGAAAAGGGAACGTGAAAGGGGTCTGCCATTTCAGTCAGCTTATCCCCAAGCTACGCAAACGAGCAAACAGCCCCACCTTCCAGCCAGCTGAGAACGTGCAGTATCCATGGACTGGAAGAGAATTTGTTTCTCATAGAATTGCCTTTTGAAGACAGGTATGCAGATAACCTGTTTTCATGCTTAAGCAACTTCTTAAGCACAGCCAATTTTTCTGGCTAAGGCAAGCAGCAGGAGAAAAGCTAAATGCTAAAATGAGTATTTTTTTCATGATGTCTGATGTTCTGAAGGGTGGTGGCTTTGGAGAGAGCCCCAGACAATTCTCAGGTTTGACCAGGAAAGCTGGTTAAAAGCAAACGTTGCAAGCTTGACTAGGAACAACTCCCACGGATTTGTTTGCCAAGGATCTGGTTTCTCCTCTTATTTTCATTTAACAAGTTCTGCTCTGAAACTCATTTGCTGTTATTCCTTCGCTTCTGACGGCACACGATCTGCTTGAGACTTTTTTTACTGGTGGCATGCTGTGCCACAGAGGATTAAGCACATTAAGGATTTCTCTTTCTTTTTCTGAATGCAGAAACCCATACCAAACACAGGTTTTTACCCTTCTTAATATTCAAACCCTGCACTCCATTGCCTTATTTACAAGGAGCAAATTTATGAGTCTTTGCCACAGGCTCTAAGGATTCAGACTTTTACGAAAGTTCAGGGTTGCAGTTAATAGTGATGTGCCAAAACTTGGGGTCTGAACTTAAGAAACAAGTGACCTGATTTTTGCTCTGCCATTGGCCCTAAGGAGGTGTGCAGTTGGACGGCAAATCCGCAAAGCCAGGCAATGTGTACTAAGCAAGTGTGAAGATCGAACAGCGCACTGGAAAATGAATGTGTTTTAATTAGCTACTTTGCCATTGCAAGGGAATTCCAATTGGTCAGAAGATTATTGCATTTATATATCTGGTGTGGGACTAATTATCAAACAGAATTCAACCAACCTGCAAAAAAGGCAACTGCCTATCTAGGAATAATTAAAAAAACTTTTTGAGCAAGACTGGACCCCCAAATATTCCCTAAATCTGGAAGATGAGCGTGGAGAGAAAGACTAGCTGTAGAGACAGACTCCGAAGTGAATTGAAATATACATTTAAAATAAAAATAACAGTATATTTGAAACTTGATCCCTGTGCAAAACAATGGAAGATACAATCAGAGCTTAATACATTAGAAAAGCAGAGCTCCAGTCCCAGTATGGTCATGCCATGTCTGTGCCTGACCGTGGCCCCACTGACCCTGCACCCACATTCGCTCACGGGCTGATGTCCTGTCCTTGGCCCAACATTCCCACCCCCACTGAGGTGCCCAGCACCCAGGCTGGGGCTGCCCCACTCCTCGCCTGGACCGGTGGCCACGATGCCTTGTCCTGTCATCCTGGGGAGCCCCTAGCCCTCGCTGTGCCCTGATAATTGCAACACCGAGCTGCAAGTCAGTTTAAACAACCTGACGTTTTTTGGTCAAGGTCAAATCTAAGCTGAAGCCAAGCATTTTTCTCATATTCCCCACCAATGAAATCAGAAATAATCATGTAGCCTTATAGGCACCTTTCTGCTGTTTGATGGCAACTTAGTTTTCCTTTGAAGGAAAAAAAGCTCAGAGAAAATCTTCTGACCAACTTTCATATAATCCAGCTGAGTTCACATAAATGAGAGCTAAAGTAAAAGTTTCCACATAATATTTTACACTGGTTTGGTTTTTTTTTCAAAGTCCTCGTTTACAAGAGTAACTGTATACAGACCTGCCCCAAGCTCTCTCTGCCCCATCAAGAAATTGGAATGATTTGTTAATTACTAAAGCTCTGTGATCTACAATTACGTTCTCTTCAGGCCTTCTTTACTTTGACAACAAACATAAAGTGAAGTTTGAGAAGCTGTGAATTTGCCCCACCATATCTTGTACCTTTACGCCACATTTTCTACAGAAATCTGTTACAGAGGAGCCGTCCTACAATCTCCCAGGTTTTGTTTCTGAAAAAGTCAGCAGAAAAAATTATAACAAAAAAATTGGCAACTCTTTCATTTATAAATTGCATCTTTGCCAAATGCTTCCCTGCTGCATAAAGCAGATTGTCGCTTCTCGCTTGAGTTCCTTGTGCTTTGTCCCACAGCTTGATCAGCATTTTGCAAGTGTTACAAGATGGGATTTTATCCCTTAAGACAGACAGACACCTCTTTCACATGCAGAGCAGGAGGTGAAATGGAGAACTCTCCACAGAGGGGACTGTCAGATCAAAAACAGATGCTGAGTGAAATCTGGGGTTTCAGATACCACAAGAAACCACCAGTGCTCTTAGACCCTTGCTCAGTACACAAAAACAGGGATCAGAGGGAGAAGACACAGAGTTATCCAACCTCATGTTTCTTTCTGCTGCCGCTACTACGGCATCCAAAAGTTTTCCATGTACTAAGAACCGCTGTACGATTTGTATGGGTCCCTTGTCTCTTTTTCCTTTATCCCTGGCAAAACTTTCAGTGCCTAAAGAGGGTGCTGGATAGCAGTACCATTCAAGCAGAACAGCTTTAAATCAAAGGTTTTACAACATCTCTCATGGTTATTACATCACTGCCTCAGCTTCTCTCTTCTTGAAGCTGGTTCCACAGGTAAATCCAGGAGTGCTTCAGTCCCTCACTCTTCTGCTCCTCTTTGAATCCTGTCTCAGAGAGCATCTTTGCCTCAGCACAGTCCCACTGAAATAGGATCATTCCCCAAAGAGGTCCCACCTGGAAAACGCCTGCCGTCCATGCACAATCTCACTTCTCTGTTATTGTCAGTGCCAGGGTGTTTTTTTTTTTCCCTGCAGCGGGAAAGTTTTCTTTGTAGTTTTCTGCTTTAAACAGGTAAAGATAGAAGTGCTGCCTTCTAAAGTGCCCAGAGAAAAGTCCTGGGATTTCCTTGGTGATGGGGAAGAGATTGGAACAAAGGAGTCACGAGGTTTCAAATTCTGAAAGGAAATAATTGTTCACAAGCTTATAGAACTGTTATAGGAATTAATGAATTTACACAACAACAGGCCAACTAAGAACAGAAATACTTCAGCACAGGTTTGGAGGGGCTCAGCCCATCCTGCTTTTTACATTCTCCCCATCTCAGCTTCGTCATTGCTCAAGATTCAGCGGCAGGGAAAAAAGATGCTAACGTCATGCACAGACTGACACTACAAAGCCAGGATCGGACCAACACTTCTCCAGGCTAAAAAGCTGTTCCCATTGCCACTTTCCAAGATTCAGAGCATTTTGAATCAAGGCTAATGAGTGTGCATTTTAAAAGGCACCTTCTACTTCAGTATCTGAAAGCCCTGGCACAGTGTGTCCCTGGGACGGTTTTTGGTACTTTGCTAAAAAAAAAAACCAAACAATCAATTCATAGAGCTTCCAGTCCCTAACAAAGGAATCTACTGTCTATCAGGTGGAAAGGAAGGGAATGCCAGAAATTCAAGTGCAGTCCAGCAGTTCACTAGTAAAAATCACCATAAGCATCTTCAACACAGATTAGCAAGATCAACTGTGTTGGCCGATGTAAAAACTACAACAAGTAACAGCTCTGTAGCTCCAGCCCAAGATTCAGCTGCCTGCCTGTGCTCATTTACAGCTGTGCAAAATTGGCTGTTCTTTCCTGGAAAACTGCTGGTGAGCTGCAATAGTCGGTATGCTGATACCATGCAAGGAAAGAAGAGGAGGGGGACATGCAAGTCAAGTTGCTGAGATGATGACACTAACTCAAGCACACAAAAAAATACCAACATAAGAAGGTATAAAGCCTTAAGGACCGCACCAGAAGATGGAAACTGAGCAACATCAGGGATCTGCCATTCCAAAAAGCAGTACATCCCCACCTGACTCTCAGACTACCTGGCCAGCAGAGACTCATTGGGTGCCTGCACGTCTCTCTAGCATGCTGTGGGTATCCTGCCTGTGGAGTGAACAGTGCCATTGCACACCACAGACACGAACAATGACATTCCTGGAGTGCCCAGGAGCAATGCTGATGATGAGACACAGTCAGGAGGGGCTACAGGATCCTGATATGTAGATTGAAACAGTTTCTCAAGGAAAGAGAAGCCAGAATTTTAGGACAGCAAAGAAGAGAAAGATTATCTCATTTTGCAAGTGTCAAGAACTACTTTCTGCCCTGCAACAACCCCAAGCTTTATAAAGCCTCTCTTTTGCAGACGTGCAGACCTGCTACAGCGCAAACCTCCCTGCAGTGGTGTCATGTCCCATTCAGGGTACACTGTTTCCCAAAGTGAAGCCACACAGCTGCTTCAAAACCACTGCGCTGCAAGTCCAGCAGGCTGTACAGGACAGTACCGAAATGCCTGACAAGGTCTCACCAGCAAACACTTGGCTTGGAGACCCAAAGCCTTGGGCTCACTTGAGCGTGTCCATCTGCACTAGCTCCAGAGCAAACTCACTTCTCTCTTTTTCTGAACTCTTTAAACACATCATTACTGGATTTCATCTAGGAAGTGTTGTCTGGGAGCTTTTTTGTATTTGTGTAACATCGGTGATCCCAGATTTTGAGAAAGGAAGATTACTGCCTATTGCAGCCACACGAAGTTTTCAGGTGTGACTGTGTCTCCACATATCAGGGGCGGTAGAGAGAAAAAATAGTCCTTGCCATTAAGAAAGTACAATCACACAGGCTCCCTTCTGCCCTTTTCTCTGAAGGATAAAAATTACTGTCCTCACCTGGATGTACTAATGCTTATTAGCAAGTTACCCAAGGTAACACAGGAAGAAAGTAGCAGAATCAAGAACAAAATTAAAGTGTCCATTCAAGGTAGGGCAATTTTCTTCCACTGCTAATAAGGAAAGGTTGCCAAAAACTAAAGGAAAACTGCCAAACCTAAAGTTTCATCCTAAATAAATAAACCGTTTTCTCCATTGAAGGCTGTCATTTCAGAGCATGACCCCACATAAACAGAGAAGTACAAGGTAGCAAAGCTGAATCCCACTCCTAAAAAGGAAAGGAAAAACAGATATAAATACCTTGTTGCTCCCCTAGAAGCCCTCAGCGAAAAATAAGGTCAGGGAAAGAAAATAAAAACCTAATTCTGCCTGAGCCATCCTTGACTGATCCTTGTTTGAAGAATTTAAAGACAGGTTGAATAACAGAGGCTCCACCTCCTATTCCAGTTTTTTGCTATTCTTAGAGCCAAAACTCTTATGCTAATTTAAACCTCCCTTGTTTTACTTTAAATTCATTATTACTGATTCTACCCACCATGTACTTGAACAGATTATTCCCCCGCTCTTTGAAGCCACTTACACACTTAACACAATTGAGGACTGTTTTCCTTCTTCGGTTTTCCCCGTTTTCAGGAGACCTCATTCTTTTCATCTTCCTGTGTAAAAAGTCCACTTTCTAGGTCCTTCATCAGCACCACACTTTGTATCTAGACTGTGTCTCACCGATTACACCCCTCTTGAATTGCAGTGCCCCCTGGGTTTGTGGGGTTTCCCTGCTTCCTACCTACTTTCCCTCCCTTGCATTCCTGTAGCTGAAGGGTCCTGATCTGAGCCTTGAAGTCAGAGCCTGCCCTTCCTACTGTACCTGCTCTGCTGATGTACCCTACTGGGCATCGGCACTGTTTCCCACTACACCAACACACCTCACTAGTCCCGACAGATCTGTTGTGTTCTTTAATGACCCACACCCGTGCTGCTGTGACTCCTTTACACGTTAATGGAGAGAGTGACAAGTGAAGTTACACGACCCCTTCAGTCCCTGTGCCAGCTGGGACAGGTGACATCCCCCCAGGGAAGGAGACATGAATGTTTCAGACTCTGGATTGCTGCTTTAGGTAAAACTGGTTTTAATTTCAGAATGTTGGCTCACTTGGGGGATGGTGCTAACGCTCTCCAACTGTCAGCACTTTGGCAGGGGCATCGCTTGGCTTTCGGTGCCAATCTGTCTTTAGACATCACAGCCTGTAAACCTGCAGATGGAGTTTTCCACAAGCAGAAGCTGACATGTCAGAAGCTTGGCTGTGGGATCCACTGGCCATGATCCAGCAGCGCAGTCTCTCCCTCCCTATGCCTGTCGGATGAGGGTTGAGCGAACAGGGAGCTAAAGTTACCTCCTTTCAGGGTTCTGGCACACCACAGCAATACCTTGTTCCCTCTTCTCCAAGAGAGGAAACTTAACAGGCTCTTTGCAGGAAAGCTAAGAGCACAGGGGTGTTCAATGGCATGCATTTCTTGGTACCACAGTCAAGCAGCTACCAAGATTACACTCTAGTCTCAGGCCTCTTTCCAGGCTGTTGCTTCTCGACATCAGCTAATAAAACCAAGTTCAATGAGTTTCTGTTTATTTTGGTGGGGGATTTTTAATTAAATTTATACAAGTTTGGTCTTAATGCCTTCTATATCAACTTCACTCTGTTCAGATCAGGAGCAACCACATCAGCAGCTGCGCACAGCTCGTGCTTTGCTGGGGACAGTAAGATAATGGTGTGAGGGTCTCTTCAGCGCTAAAACCATGAATGCACAAAACCAATATGTGTGAAATACAGAGTCTGCTCCACAACCCTTGGCTAGGCATTAAACCTGATCTAGAAAAGAAGTACGTACAGGAGTCTGGAATAAAGGCAATCTAGAAAAGCCAAGACGTTGAGACCTATCCTGAAAACTGGTAGCAGGACAGTGATGGAGCAGCACATTTACCTCTTCTCTCCCATCATGCCTAGTAATGAAGCTAAGCTTAGTACAGACCAAGCTGTAAAAGGGATGGCTGAGGGTTATATAAATGTTTTTCCAGAAAATTAGAATATATTTACAAGTATTCCTTTGAAAGAGTCTTATCCATTTGACTTTTGAAAATAATTCAGATAATTTTAAATTACTACAATACAGTCAACAAAAACCCCCACCTAACAAGTATCACTACAAGAACATTTTGGAATATTCATATATATCTCTTCTTTCTAGTTATCAAATATACACTCATGTCTAAATATTCAGCAGATAATTTGATGTTTCTGGATGTGACATTATGAACAATATTCCTCTCAAAGTAGTGGGAATACATTATGACTCACACATGACACTGCCTTAAGCCTAAGGAATAATTTAAACTGGAGTATTTTATCAGGGTTTTATTAATTTTGGAACCTAAATTAATGAGCGTTAACCTGAGTGAATATCTAGAAAATATTACAAATGGGTGGGAGGGGAGAAAACCTACTTGATGACTCAGAACAAAGTTTAAAATATCATTTAAGGGGGTATAATGAGTACAGTAGTAAAAAAATATAAAGAAGCTGTTAATGAAAAATTGAGTCAGATTATGCTTGAGGTAGAAGTCTACTAAGGGTAACAGCAGTGCCCTCCATGACTGCAACAGGCCTACCAAATCGCCACACCAAGGAACAAAACCACTTCTTTGCCATCACCCCGAGTTTGTTATGATCTGAATGGGAGATTGCTACAATGCAAAAAATTTTAAGGACACATAAGCACCGAGTTTGAGAGCTTGAGTCAATAAAAATGAATTCTTGGGCTAGAAGACTTCATTTCCAACTGTAAAAGGAATTTGGCTCAGTTGTGTCTCACTGCAGCAAACACTATACTGGGATGCACAAATAGGAGCTCTGCCTATAGGATGCAAAATATTTCTTCCACTCCATTCACCAGTGATGATGCCAAACTGGGATTTTCCCATGCGCAGCACTACAATAGAGTCAGGATGTCAGCTACCTGAAGAGAGGATGGAGAAGACCTCAAGATGCAGATATCTAGAAAATGTGATATCTAAAGAAATATGGAGAAAGTTCAGACTAGAAAAGAGAAACCTAAGAGGACACAGAGTCATAATCACACATAAAACAGCAGCTAAAAAGACAGTGGAAATAAACTCTTTCTTCACATCGAGGGTGGGGAGGTCAAGGGCAAGTTCAAGTTGTAATGGATGAAAAGTCAGGCTGGCATATCTTCACATTTCTAACACTCAGCAAAGCAGCAGATGGGATGGGGAGGAGGTACTGAGGACCCCTTGAAGAAGGTATTTAAGCATGGTGTGAAGCAATTGGTGTGTCAGCAATGGCAAAAGTAGAAATGATTATATCTTGGGGGAGAAGGATGCCCTAGATAGCTATTTCCTAATCATGGGAGACAAGGACTTTGAGCAGCCATATCCCATGATTAGCAAAGAGGCAGAATTCAGTTCCTACTCATCCCAAAGCTATTCCATATGACAGCAAGAAGGGACCTTAAAGAGGACCTGAGATTAAAATCAAACATGCAGCTTGGGAGGTGGTAATAGGCAGTGAGCATTTCCCACAGTCTCTAGAGAATTTATGAAGTACACTGTCAGAGGGTGATTGTCTCTCTCACAGACAGGAATATGTCTAATTAGAAATGTTTAACTTTTCCATCTTACAGTAGGAATAGCCCACCCAGGGCTCAGAGCATAGGTACTATCTGACAAGCTTTTAATGGGAACTCAGCAAGCCCTTGGTTGCTTGGAAGCATGATTACTAAACTGAATTTCCAAACTATATTTCTTGTCCTTTATGAAAAAATAATGAAGTTTTTCTCTGTATTTATAGTACTTCATGAATTTGGGATGAGTACCAGCAAATAGTTTAAGAGTCAGTGAAACAACAGTAAATAAATGCATAAAGACTTGGACTTAAACTTTTGATGCAATTGATTCTCCTCCCTTGACTGTAATTAGCAAGGGGCAACTCACATGCTAGGCTTTGAAATGTGTGGTCTTATACGTGACGCAACACAGAGGAGGTGGTTACTAGTGCTTACAGACCATGAGAGCCCTAAGCAAGGAGTTGAACCCCAGGGATTTCGAGTTTGTTCAGCCAAGCAAGAAGTGTGGTGGCGGCATGTGTGAAACCAGTTCACAGTTCTTGGGCTCACATTTAAAACAACCCAAACTTCATCAACAACCTGCACACAAACCCACAACATCAATAAAAAAACATAAAAAAAAAAAAAAAGAGACAAATTCCATGGAAGGATGACAAGGCCAGTCAGAGGAATGGGCGATTAAATAAACTAGGTGATTTAAGCCTGGAAGAGAGACAAGTGGAGAAGAAGCAAATTTTGTATTTTATCTACAGAAAATTCAGGACTACATCCTCTGTGCCAAGAAGTGAACAATTATTTCCCATCTTTTCTAACATGGTAGCAGGTACCAAACAAAAAATTTCTGTGCAGCCATTTACACAAATTCATGGATGGAAAGTTCAGTCTCTTGGAGCCCCTAGTGGAAAGCTGTTTTGCAGTGCATGTGTAGGGTGCAGGTTGCATTGTCTGTCTGTCTGGGATGGAAGGAAGGTACCACTCTGTGCAGTATTTATCAGGAACCACCAAATGCAGTCATACAGAAAGCAAAATCATCTCAGGTCTCTGGCAAAAAAAATCTTTTTTTAATTCCTCCAGCACTTAAACACTTCACCCCTGTCAGAAAGGTACAGGGAAGATGCATCTTCACCTGACACAAACGCACTAATCTTAATTTCTTGCTTTGTGCAATCCAAGTCATGCCTTTGGCCCAAATAATCAAGAAGGGAAAGTATATTTCTATATACTTCCTGGAGCTTTCTTTGGGAACAGAGAACGAAGAAAGCAAAATGTTTGCTTTGATTCCTGCATTCCTCCTCCCGTACTTCACCTGGGAAGAAAAATGGCTGTGTATTGTGCAGAAACCGAATGGCTGGAGAGGATAAAGCCTCAGCAGAGCTTGCTCTCATTCTTCTGCTGCAGTAAACCAGTGCAAGCCCATAAGGGACATATTTTGTGCTCACTAGTGCTCCAGTATCACCACCCTGGAGCATAGTTCAGCACAAGCCAGCCAGAAAGAAAACCCTGGCAGGCAGAAGGGAGAGTCCTTGCAATTTTCTCTCATACAGAGTTGCAGTGACAGGGAGATGCACTGAGGGATGAGAGCTCACCCTTGTCTGGTCCTTCATCGGTAGCATCGTCTTGAATCCCTCTATGGAAGGAGGATAGCAGCCTTGAAATAAATAGCATATGAGCCTCATCTGAACAACCTTAGTCCAAACACTGTTCAGGTCTCCACAGTATGAAGAACATCACCGGCAAGACACCTCTGTATAAACACTTTGAGGAAAGAAATTCAGAGCTCCAGCCACAGTGTACAAGACACTGTTTTAGACTCCAAAATAGCCCATCTCGGGTAGGAGCAGGCACAGGTGGTGTTTGCCGTACACTCTCCTCCTCAGTGCCTCCTTTCTTGGCACAGAAATATATACAGGTTATTTGATTATTATAAACAAGATTTGTTTGCAATATCAATGGTGGTGCCAAGCTTCCACACAGCCTTGTTTCATTCAATAAAAAATATTGTTTTGATTTGGTTTTATGAATTTTTTCCCTATGAGTCATGTATTTGGGTCTCTACATGTACAGAGCATGAGCAACAGCAAAGCTTTCTTAAAGTGGGAAGAGGAGAGCAACTGTAACACGAATCTGTGGACTGGGGACTATTTTGATACGAAGCTTTGTTGAACACAATTATGAAACATTATCTTTTTTTTATTTTTTAAGAAAACTAGGCCTAAGGAAATGTATTTTTAAATAATAATACCCCAGCACTTTCATGACAGAAGCACTTCCGTGACAGAAACAATAAGTGCACAAAGATAAAACATGCACAAACTTCTCTCTCATGCACTCGCGAATATGTCAGAGCTCCTGGGGGGAAACTGTTACTGATCCAGTGACCTTCCTCCAAAAACACCTGAAGTTATTTGCATTATGACAGTGTGATGATTGAAACCGAGATGAGGGCAGGCTCCTCCACCTGCTATGAAAGCCTAAACACTCAAACCTAATTTTGTAGATAAGCTAGCATAGCTGGAGGGAGGAGGAACAAACTTCTGAGCCCTGAGCCTGTCTCCAGAACAAGTAGGCGGAAGCACGGCCTACATGACTGGGACATCACTGTTTGCCCATATTCACTGAACAGTAAAACCCAAGATGGAGAATTTTCCCTGGTAGCATAGCACAAAGTAACTTTCGCCAGGTTAAGTGGCAAACAAGTTTGGGCAAGAAGCATTTTGCATTCAGCACTGTGTTCACTGGAAGAGAGACAGTTAGTGTCCCAAAGGAGAACAACACAAGTCTGTTCTACGACTAGAAGAGATTAGTAATATCCACAAGATAAACTAACAAATACTGCTGGTATTTTGCCAGCCTTACTGCCTCCTCTCCAACCAGTGGGCATGTTAACAGCTGCTCTCTAATTTCAAAGTGCTGGTGCTTGCAGGAACGACAACTGGCAGAGCTTTTCCTTGGTGAGAAAGGTTGGATGTCAGTAAAGCTCTAACTCTCCTCTTTGCATAGCCATGGTTGGATGCTTTTATTGAGAATTTTCAACCACTGATTAATATTTTATCTAAAAGCTGTACAGCAACCTTTTCTTAGTACGCAAGCAGGCATTTGGCAGCTTGCAAAATAGCAGGTGAGTGTGCAAGCAGGACTGAGCACCAAGCATTGCAGCGAGCTGGTTGACAATGCTTTACTTCCCTGGCAAGCACAAGAAGCCGGAGCAACCTCAGGAGACTGTGGAAACCCTATGGCCAGCTGAAATGCATTTTCATGGCGTACAGATATAAGAAAACTCTATGTAGATCTGAGAGCAATGTGTAATTGGTAGGGCATGAATTTGGGGGACCTAATATACGGTTTCAGGTCCCAAGTCTCGACAGAAAACACATGAAATCTTGACACAACAACTGCAATTTGGGCTCAATATGCAATATAAGCATACACACCCTCACTAGCTTGTTCAGTCCTGACTAATCCTTGAAAACTGAGGAGTTTAGATAGTGGGGAAAAAAGAAGATATTGTCATAGAAGAAATTTTCCTCAAACACTAATTGCCACCAAGCTGATGCTTCGGCCACAGCCAAGTCCTGTTACTGTAAAGGAACAGTCCAGGCAAAACAAGACAAGCAAAGCCAAGCTAAGCAAAGCAAATGGACCTGGCAGCACTGCTGACAGAGGCAGGTGAATACTGTGCTGCAGTCTTTGCTTCAAAAGCAAGTGCAAAGGCTGCATTTATTTTTACATTCCTTGTTTTAATTTCTCTGTCCTCCCCTGGCATGATTTAAGTAGCGTCCTGCTCAGAAGGAAGGGGAATTAATGAGGTTTTAGCTTCTCAGGATTCTTTTTTTGACACAGTGTAAATTGCAAAGCTCAGCCGACCCCCTCCATCCTACAGACCTCTTCCCTTGCTCAGCTGATCCAGCTTAAGAAAGCAGAGATGCAGCCATTATGCTGTTAAAAGCCTGGCACTAACACTATAAATATCCAGTATTCAAACACTATCATTGAGCTCCCAGAGAATAAACTACCTTGATTGAAGAATGGGCTCGTTAAGGTAACAAAGTGACAGCTCTGAGCAAGCTCCCTTTGCAGTTTCTAAATGCATCTGCTCTGAAGGGATTAAAGATGCATTCCTGACTAGGAGGAAAGAATGGCCTTAATGTCAGATCTGCCTCTGGCTACATCATTAAGCAATAAGACATGACAGGCAGTACACTTCCAGGGGAGTTTTTGCATATTTAGGTATGCAGTGAGGTATAACGGTCAGAGCAAAGCAATCTTAGTCCCCAAGAGCTGTGCTCATTGCACTGGTACGTATTGCACACCACTCTCAGCCAGCCAAACCGTAAGTATATCCAATGCAATAACACTAGGAACCAATCAGAGAGCACCATTTTTTGCATCCCAAACCATTGTGGATGAAATTCATCCCTGCTGCCTAACACCCAAGTAATCAGGCTTTAGATTAAACACACACAAGTCTCTGTGTCTATTAAAAAGGATTTGTGAGAAATCATGGGTTTTAAACTGCGAAAAATGGCCCAGATCCTGGAGAATTCCTTGAGTGCCAAAATATTCACAGACACAGAGAGCCAGCACTGATCCCACAGGTTTGTGGCATGTCATTGAGTGCAACTGCAGCAAACCAAGCTGTATGCCCGTGTGCATGACTCTTTAAAATGCCTGGAACAGTGGTATATACATTTACAGGTGATTCTACATCATCTACTGCCAACTTGACGTAGTTTTGCTCTCAGCTAACACCTCTTCTGTGTTAGAGTCCCGCCTGTCATCACTGAAGCAAATAAAAGGGTATGAGAGCTCTATACCTTCTACTACTGGGTACACAGGGCAAAAACATTATTTTTCACCATGCAGAAGGTACAAGCGCCCTGCCTAGTGACTCCTGAGGATAGCAAGCAACCCCTACAACCAGGGAGGACCTACATCTGACACAGCCATGATTGCCCGGTAGAGTAAGAGAAATCCTGATGGCTGACTTAAGGGTGATAAACCCATCTTGAAAAGAGTAGGGTGATCTTGCACACTTCAGATCCCAAATGATGGTGGAGGAATTAATGTAGCAGGGTTCACCTTTCACTGCTTCTGGTGTGTCAGTCCTTCTCCGTACACTGGGTCTTGGAGCTCTCCTTGCCTCTGGCCTCAGAATTGCTGAAGTCACTACTGACTGCAGTTGCCTGAATTTACGTATATCCTGTTGCTTACTCAAATAAATTTTTCAGAGCAGAAATGCTTTAAAAAGCTCTCAAGCCAGACACCTAAAAATGAAGATGCTGGAAATACCTTCAGGATGCTTTCCAAAGGTATACACTCTTTCTTTCAGATTGCTATGAATGCAAAGTACAGGCTACATACTTCATACATTCACAAACTAAAAAGTAAGTCTGCTCTATATGCTGTTTAGATGTGTAATTTGTACACGCTATGCAAGCAATTTAGGAAAGAAAAACTACACAAAAAGACAGTCAATGTGGAAATTTTTGCTTGGCTCACAAAAGGCTAATGATGTGATCGAACACCATACACTGAAAGAGCCACTGCTAACATAATCTGACCACAGCAAATGTTTTGCATCAAGAAAACATCCTTACTTAAAATTGTAAGGGTTTATACAATCCCAGCAAAGCTATGAACTATGTAGATATTCTCTTGCAAGTCAAGGAATTTGTCTAAGTTGCTTAAATGAATGAATCCGAGTGGGCTTAGGGCTGGCCAGCCGAGCACAACCAGCAATTGGCAGCTTTAGACTGATTTAACACAGCAAGAGGCCACCTGCATTATCTGGGGGCTTAGGACTCCATTCCTGAGAGGGGCTTAGCCAGAACAAACAAAGGCTATTCCTCTGATTTGTAACCCAAGTGTTTCCTATCAATATCACATAAAAGGTAAAAGGAAAACAAATTACCTATTAGTCCTTTTTTTTGGATGGAGCTAGAAGAGGAGCTCAGACCGTTAGCAGCATTTCTCACTGCTTTGCTCAAAAAGGAAAAATTTCACTCCCGTGTTTTTGTCAAGAGGGTTCTGTTTTCTACCTTCTTACCTGGAAAAGACATTTCCAGCCATGCAGCTGATGAACTCAAATTACACCCTACGAAGCCACCTCCCCAAGCCCTGCTGTATATTTTTATCAATTACCAAAGTTGGTGTTCAAGCTCCCAGCCTAATCCTCCCCTGCAGTGCAGCCACAGCCTCACATTAAAGCATGAAAATTTAAACGCATCATGTTTTGCAATATTTACAAATCAATGAAAGTAATGCAACCAAATGGCGGTTGTCTAGGGGAGAAAAGCTGCTGAGCTGGGATGCTTTCCACCAGTAAATCTGTTCCCATCTTTTATTTACAGGAATTTCAGAGAATTCATTAGTCATAGAACAAAGCATATTTTAAGACAGTCCAACTTTTTCAAGGCTACGCTATACTGGATTATCTTGCAGCTTTAACCTGAGGTGGATTTTTAAAAAGCTGTTTAAACTTTGTGCCACACAAACCCTTTTAACACATTTGCTGCAGTGTTCCTAGAAACACAAAGGCCACATTGCAAGAATATTCTAATTTTTTCTGTTGCAGGTAGCTGTGTGTTACAGGTTCTTTTGGCAAGAAATACCACTAATAGGCTGGGATAGATTCTCTACCACCAAATGGAAAGGGGATTTCCTTGGTAGCCATCACAACCCATCACACCATCCTCCTTTCTATAAACATGTACCTTTTAGGAACCAGTCAACGGAGAGAACCTGATTCATCTCATGGGAAAACTACCTTCCTGCAAATTGCCTTACTTCTCTGGATGTCAGTTTGCTGCTAGATAGGATGAAGCACTCTTTGGGAAGAGGATGCTGATGTAGAGCACTACTTCAGAAGCTAGAAGTGTGTATTTATCAATAGTATTTTAAGATAAGAATCCTCTTCTTCAAGGATCTTCAGCACTATGAAGCTAGAAACATTCAAAGCTTTCCAATTACAGAAAACAATGGGATTCATGCCATTCAAAATGGATCATTTTCAACAAGAGCATTTGTAAACGCAGAATATATAGACAAGGCAGACGATGGGAACTCAGGAAACCCCCATAACTAACTTTAGATTTATTTCTAGAGTTACCAAGTTTACTATTTTTCCTCCTTGTCTCCTACATCCTGTCTTCCCCTGTCTCACGTCATTCCCCTCACCCCGTGTCTCCCTCCCAGAGGGCTCTTCAGAACCATCTCAAGAACCAAACATGTCTATCCAGCACATGGCAGTGAGTCCTGTTCTTGATTCACCCACAGATGTTACTGGAAGGAAACAAAATATAGCATCCTTGTTAGGATATGAGTTATTCCTGGAAGGCTCAAAGATTTTCCCATCAAGTTGGGATTGTTGCATTTTTAAAGGCTTCAGAAGTGTTATTCTGCCAGCTATTCCCCAGCCCAGTCATAACTTATGAAATGAGACCGCAAATTTACTTTAATCACTGTTCCTTCCTCTCATCTCCTCCTCCTTATGGGCTTTCAGAAGAAACATAAATTTGCTTTATTCCTGCCTAAAGACTTAAAGCTATTCTCTCATGACATTGGAAATCCAGGTAAGGAAAGTTGGCCTCCTTGAAACCGTCCGAGATGGACACAACCCTCTTGAGTCATTGTGAGTCTGTAGAGAACAGTGCAGACACACTGCCTGCATAGAAAATAGTCTTGGTGTACAGGTTACGTGTCCTTGGCATGTTAACTTGAACAGATGCCAAGTACTGTGCTCTGGCTACAGCTTTATAAAAATATTACCTATCTTATCAAGGGGATGTCTTGAAGGTCCTGTGATATGCAACATAGCTTGCTGAAACCTCCCCCTCTCCTCAAATAAAAATCAATCCTGCAACATGGTGTACGCAGGCCATAGGTCTGTACAGAGTCCTGTAATAGGACCAGGAAACCAATATCTTCCAGGACGAAATATTTGACTTTGAGAATATCTGGCAGTTGTGAATAAGGCAGCAGTTCTGAAAGTCTGGTGAAGTGTTGTCATCGTTGCCTATGTCAGCGTTCCTAAAGACTTTCTGCCAAAATGCAGTCTAGTTGTTGCATTTGATGTGAGTGGACATCCAAGCACACAGCTGCTTGTGGCTGTCACTACCATTACATCAGGGAGGCATCAGGCTCCAAATCAGGCTGGAAATTTCAGAAAATGGGACAATTTTGAGACTTGCAATGTGTCTGGACTGTGCTAGAAGACAGCCTTCTCCCTTCAGTCTTGTGTGCGCTGGGGGACTTCCATGTGAAGGTGTCATTCCAACTTTGGATTTCCTGTGCTCAGGAGCATTCAGACTTTCTGCACCTGGAGCTGAGCTGGAACTCAGCTGGCCCCAGCCAAGCCTGGTAGTCAAAAACCGCATAAAGAAGAGCTTTGGCCAGTGCCACCGTGCTTGGAATCACACACACACAGAGCCAAATTCTGGCACTCATATGAGTTTTTCAAAGTAAAAGACTGGCAAATCTGGACTTCAAAATTCTCATGGTTAGTTAAACATAGAAACATACTCCTGAGCCAAATACTGAGGTGGGGACACATTTCTGTTGGGTGTCATCCCTTCCTCCATCCAAAATTTTTCCATAGTATTGGTTGTGAAAGAAAAAAAAAATCATCCCTTTTCTCTCAGTTTACAATTAATTCTTCAATTTTTTTACAAAGCAGCAAGAGAATGACTCTTTCTATGAGGAGTTAAAATGCTTGAAGATCACTGCAAGCTCAAAGGATGCATCATGTAAATAGATTGGGGAGAATTACTATTTCTCATCAGTGGGATAATAGCAGGCAATCCACCTGAAGGTTAGAACACAATATTTGGAAGAAGTTATTGCTTTTCCATTTCTTTATAGTCTGACATGAAATATCGGAAAATTCTCCCGCATGTGACTCAAATATGAATAAAGCTCATAACAAAACATAATAGAAGAAAATGAAAAATTCCTGGCTGATATTGAGGCACCTGCATTGTGACTAAATTATATTTTGGTTTTCAGCTCATTTGTTCATTCCTCCAGACAGCTACTGACCGTGTTCTAGAGGATATTAACTTTGTTGAAGACCCCTTGACTTTGCTGACTTTTAATCATGCAACAAGGAGACTTTAAATAAATCAAGCAGTGCTATTGGCTAATAATGAAAAAATAGAAGATACAAGCAACACCTACAAATTGCTGAGGATAAATACAGAGAGCTATATTCCCTATCCACCATACAGGTAATTCTGCAGAGCTATGAGCTTTGACTGCTTAAACCAAGTTTGCCAAAACTCTTACAACTTTGTATGGGAGTTCTTATGGCAAATGAACCAGCAGTAACATAAGCAGACAGTTGTTTAGCCAAACTAATCATAACAGAGGACAATAATCTGAATCTACCTGGGAAGAAGAGTAAGAAAGTAGTTCCTTCTCATGTCAAGACCTCACACCTTATAATGCATGTCTAAAAGTCCCTAATCACACATACATTTGCTAGAATCCATTAAAAACAATTCTGACACACATGTGAGCTTTGCATGCTTCCCACTTCAAGTACGTACAAGAGGCCTCTTCCTCTTAAAGACCAGAGAGGTCTCTTTGCTCAGACGCAGTTTCCAAGTACAGAACTCCTCTTGGACTTCAGTGTGCCTAGAATTCCAAATGCCAGGTAATAGAGAAGGGTCTACAAGAGCAGTATTTCACTGCCTGATGTCATACGAAAGCTGGAGTGGAAAAGGCCAGACAATCATCTCAGAGATGCTGACCAGGAATCCAGAGACCTCAAGAAACCTGTGTCCAACAGAACTGTATTGGAATAGGCTTAAGCAATCTGACATGCTCCCCAATCTTTACTCTTCAGCATGTATTACTTGTAATTGGTACAGATTCCTCCCTTCAGCAATTTCTAAATCAGGCAATGCAACTAAAGATACCAACTCCCACCATGTTATGGGAGCACAGCACAGCATGGGGCACTAAAGGCTTCCCAAGAACATCCCCCAGCAAATGGCGTAAACTTAGTGAACCATGGATGGGAAAGGGAATCCCCAAGAGATGCAGTGACAGCAGAGTAACTGCAAAGCAGATATTATTTCCGTGTACTCTCACAATCCATTTCCATGCAGCTCTAGACTTTTCTCCCCAGAGTATTCAAGACTTGAGCCTCTTTAATGAATGACACTTCTCTGAGACACAGATGAGGAAGGAAGGAATAAACAGGACTTCCTAATTTTGCAGAGATCACTGAGACACCAAAGGCCTATCCCTAACATGTGGGATGTGAGATGAACAGAGCTGGCTCCAGATCAGTATTTAGATGCACCAGCATGATTATACTAGCAGCATCAAATAAATGCCCTAGCACATTTTTATTGCCTCCAGGCCTCAGCTGTTTCCTTGTCCATCTCTGAGCTCTGCAACACAGATGTACCAGCTGCCTCTGAATTCCCCTGGGCTCTGCACACTGTGTGGCACCAAGGGCTGAGACACCTCATGTAACGGTCATAAAGTACATCTCCAGTATGAGATCATAAAGCAAGATCACAACCATGGAAGAAAATTTTTTCTGGGCCCGGGGAAGAACCAGTGGACTACATCAAACAACGTGGCCACATTTAATACACATTTGCTGCCCCTTTTCTCAAAGCTATCTTCTCATACCTCCATGCACACAGGCACAAAAAGCCCCAGTACATGAGATATGAAAGTCACCTGCTGGACAGCAGAGTTGGACTGGCTCCGGTGTCTTCAAGCTGCCCATCTTCGCAACTGGTACAGCACAAACACACATCAGGTCATAGCATAACATGTCTAGCCAGCTGTGACAAAGCAGGAGACAATCTAATAGAAAACAATACAACTCTCAAGATCAAGAGAAGGAGTCCTTTCTCATGTTAGAAATGCCTGTGGTTTCATTACCAGACCAGTTCAGCGAGTCATGCCTTTAAGGAGGCTTTCACTGTAACCAAATTCTTAAGCGTCCCACAGCATCAATAACCCCATCCAAAGCGAGACCTGGATAAATAAGCAAAAAAGTGCTGACATTATAAATGATACACTGAAGTGAGTCACTCAATTAGCAACCTTTGTGCAAAGTTTAATAGACAGAGAAGGGCTGTCCTATTCGGTAAGTCACTCACAACATGAAAGAACACAATACAGTAGCGATCAATCACAAAGGTGAATAAGCAGGAGCAGTTTTGTCCAGCGGCTCACGTACGCCGCTACACAACAATATGATCCATGCTCCCGCTTCTTTCCACTTAGTTAAATGAGCACTACTAAGCCTAAGCCGGTTGTATCATGCAGTGTCTTATCTAAAGTGTGGAGATCAAAGAGCATCAGAGGGAGAGGTTTTCAGACACTCCACATAGCTGTACTATTGCCAAACCTCTATTGTAACAGTTGTGAGACTCCAGACAACTCTTCAGAAGATCATAGGAAAGCAATTGTACAAATTCTACCTGAACAGAGACTTGGATATACTTCCACTTTTAATCCAAGGTAGTAGTTTCTACCATCTTTTCTAGAGATAAAGCCTATCCTTTCTCTTACCCCTCCATGCTCAACCCTACCCTGAAGTCTATCATTCCCTCAGTTGTGTTGAAATGTCCAACGTGCAGAGACTTTTTCAGTTCATTCATCCAGTTAGAGCTCATCTTCCTTCCCTCCCCATCCCAGCTGTGCTAGCAGGGTAACTGTGTGACCAACAGCAGGGCCAAGCTGATTTTGCCACCATAGAAAATTAATGTACTCTGCTGGGAAAGAACTCTGCTTTCACCTGTTTCAAATTGGAAGGGAAAGAGACAGTCAAAATTGAAACTACAATAAATCATATCTAGTGATTGTAGCCATTAGCAAGCACAGTAGCTGAAGCATAGTCAAGAAGTCAACACTGATGGACACCCTGCAAAAGAATCCATTCTTTGGATCTCCACAAGCCATGCTCCTGGCTGCCCTGGTACCTGCTCTGCAAACAGCCTCCCACCAGCCCTCCCAGTCCCCATGGACAAGTAGCAGCAGGCAGAGGCAGGCACAAGAGCAGGAGGTTTGTTTCATCATCAGTCTCCTGTTCCCCTCCCATGCACATGTCCTTCAGGAACCAGTCTGCTCTCCCACAGCACCCAGCCAACCTCCCAGAGACAAGCCTTGAAGATGGCAGAAACTTATTTCACATAAAGAGCAAGCCCTGCAATTTTTAGCAGTAAAGTTGGTTCTAACATGCAATAGCCTGATCAGCTCGCCCTGCAGTAGTGCAAGGGGCATGCATGGACACAAGTCAGCCTGTCTCCTGATACCTCCTCACAGAGTCTAAGAGAGGGTTGAGGGCCTTTGCCTTGCTTTCACTGCAAGTTGCAGACAACAGATTTGCACACAGGGCAAAAAAAACATGTTCCTTGGAGCCAGCATTGGGGGATTGTGGGACAGGAAATCTACTGAGAGGGCAAACAGGGGTGAAATAGGCTGGCTAAACGTTACAGGGAGGATATCAAAAGGAGACAAGCTTACAGGGGATGCACAGGAAGGCTTGGGGCTTCTTCTTCCTCCACCTGGAGCACAGCCTTGAGTCCCCCTGGCTCTCCCGTCCACATTAGAATGTACGAGGGGACAGCTGAGAAGGTATGGCTTGTCTCCCTCCAGCCTTTGCCCACAGTGAGTGACAACCTGCCCCTGCTACCACCTAGTGTAACTCAAGAGCTGAGCAGCAACATGAACTTCCGAACAGAATAATCAGGGTAAGCAGCGATGGTAGTAGAGATTTCTCACTGAAAAAGAGAAAGCAGTCACACACCCTCCCCTACTGCAGTTTTCTCAGTGGTCCCGAAAGCTGAGGATAGTTGGTGGCTACTTGGGAAGAGCTGGGCTTGCACAGCACTAGATAGGAATTCACCAGGAATATGGGAAGTCTATGCCACCAAGGCACCCTCCAGCTGTGTTAAGCCATTCAATCATGCTCTTTATCTCTTTGTGAAGAGCAAAAAGACTTTAAGGAACACACAGCATAAATGGAAAGGACAGAGGTGTCTGTGCTGATGGGCACTGCCTTAAGTATATACCACAAGTGTTTGATGGCTCCATGCAACATAGGAACACTCATCCACAAAAGAGGTGTAAAGAAGGTGTAACATTACGCAACCTCTTTGCTCTCTACTTAAAGGAAAACTCAACATTTCATACCACAGGCAAGGAACAGCCAAACAAAAAAAAAAGAAACACAGAACCCACAGCCAAATTCTTTAGCACTGAAAGTTTGACTTTACAACCTTAGTAGCTTTTCCTCCTCCTTTTAAGACATGCAAATACAGACAAAAATACTCATGATGCTTATAAAACCTTCACAATGTTGCATCTGGGGTGATCACATTATTCATAGGTTAGCAAGCTTTACATGAATAGCGCGGCTCATTCAGTTGATTTCTAATTCAACTTTTATACAGCAGTACATAATGGCACAGCATGTCATAAACCCTCTATTTTAACATGTTCCCCAAATATTTCTAACTTAGCATTACAACAGTTGCTTACAATTCCAGAGCCAAATTCTTTGGAATACATGAGCACAAATGGGCAGAACTCAGAAACAACCTCAGGATAACCTAAGAAGCAAGAAGAAGCCTTTTTCACACCTGAAGGCTTTTTATTCACTCAGAATTTCAATGGATAGTGATATTTGTTTCCCCTTCAATGGAACACAATGGCCAAATCCATAAGCAGAGACTGTATAAACCAAAATGGTTGAAGTTGCAGTGGGGTGTTCAGAGGGAGACACCTCAAGGTCTGTTTTCCACTGCCTTCTCCTCATCCTGTAAATCCTTTTTGATGTGAAGATGCAAGATAAGGGCTTATTAAGCTTTTTTACCAACACTAGAGGCAAGAGAGAGTCTGTAAATCCATTAATTTTATTATTAATGCAGAAGTATTTTCACATAAAGCAGTATATTAGCTTGGAAGTTAGACCAAGCTCTACCATTCCACATCAGTGCCTTCAATCTGTTTGTTAGGCAGGAAAACCCCTAACTACTCTCCTTTATCCAGAAAAGCTCTTACTTTGATAGATTCCTGAGCTAACTTTAAAGAATTACACAAAAGACAGTTCCAAGTGAGGCTTGCTATCTGTCTCAAGAGCCATCCCCAGTAAGTGCTCCAGACAACATCTCAGACAAAGATGTGGGCAAAAGGCTGAATTCCAAAAGAGCTGCCAAGACCCAGTTTTACTTCAGCCTTCAAGAAACCCTAGCATGTGCATGATCTCTATGTTTTTACTTTATTTGGAGAAATCCAACACTTCCGTTCCAACTCCAGCTTAGAGGCTGGGGAATTTTTGGGTTACACCCTCACCATAGAGGGTATTATGATATAATCTCCCTATCAAGTGATAAGCTGAGTTCAAAAGACATTGGCTTTAGGGCAGTGTTTCCTTTGGCTGAGTGTGGAAGGAACCACATCTATTAACTCTCCTGGGCCTGTTCTGCTCAAACCCAGGTTACATTCAGCCTTTCGAAAACTCAAGTTACCTTCTGACTTCTCTCAGTGTAATGGAATCAAGCCCCAGGTATTTTCAGCAGACCATGCCTGAAGAACACCTGTGTCAGATCAGGATCTCCAGAGCTAAACTATTCAAATCATGTTTTATCAGTTCTTACGTAGTACCAGCATGTCAGCTCCTCTCCATCACAAAACACAAGAGCACAATTTATTCAATTATTTCAGGATACTATAGCAGGTTAACAGAAAGTATATGTAAGCAGATCATCCTCAGACAGACACAGTTGCACTATACTAATTTTTTGTTGGCAAGAGCAACACTCTGTAGGGTTACGAAGCACCCACTTCCAATGCTTTCAACTAGAAATGAGATCATTTGAGTGCTGTGTGCCATTAGTCTGAGTAGCAACAATCCCAAAAGAAGTGAAAGGGAGTATAATACTTGTGAAACAAAAGTCAGACCCAGGGCAGACCAGCTACTCATTCAACATGAGACTGAAGTATTTGGGTCTTTAATGCTTTGGTTATGTTAATCCTGTCTTCAAAAGATCATTAAGCTACAAAGAAGAACACAGGATACTCAGGCGAAATGTTGTAGCTGGAAACTTTTCATTTCTTACTTTACACAGGAAACATAATCACCAAAATGCAGTGCCATGTCAAAAAAAAACAACAAAAAAACCCAACAATAAACCCCAAGAGTTTAGAGAAAAAAATTTCTAGAAACTGTTAGTGACCTCAGCAAAAACGTATATAATTTATAGGAAAATCTTTGATTAAAGAATTTTTTGCTTAGCCAGTCCCAAAAGGTCCCAAGTTTACATCCACATCCGCCACCACCTAAACAACAACTTAGGCCCTTATACCTCAGATCTAACAATAAATTCTCATAATTGCTTTTCTTTTTTTAAAGAATCAAATAGAGAAAATAAGCACCAGGGTCTGAAGACTGGTCTGGATTTATTTTAGCAGTTCAGCACACATAAAGGAGGATCAATTACAGAGAGGCCCGAGTGTTTGTGCATCTCAAAAATAACCTGCCCATTCACAAGCCATGATTACCTTCGCCACCAACTTCAGAGGGACTTTTGGGGTTTCCACCGTACTTTGAATTGTTGCTTTGCCCATGTTCATCAGTTAGGATGAGATCTCTGAGTCAGCTAAGAAAGGAAGAAAATGTGAGTTTCAGCTCTCTGCAAATCTGACTGTTGAACATTTTCAGCTGATTGCATTACCCCCTGGCCTAAGCCAGCTAATTTCTTTGACTCATTTGAACAGTAATGGGATTGTTCCCTATAGCTGTGGATCAATGCCACAGCACTGTGTTATTGATAATACAGTAAAAGCCTATTAAATCCATGGCCTTATTGTGGAGAACAGTACCTTTAAAACAGATATTTGCTTCTGTTATGAATATTAATGCTAGTTTTCTTCTTACTGAAATCATTGTAAGGGCATTAAAAATGCCTTTAGCAACCTGCAGCAGAGTGAAAGAACAGAAACTGGGCAATGGTTTCCTTCCAGGGAACAATTTTAGAAGACATTTTTTCTAAAGTTTATCTACTGAGAAGTTTCAAAGATACATTTTAGATCCTTTTCTTGGAAAACTTCTATTTACAGAATTGCATCACAAATTTTTTCCAGTTTCTTAAGACAATAGTCAAAATTACAGAAGACAGAACACATCTCCAACACTCTCTCTTTGTTGTTTACCAAGACAACAGATGCTTCGCCAGGTGCTCTGCAGCATGCAGCCACATCTAGAGGCTAAACTATATTCTAGGTGAACATTGCTATTGGAGAGTTTTCTATAATGAAGGAGGAGAAACAGATTTTCTCAGAAGACATTAACTGTTGGCCGGCAGTTGTAGAGCTCAGTTGTGTTGCTGAGCATTGTCCTCATCAGGGTGGGATGAGCAGTGTTGCTGTCTGCTCACATGGGTAAGGGAGGAGCACCTATTGAGAAGATGAACTGGAGCTCCAGTCAAAGAGTCACAACTCTCGGTGACACTTCACAGCCTGCATTCAGCAGACAACCAAGAAAAGAAACCATGACCTTACCACCCTTAACCCTCAGGCCGCTTCTCCTTAGCAAGATGCAAAGCTGCTCAAAAATGGGGCTGAAACACATGTTCAGCTCACAGCTGTACTTGGTCCTGAGAAGGCAACATTAATGCTTGCAAAAGAGTTCTCAAATACAGATAATTTGAATCAGAAAGAGTTATAGAAACCTGTAAGACCACAGGTGGCCTGCCGTAGCCTTTGTCCTACAGTTTTGTATAAGTTAACCTAGAAAGAGTCTCTGATGTTTTATCATTTTCGAGAATCATCTCAAGACAAACATATCTGGGTTCATTTCATGGTTGAGAAGAGTTTGCTTCTGTAACAAATGAGAACTTCAAACCATCCTGCACCACCTGAGATGAAAACCACGTCCCCCCTGAACTTCTCTTGACTCCTGGTATCTTGCTGCAGCAGCATTGTGCACAGACAATCGGAAACCAGGATTCCCCCAGGTAACGCCACCCTCTCTGACCAAGTTAGCAACACAAAGCATGGGGAAAACGCTTTGCTCCTGGGTCATGGTGATCGGTTTTGCATTTCCCAGTACCAGTAAGACAAGGTCTGAGCAGACACATCAGGAGCTGGCAGTGAACTACATAATGAAACTTTGGCATAGCCTATTTAAACCTTACACCTGTTCCAAGAGCAGGGACTGAAGGTCTCTAAAACCCCCTCCTGAGGTGATTAATTAGATGATTATTCACACACAGAGCTTAATCCCAAACCCACGGAGACCTGTGGGAGTTGCTGACTAACGACCTGCAAGATGCTACCCAGAGACTCCCCAAAGATTAATTATGTGCCAGACCTGCTCAGATTATAGGCCTGATTTACAACACTCTTTGGTGTTAAGCTTGCCCAACTCTATTATTCAGTTTAACATGAAGTGTTTGTGCTGAAGTGTTCATATAGCTCTTTCCGGGAGCATTTTTGTAGAGCATTTAAAGCCAAACAGGTTAGTGGCTTCCAAGGAAGAAAAAGAAGAAAATAACAGGAAGATATTGTTTTGGCCCTTTGTGTGAGATCTGGGAGAGAGGAAGGGATTTTTAAGATTTTATTTGAAAACCTCTAGCATACCAATGCTGTGGAATATCAGCAAGTAGAAATGGGTTAGCATTCACCAACAGAGTGTTCTTTCCTTCACTACATGAAGATTTTTTCACTACATTTGTGAATTTGGCATTTCGACATCTAAAATACCCAAGGATCCTGTTCTCAGCTCCTATAGAAGATAGGACTTTCCCTGCCATTTCAACTGGACATCGCTGTGATCAGTTCCAGGTCTGGATGGGAGTGATGGGCCTCTCGTTGGTAGTGCATGTCATACTGGGCCTGGGCGTGCTGGAGGAAGGAGAAACACCTCGTCCTCTTTTCAAATACAGAAGTGGCAAGAGGTGGGTGGGAAAAAAAATGAGAGACTAGCGTGCAAAAGGACAAGTTACGCACAAGGATATAAACTGGTTTGGAAATAGGCAGAGTGAAACCAGGAGGCAGAGAAGGTGAGGAATGAACTGGAAAGAGAGGCGAGAGATCATGTGAGAGTATGAGGGAACTCATACTTGACATCTTTAACGCAAGAATCCAAAAATACAAATACCTCCCACCATTTTGTTATGCAAAAGAGTTATGTTCAATATTTGCCTTGTTGTCCCTTCTTCAAATCTCTCTATTCAGAATAAGTCTTATTTTCTCAGCTACTGTCTTCTTACACTTGCAGAAGAGTGAGGATCTGCAACAAAAGACAGACAAGCAGATGTTTCATGGTTCATATGGCTCTGGTACACAGGCACCACAGCGGAACACATGATGAGTTGGAGATTCACTCCAAAAAAGTTAAAACATGAGACAAAGAGGCAAGGACAGTACTCGTGTATCCATGACCTGCATGAGTACTGTCCTTTTGCCTGTGTGTAAAGGAGGCAAAGTTGCCTATGAAGGCCAAGGTAACCCATCAAGTCAATGCCATCTGGTGTCACAGAGATGTGGAAGAAACTAATGTAGGGAGATAATCTGGAGCAGTGAGCCTCCTCTACACAAGTTAGCCTCTGGGTGCACAAACCCCTGCAACAGCCTTCATTAGATATTCTTTGTGGGAGTTGAACTTCCTGACCAGCCTTAATTGGGTCAGTCCAGCAGGAGCAAGATCAAGGCATTTCCTGGTTTGTTACAGATATTCAGGCATGGCTGAATGGGTCTGTGGCCCAGTGGTGTCTGTTTCACGCTGTGCTTGGCTTAGGTCCACAAGCTGATGCACAAAATACTTGCACAGAGAGACAACAGTCCAAGCTGTTACAGTGATCTGTTAGGCTGAAACTTGTAAGCAAGTGTTGCCATGAGACAATTTGTAAAGGTGAGATAGCATCCCCAGAACAGAGCCGGTTTCACTGATGATGTGGATTACAGACTGTGTTGCAGTCATCTTTCAGTTAGAAGTTATGAGTCTGCAGTAGGGAGCAGTCTGAAAAGCCAGACATATACGTCAGGGATTTCCCCAATAATAGGGTTACTCATCAAAACAGCACAAAGGAACGGAGCTGAATATCTTCTGCCAGGCAGGAAAAAAGAAAAAGTGACAAAGAGGTAGTGAGCATGCTTAGGTGCTAAACTGTGGCTTAATCAAAGCTGTGCTTTCCAGTTTCTAGGGGATCTGGATTTCATCAGATCTGCTTGCACTCCTTAACCACCACTTCCACCTATCAAGAGCTAAGGGAGGTGGGGGGAGGACATCCAGGAAACAGACCAGTGTCCTATGCCCAAACAAGCCATCAACCATCTACAGTGCAAGGCAGAGATAAAGGTCTTGCTATAGAAGGCCATGTATTCTGTGAACAGGGTTTCTTCAGCTGTATGGGATGATTGTATTGAGTCACTCTCCTGCCACCAGCCCCAAAAGGACTGTTTTCCAGGAACATGCTGCAGCATTGGTCACTGAAGTGTTTTACATTTTCTGATGTGGATTTTTGACCTCTGTCAAGCGCGGGTCATAGGACTGGTCACAGTCTCCTTCTCATCCAGCAACAGGATCCTGCACAGGCATTGAGTCAGCAAGTTAGAAACTGGATTGTGGAAAAACTGGCTCTACTGGATTGTCTTGCTGATAATCTCCCTGACTTCAAAGCTCACATCTGTCTCGTGAGGTGGGGGACTGGTTCTAACTTTAGTTGACCCAAATTACTTGCAGCCTTCCTCTGCAGCACACAGCGACACTGAATCTTTGTGTCGCGCCTTTGATCACTGCATCTCTGAAATAAACTGGCCTGCGTCTGTCTGCAGAGAAAGCTTTACAGGCAAAGGAATTTAGATGAAGCGCATTGGTGGTTCAGCTGTCCTTAATGCTATTATTCTCTGATCTGGAGCAGCAGCATGGGAGGACCCAAGCCCAAAATTGTCTCTGGCTGCAAGGTGCTGAGTTTTTGTGCACTCCTATCACACCCAAGAGCAGTTCCTCACCTAAGGGGAAGAGTCATATTCTGGTTTTCCATGAGGTGGTCCTGTAGGTAGCAGAAACAAGCTTTCCTTAAGTCTTAGTGAAGAAAAGAATGATGCAAGCACCTACGGCCTGCCTCAGCCCCTGACTAACCTTTAACTTCATCAGGGATGGGACACTGGGCCATTCTTCCTCTGTACCCTAAGACCTTTCCCATCCCTCCTTTTCTCTTACCCCCTCAACAAACATACACATGCTGTAAATGCCAAATTAACATAAAGTTACATATGAAAAAGGTGCTTAGAATTAGAGAATTTATGTTGTGAGTCAGGATTTTAATAGCTTACATTTTTCTCTCAGATTAATTTCTAGTGTATACTGCGGTCGTATTCTGGCTGGGCAGGGTGAATGTAGTTCTCGTCCTTCAGTACTGGGATGATTTTTGTTCATCATGTGTAGTTACAACTCCATTCTCATAGCTGCAATGGTAGGAAAATAACTGTAAAACTCTCAGGGAGATTTGGGACTTTCACTTCTGTTATTTCAAAGAAAAGTGAAAGTCCAGCAAAAAAATACAGCATCTCAGAAAAGGGTAAGGCCATTTTTAAACACCACCAATTAGCAGAATACAGCAAAACTCAGGCTTTTGCCTATTCATAGATGTGACCCTTCTAAAAAGTGAGAAAAGGGAGAAGTGATTTTTTGTTTAAAAAAATTAAAACCCCTTAAACAGCAGTATATTATGTACCTGCTATTAAACTCCATCTGGCACTAACCCTGCAGGCAAGTAACAAGTCAAGACAACTTTTTTTGGGGGGGGGTAGGAGGAAGACTGATTTTAGCAGAAGCTGTAGAAGCAAACTTTGTTTGAACTGTTTCTGCATATCTTTTCGTCATGCACTTGCAATTTTTAAAACTATTTTAAAACAGGGCGGTAAATGTGTTAAATAGGTCACTCTCTGTGTCCAGCACAGAGATAAGAGGCTGTTTATAACTTCAACTGCAGAACTTTGGCTCTTAAGCTCAACTGGTAACTGCTTACACGGCAGGTCCCCAGTGCTTGCCCAGAAGGCAAATGTTACAGTCAGAAAAAATAAATAAATCTGACTGCTCTCATGTTTAGCCTTGCTCCAGCGCACCAGTACTTCTATATATGGCAGCCCTGGAGCTCTGGTACACAGGCACCACAGCGGAACACATGATGAGTTGGAGAGTCAGTCCAAAACAGTTAAAACATGAGACAAGGAGGCAAACTGGATGGTTTTGCAAGATTAAGCTGGGAGAAAGTACGTGACATTTCTGACAAAGACGACTTGGGTCCTGCAGCTGCTTGCAGAAGTGACACACAGTGACACTGTTTGTTTGACTCAAAAAGGAGAAGCTGCACGAGGGGTCTGCAAGAGAGAGACACCCAAGAGACACATGAAGCAGTGTCAGCATTGATCCAGCACTGCCTAGCCAGGGCAAAACTGAAGATCAAAGCTGTGTAACACGTAGCATGGGTGCATACCGCGAAACCAAGGAAAATATTCTGGCCTATGCACACGATGGAGGAACTGACAGAGTGTGAGCAAACACCACCTGAGCCTGCCTCCCCTTTTTCTTGTGGAGAGGGACCTCCACGGCTGGTATCACAGCCTGGGTTGTGGTATGGTGCAGACTTCAGATGTCCCAAGGTTCCAGGTTTTTTTGTTTTCTTTATGGTTTGATAACTTCGTGGGAAAAAGATGAATCGAAATGCGTTCTGGCCCTTTTTTGCAGGGCAGCTGCAGTGTGACTCCTTGGGGAACCACGGGAGCTCATGATGGGAGCTGCAGGGAGAAAGCTCAAGGAGTTGGGTCTCTATGTGTAGGTGACAAGGGACTGCTCCAGGGTGGATCAACCTCTACAGATGTCTGAGAGCCAGAAGGTGAAACACTGGCCCCTGGACAAGAGGGCAATGTTCCCAGTCTAATCTGTGCAGGCACCTGTATGCCTCTGCCAGTGTCCCTACAAGTGGCAGTGCCACCAAAGCAGAGATGGCTGGAGATTTTTCACCCTGTCAAGATGCCAAAAAGTAGTGCTGGAGCTTCTCCAGTGTAAGCGGTAATTCAATCCAATTAAAAGTAGGTAAATGCCAGTTAGCGTGCATTTTCCCCGGAGCCAAGGCTCTGCATGAGCCAGAGAGAGCAAAGGACGCCTTTCCAAGAGCCGCAGCCAGCCTGCTGAGAAACAGATTTTTACAGCTGCAGCTTCTGCAGTCTAGAGAGGATAAGAAGAGATGGGGAGGGAAGAGGCTGCCAACATGTAAAAGATAATATGCAAATAAAGGTTGTAAAACTCTTCTGTCTACTGGGGATGGACCATTAGGCTTAAAATGCAGTAAGGTCTAATTCAGATCTCCCTTAGGGGCAACTTTCAAGTGCTATGTAGAATGAAACACTGGAATACAGCACCTGGAGAAGGCAGTGGAACCTCCATCTTCTGCAGAACAGCATAAGCAAGAAGTCAAATAGTGTCAGACGCAAGACAAGGGGTTAAATTAGATATGTAGAGTCCCATTCAGCCCTTCCAAGAGCCGTATTTCACAACATCCCAGAGCAACATTTCACCAGTGCCTACTATCCTGCGTAAGTGCTTTTACACCCGATTGGGGCTGCTCCTATCTTTGAGTTGTACTGAAGCCTTAAGAAGACTCTGACAAAAGCCTGTAAAGAGAGGATTATAAAACAAGGTTTCTGCTTTCTCTTCCCTTCTGTCTCCCAGAGGCACTATCTAAAACCAGAACTCTAAGTCCAGGTCTGGCCATGAAGAATCCATGACTTCCAAGGCTTTGCAAACTTCTAAGGCTTGGAGAGTTTGTTCCACTTTATAGCAGACAAGTAGGGCACCAGCCTATCTGTGGACTACACTGCACCTTGTTTGCCATTCAAGAAGTGTATTGCAGGAGAGGTTTAAACACCTCTTCAGTTGCACAGGAATTAGCTAAACTTCTGCCTACCTCCTTTGTGGGCCATTTGTACTCACAGGAAGGAAGGAGTGCAGGAAGCTGCATTGCACCAAGGCTCTGAAAGCAACGCGGTGTCTGGTCCAGAAATATCTCTTTTTGTGGATAAATGCTGTTAGACATGTGGGAGTTATCAGGGAGCATGGGCAGAAATACTTCAGACACAGAAACTTAAAAGTTCCAGTGGGTGGCTGAAATGAGCTTGTGAGACATGTTTTGGAGAAGCAAGAGACCAAATGATACAGTGACCAAGTAGGAACAAGGAATTAGATCGATAAACCCACTCATCACATGCAGCCCTGGCTGGCATAAAAATGTTACCAAAAAGACAAAAGTAAGCCCTGTGGGTGGTGAATGCTGTTCTTGGTCTTCACATTTCCACTGTTGCTCTGCCCTTTTGTTCCTGCTTTTGGGCACAGCAAGAGAAGTGTGGAAACAAATCAAGAATCAGTCGTACGCAGGAGGAGGAAAATCTCAGACAACAGCTAACTGGAAGCAGAACATATGTTTACTGTCATCTTCCTCCCCACATTTGAAAAGTCACCTTACTTCCAAGGGGGAGAAAAATCATTTTGCAAGTCTCTTGGAATAGTGGAAGGCACCTCATCAGCTGGGTGCTGCCTCAGCTCTCAGCGGTGGTTCATTTTCCTTCATCGCCCTCCCCAGTGCACTGATGAAGCCTGTGATTAATTCAGCTCTTTACTCCATTTAATGCTGTTCCACAGTCATTCTGTGGAAGTCGTTTCTCTCCTGTGGCAGAAAGCATCACATTTTGCACGCACGTCTGTGTGTTGCCATTACAGATTGATGCCTCATACCGCTGCCGCTCGCAGGATTGTCCCTTCCACCATCCACACCCTGCCACCGGGCAAGGGTCGGGTCAGTCCCCGTTGTACAGAAGGGCCAAGAGTCTGTCGGAGGGACAGGACTGACCCAGGCTGGTGCGGGGATGCGGGGCACCACAGTGCCCTGAACCCAGACCACGTGAACCAGACCATGGCTTGAAAATACAAACCAACCTGCACGTTGCTGCCTGGGGAGAGAGAGGGCAGTGAAAGGAGCGCTAAAGAGGAGAAGTAGCAAATTTTGATTCTGACAACCTCATTTAAGCACATAGATACATAATCTCCTTATAGCACAATCAAATCTTATCAATAACTTTCAGTTTAGCCCACAGGGGTGATTTCTCCTACACAAATGGAGTTTGTGCATCTAGTTCGTTTGCAAAACCAGCTTACTGGGAGACAGTAGGGTTGTTGGTATCTGGAACTGGACCCAGCTGGAATTCATGACAGGCTGCAGGACAGGGAGGATTAAAACTGGACTTTGAACAAACTATAAGCCAATGACAAATTGCAGTTCTAGGGCTCCTGTGTCTAACAAGCAATAGACACACATCCCAAAGCAAGGAGCACTTTTATGCGCTTAATTCCTTCACCAAAAATACAGTAAACAGACTCTGTAGGTTTCTACCACCTAATTCTCTGCTTTGTTTCATTTTTTCCCAAAAAGTTCACTTGGCTCCAAGTCAAAGTTATCTGTGGAATTTATTACCACAGTAGTTCCTCAGGTCTGACGGCAACACTGAGAAACAGAAGTGTAGAACCATAAAGTGCTTCAAAAACAAGCAAGTATTAAATCAATTTTAAAAAGAATCAAACTTGTAATATTGCATATGAAGACGACGGTCACCTCGTTCACTGTCACACACCACTCACCTTAGAGAAGAACTAACGCCCGTGAATGACACAAGCCAATCTTTCCCAAATGAAGTCCATCTCTGTTTTCTCCCGCCTTCTCCAAAGAGGATGAAGGTTTCACTTTTCAGATGAGGATTTTTCACTTTGTGTCCTGGGTACTGTTGACTCCTGAACTGTCCCCCTTAGCAGCTCCACAGCACTGGCACTGCCACAGTCTTGTCTGTGTGAGATCAGAGCAGAAAGTGCCAGGAGCATCATCAGGATAAAACAAACTTTCACACCTGGAAATTTACCTCCAGTGGTGATTTCACCTGGGATACGAACAACCAGGTCATCCTTCTGCTGTTGCAGGAAGATCTCATGGCACAACTTTCTGACAATTTTTCTTTTTGTTATTTTTACAGGTCAAGATTGGACAGGTAGTTAAGAGATTCTCAGAGACAGCAAGAATATAGAATTAGATGAAAAAAAAGGCTTGAGCTGGCAAATTAATGAGAATGTATGAGACAGAAAGAAAAAAAAATAATGAGTTGTTAGGGGACATTTTATTTTGCAAAACATTCATGGCCACATGCTAACCATGACATGACAGCCAACACATTTGCTTGTTATCAGTGTTTGACTGGAGTTGCTCACCAGGAAGATGCAAGGTACTCTTATTAGAAGGGCTG
The DNA here is from genome assembly GCF_030867145.1 of Opisthocomus hoazin. NCBI lineage: Eukaryota > Metazoa > Chordata > Aves > Opisthocomiformes > Opisthocomidae > Opisthocomus > Opisthocomus hoazin. The sequence continues at coordinate 66,487,837 of NC_134420.1, read as the reverse complement.
TCACTGGGAAATCAAAGATTGCTAATTAATATAATTCATCAAAACAGAGGATAAGTTAGTTGTGCACAGTGGTATTTATACATTTATTTCTGAAGTGCCCTCTTTCATCTCATAATTTGTATTATTTTTTATGGTCTCCAAAAGAAAGCTGTCTATTTTATTGATTGTTTCAGAGAGGTGAAGTTTGCTTGACTTCCTGCTACCAGATCTGCAACCATACACGCTTTGTTTCCCCTCAGAAAAGCAATCACAGTGGCCAGACCCACAGCTCTACCCTTGGCTTCATTTGTAGTCTTCATATTTCTGGTTCTTCTTATTCAGTCCTTGACCTCTCCTTAATTTGGATCTTGAAAAAGAAGTTGGCAGCCAGATTGTTTGAAGGTTTTTATGTCCCACACAAGGAAAGCATGAAAGTTTATATTCTTTTTTCAGTGGAAGGCAGAATTGCTAGTAGGAAAAAAGAGGTTTTGCCTGTTACGTTCTTGATACAGTTATTAAAAATCTTGGAGCTTTAGTCTTACTGTGCTTGATAAATGATAAACAGGAAGATAAACCAGTAACTAACTGGGATGAAAAAGAAACTACTGGTAATAAGAGGGTAGGCGATATGCTTCCTTGCACTCTTAGATACTGTCAAGAGGACAACTGGACACACACCTTATGTGTATGTATGTTATGTACCACCATAATTCTTTCTGCACAGGGCAATATTTCAGTTTTACTTCCTCCCTGCAGTTCTCCTTCATCCCCAGGAAGGAGTCAGCCAGTAGCAAAGCCGTCTGCACAAACTCACCTGCGGGACAAGTCACCATTAAACCGGTTTCTGGTCTTCACTTTCTCCTGCATTCCCCACCGCCAGTTCCAATCCCCACCTCACCACACACACTTTCAGTCTGCACTGCATCAGTGGAAGTTTGCTTGTAACAAAGGAGCCAACATGCCTCAATGGCCGCTTGAACTCATCTGAGTTTTACACACTGGAGGTTTTCAGTGTGGGGATTTTCTAATAAGGGCATGTTCTGGACAGCATTGCTGTAACACAGGGCATTGGAAGGCCAGCAGATCCAGCTTCTGCAAATGGGATAAGGATAGATTTTAAGGACCAGTGTGAAGGCAGATTGTCTCCTCATCAATCACAACACTCTAAATATTAATTTAATGTTGATTTAACAGTTCTTTCTCCTATTCTTGCTTTGCAGCAGCAGCTTCCAACACTGACAACAGAAACACTCAGAGTTTCTGAAGTTCATGTTACAGGGACAGGGTAAGATTTTCCAGGCTTGGGATTTCCTGATTAGCACTGACCCCTAAAACCTCTGCTGTCTCGGACACCGCAGTGCTGGCTGCGAGAACTAAGACATTCAGGACTCGCGTGAGCCACTGAGCTCCGGCGCTCTCAGGACGCAGGGGGGTGGATTGCAGACAACAGCTTGAGCAACACTAAAGGGGACAACGTGGGGTATTTCTCCTGCCTGTTTTCTTTCCTGGGTTCTCCACATTTTTTTCTTTTTCTTCCTGTTTCTTTTAATATGCAGTATTTTTTTATACCATTGGGGTTGGGGAAAAAAACAGATATCTTACCTGTGGAAAATTTCATGTCAGAGTTGAAGATACTATTTTCCTGGCACTGGCAAGGCAATGAGAAACTGTTACTATCCCCAATCGGGTACCAATATAACCTTCTGTCCGATTCCTTCTGCCCTATAGCTATTACACTGGCACTAGCAGCAGACAGACTGAGCATTAGGCTTTCCTGAGTTCAAAGCTGAACTCTCAGTCTCTCTGGCCCCTGCCAGCAGGCATGTCTGTCTTCATCGTCCTTCTCCGCTGTGACCTGAAATTAATGACAACGGTTAATACTCTGGTCCTGACAAAGGGATCTGCACCCCCAGCCAACACACCTGTCTCCTGGCATTGTAGGGTGATATAACCAGAATCAATTTTGCATCTTAGTGTCCAAACCACTGAAACAAACATAAAAAGACAAGAGTCAAGGAACAGGATAAAAAAGACTTCACTGTATTGGCCAAGAAATCCTTAATGCTTCATGTCATGCTTTAGAAAATCACTTTAGCCTAAGACTCACTTAGTGATTACAGTCCCATTTTAGCCCCAGATACCCAAGTGAAGCTCTGATGGAAGGTTTAGAAAAGGCCTTTTAGCCACAGACAGGGAGATCAATCTGTTTAGTCTCAAAAGGGAGAGAGTGGGAGGCAATTTGATTACACTGTCTTCACATGGGGAAGATAACGGGCACTTAAAAGGGATTCTTAATCTAGGAGACAAGCTTAACAAAATGCTCGTGGCTAGAAGCAGAGTCCAGACCAGCTCCAATTGGAATCAAGACACTTGAAAAAAGGAATTTGAAGAAAAAGCCACCTATTTATGTGGCTGTGACCACTGGGACAGTTTACTTGGAAAGGATAGAGTCTCCACACCAAGACTGTATGCTTTCTGGGAGGTGTCCTGAAGTCACCCCTTATGGTGCTCAAGACGGAAACCCAGCTGGAATTTACCAAGATCTCACCCACCAGCTTCATCTGAGCTTAGTGAAGTCCCCAAAATAGTTCTGTTAAAAAGATGAACTATCCCTTCCTAGCAATGACGGTGCAGTGCTATTTTGGTCCAAATCTACAGAGTTTGTACCTTGAACCACCCTATCAAAACTATCCTTGACATGAAGTGACCATCCAAAACAGCCAGTCCAATTTTTGTTTCACCGTATTACCTTATATATACCTTACCCCAGCTGGGTCTTGTCTGCTGTCACCCTTTCACATGTATGTTTGAACTTGAACAGAAGCTGCCTTGCGTAGGAAAGCAACGTGTTTACATACATCTATAGTACAGCCTTCCATAACACTCTCCCGCACCCACCATCCCACAGGCAGGAAAAGCAAAAGTGAGTTAACTGGAAGCACGCATAATGGACTGATCTATATTTCACTCCTTTTATGCACATTCATTCCCACTGTGTTAGATAGCGATCACTATTAGTCTTCCCCATACCAGCGTTTGCCATGACTCAGTACATAAGAAGATGCTACCACCAGTTACAGGGCTGTTAAAGCTTGAAGTGATCCAGATGTGGTTCAACAGGAACTGACAGGGCTGCATGGCTGTTTCTTCTCACACATTTGTACCCTGCTTCTGCATACCAAAAAGAAAATAATACCATGTGTTCCCAGAAAAAAAGAAATACCTCCCCGCAAAAATATACATGCCGTGAGGACACAAGATACAGAATACGACTGGTTCCCTCTCTCAAGGGTTTCAAAGGACACGGTTTGCTCACTGACCAGCATCAGATCCCATTAGTGATTCTGAAGTACAATGCTGTTTGATCTATTTATCAAAGTTGATATTTTCAAAGGAGTTTAAAGGAAACATGGTCATTTGGAAGGGGAGGGAGGCAGAGAGGCACAGCATGAAAAGCTCTCATCTAGAATGGCCTTTTCCAAAAGTTGAAGTTCCATGGAAGATTTCTTTAAGTAGTCCCCAAAAGGTTTTATTGAAACAGTTACACACTCCCCCACCCAGCAGCACCAAACACACAGGTGCAGTGGGGACTGTATGCACATACAGAGGACTTCATCTGCGGAGCACTTGCCTGTGGTTTTAACCTGGCAGCCCTTCCTTGCTTGCTCCTCTGCCTTTTCGGGAGGGAACACATACATACGTGGGGAAAAAAAATACTTTAGATATCACACCGTAGCCTGGAAAAGACCAAGAAAAATTTTTTATTCCAGGTACTTTGTAACTGACAGATGAGCTGGCAAATACATTTCTGCAGGAGTTCGTGGAGAGGAGCAACGTGCTTCGCCAGCCACCAGCAGCGAGCAGGGCGGTCCTGCTGCTCTGCCCACAGTAGCTGGCGCTTGGTCCTTGCACTGGAGCCCCATTCCTCTTCTCAGCTGCAGTGAACTTCTCCACCATAGCTGCAGCTGCTAAAATTATCATTGGATAAAATTTACTGTATTCTGAACAATTTGCTGCCCTCTGTAGCCCAAGCAGAGCTTTATTCAATCCATGGCCAGAACATGACTGCTTTTGACGGAATCTCTCCACGGACGCTTACGAGTGTGGGCCCAAGATGGCATGAGAAAAAGGCGGTGACGACAGGTCCTACTGGTCAAGCAACAAAGCCACCCTGCCAAGCGTGTGTCATCACTGGGGAGTCATCCCAAGGGTTTCCCATTGCCAAGGAAGCACTCGCTGAGAGTCAGTTGTAAAACTTCACAGGAACCACCCTGCAGTTAAAGAGGGGACAAACATGGCTTGGGGCAATACCTGGCTTGCTGCTCATATTTCTAGCGGCTGTGGTGTTTCTGTAAGCTATAGGAATTCTAAGCTGGAACAGAAATCTGCCAAGTCAGTGTGAAGCTGAAAAAAACCCACAACAGCCTGAGCAGAGACCCCCGGAGATGCACAACTCTTTAGCATACTTTAACACATCTGCAGATATGACTTTTCCTTTGTCAAGCTCTAGCTGCTCACCTGCTGCTTTTCTCTCTGGTGAGTTAACCAGAAAAAGGCAGCTCAGCCCTGCGGCCGCTCTCAGTGGAAAACTGCCGAGCTCACGGGAGCCAAGGAGGGCCGAGGTTTGGAGACAAGAGGGGCCGAGCCACAGGTCCCACCAGCCAGCACAGGCACGACACATAAATAAACAGCTGGCAGTATGCTCAGGAGGTCAGGGACCTCCTTGCCTCCGATGCCACATGGCCCCAGTACTTAGATTATTCATGAAAGAGGGAACACAGCTCAAAACCAGCTGAAGCTCCTATTTTCACAGCCCCACTATCCTGTAGCAATTTTCCCCCTTCCCTCCCAACCCACTACCTTTATTATAACTAACCACAAAGCTTCCAACAGGGAAAAAAAAAAGCTCTTTCACTGCAAACCAATGAAGTTTACAGCCAGGTTTTTCCCGAAAGAAAAGAGTTTCTGTTTTTTAGCCTTTCCCAGTTGCGTTGGTACAACACATTTCTCAAGGGGCAGGTGCTCTGGGCTTAATGTAACCTAAATAAAGTCTGCAGGTAGATGTAGCCCTCCAGTGGCGAAAACAAAGATACACAGTTATGCTTTTTTTCTGTGTGTTCCTACGAGACGGAATTATCGTAACAGGCAACAATTGCTTCTTCTCCTCTCTTTCGATGGTATTTGGGGGTGCCAACGCGCAGAAGAGATTAAATCGAGCCCTGGCTCCGAGTGGGCACACGGGCTCCATCCCATGAGGACCACGGCTCAGAGGCTGAGGACAGATGGAAGCAAGCACAAAGCTGAGCCACACGATGCTTTCAGAGAGGCAAGGTTTCTCTGTTTGCAGCCACGTCTGACCTGACACAGTGACCTTCTGCCAAGGAGCCCTTCAAATCAGATGCGGGGTGCGCCATACCCTGGCAACCAGGGCACCCTCCCATCCTGACTCAGGCCCAGTCCTGCCTTCTCAGACTCTTGGCATCCAGGTAATGCCCAAACCATCAAGCTCAGGCTGGACACTGCCTTTGGGCTACTTCATGTTCTGTCCCAATGCTCAGAAGACATCCTTGACATGTCACCATAGATGCAGTCTGTCTCCCACCACTTTCGCATTGAAACAGAGCCAATATTGATGCTCAGACAACAGACCGAGGAGATCTTGGTCATCCAGGGCATTTCCCCCACTGTATGGACTAACTCCTACCTGCATAGCATAGGGATTATTTGCTGCTACTTCAGGTCCTTCAAGAAGTGAAAGGTGAGGGAGGGGCAGGACAGGAGCCTGGGAAAACAACTTCATTCACAGCTTGGGGCTCTGGCCACTACTATTTTACTTGATGTGGGCACCTGGGCAGAGCCTGGGTGACACTCCCACCCACCCTCTTGCCCCTAGGACAAAAAAAAAGGGGGGGGGGCGTCTCTTGCGAATAAGTCAGAGCAGCTCTTTGCATTTTGCTCCGCTCATGTCAGACTTCTGCAGACCTCAGCAATGAGCACACACTGTACTGCTTCTTAAGAGAGCAAAGGAGAGTTTACACCAAGCTAGCAAGATTTGGACACTGTCTAGGTCCGAATGCTAAGGAAAAACTCAAAACAATGTTGCAAAACAGCTCTAGAGCAAGTCTTGGTTTGGAACTGCCTGTCCTTGGGAAACGGAATTCTTCAAGCCCTGACCCAGCCAGCACCCATCACTGCACCCATCCCCGAGCTCAGGCCAACAGCTCTCCCGATCGGGTTTTACACGCAGTTCTAATACAGCATTTCTCCAGCACTCCTGCAATATAGCAGTGCCATCTTCAGGCAGAGAGCCTGCCCTGCACCCCTCTGCTGGGGGTAAGGACCTGCCAGGTAGCAAGGACAAGGCGTGCTGCAGGGCAGACTCGAGTCCCCAGAGGTATCAGCGTTTAACTCGTTATTTACCCGTGTTAGCTGCAGCTTGCCGTCACTTTCCAGCCGATCTCCAGCCTTGAGAACTGCAAACACCAGATCCATGTGAGCTTTCTTAGCCTTGTGACGAGTCTTCCTCCCAACGCTCACAGCGCTGATTTCTTTTTTATCTGAAGTAGAACTGGTTGAGACACCACCAAACTGGTCTGTCAGCCCCTGGTCACAACTTCTAGTCAGACCCATGTCCCAAGACACAAATTACCAGGTAAAACAATCACATGTGAAGAGTAACTAACTTCATAGCAAGTGCAAGGCTGCTGCAAGCTGACACCTTCCACCTCTTCCAGCCAGATTTTTGTCCTAACTCAGGTACTACCACAAAAGCCTTTCCATTCTGCACATGTCTGAGCAGCAACCAGAGACGGGCCCTGGCTCTCCTCTACACCGGAGGTGTCTTCACCTCAGCTATCTACATGCACACCTGTGCCCCCAAAGGATACCGAGGTGCCCTAGACACCAAGTTTTGCCGAATAATAGCGATTTACATGAACCCTGGAAGCAAAGGGCCCATCTCACTGGTGTCACGAGTAACGGCACTCTTGATTCCATGATATAAAGGCTGCAGATGGCGGGGGCGGATATCACCCTCTAGACCTGGCCATGCAGGACTTGGATTTTAATATGTGCTACCGCAGTGCGGGATGTCCAGGTCCTTACAGCACGGTCACAGCAGGCACGCTCGCACAGTGGCTCTGTGCACCCTCCAAATCCTGAGGTTTTCCTGGATGGTCCCACCTTGAACTGCAAACCCTGCCTGCACTGCAGAGATGTGGGAAAGACCCTGTCTGTCTGGGGCATGGTGCAACCAGCCTCTGGGAATGCTCTCTAGGAGTGGGACCAACGATCCCAGCTGTGTATGGGGTCGTGCTGCAAAGTTACTGTAGCCGCCCCCCCCCCCCCAGCAAGGGCCTGGGGCTCAACAGATGCCCGCACTGTGCTGCAAGCGCTGGGCGTTCACATTGGAGGGCACAATAAGGGATGGTGTAGTGGGATGGTCTCAGCACAGCTGAGGTGTCTGCATGGTCCTGAGCCTCAAAGGATAACATGGGAGAGCAACATCAGGTCCCCACAATGACCAGGAGATTCTGGCATCTTACAGGGAGAAAGACCCTTACCTTCCCAGCCATCCTCCCTCTTCTCTGACAGCAGATGGTACACATAACCCTCCTTGCTGCAAATTGACAACTTCCATTAAGCAGTTTGTTTCAGGAAAAGCTGCCTTCCACCAGTAAGAGCTACGATCTGGCACCATTCAGCCCAGCTTGGGATAACTTACCATCAGTGGCACATCAACCTGTGGGCAGCAAGGCAGTGTAGGCTGTCCTGCTGTGCTAGAAAAGCCAGGAGGTGGTGATGTTCTGCAGCACACTTCAGCCAGAGGCTCAAAGCATCGCCTAGCTCGGTGAACAGCACTGCTTATCTTAGGGCCTGAATTAATTAAGCCCTGAAATGCACAGAGTGTGGGATGTAATGGTGATTTACAGCTTTCAGCTGGATTCCCTGAGTCCTGCACCAGCTCCTCCACGAGTCTGGGCTGGCAATGCTGAGGTAGGGCAGCCCAGCAGCTGCTTTGATTCAAACTGGCTGCTAATGGCCATAAAGAGCAAAAAAGAAAATACAGCAAAGCAAGCCCATGGTGATCTGGCCACGATGCTTTCACCACCCCCTTTAGCAGCAGAGGAACTGGCATAGAGGACCCCACCTTCAGTCTACAGCAGAATTTTCCTTGTGGCAGGGTGGTTCCCACGACTTTGAAAATATCCGTGGTGGGATAGTATTTGCCTGCTTTGGACAACATAGTGCGTCTGCTTTGGAAGGCGAGAAGCTGCTATACTGCCTTCTAGTTCCACACTAAAGCAGTTTTCTCCAAGACTGGATCAAACCCAAGGCTCAGCATCTCCTGCCAGTGTGGTGTATCCTCAGAGGTAGCAACTCCCATGCAGGATCTACGAGGAATTCTGGCCATCTCAATATATCTCTTTGTGCCAGGAATATGCCACCCCAGAGGCCCTTGGCTGCTCACACGTGATATGGGGAGCAAACAGGACAAACTGGTACACATGCAGCCTACTTCTTTTAAGTATCCCATTCCTGCAAGTCATGCATGTGCCCATCGCAAGGTCTAGGAATTGCTTTTTGGTTAAAAAGAGGAGAGGTTCAGAGATGAGTAAAGGGCTGCGTCTAATAAAGAACGTCTCTGGATTTGGGTGGCTGCTGCTTAATCCTGGTAACATTATATTCAAACCAGGTATGTAGGGGACTCAGAATCGGTGGTTTCAGAGCTGTCCTCAGGTTGACAACCTGCAGCTGCTTTCTCCTAATGCAACACCGTCAGAAGAGGTGACTGATTTACTGCTGTGCCTACAGCAGCTGGTTGAGATTCTCAGGTCCTTCAAAAAGCTGGGCCTGCAACCCCCACATTGTACCCAGGCCCTGGCTGGAGGTGGGCACTGAAGTACTCGTTCCTGGAAGATGTTTCCCTGGGGCTGCTTCAAGAGGCTCCAGTGCAGTAGAGAAAGTTCATTCTATTGTAGGTAGCTCTCCTTTTCAACATTCCTAAAATGTTTTCAGGGTTTTGTTTCAGTTTCTTCAGGAAAAAGAATCCCAAAGTAAAGCCCTGAGGATGAGGGAGTTATTTCCTCTATAACCAGTATTTTTGGTAAAAATTCCCATTTTCCTGAACCGCTCCATCCTATTTTATCGTTCACCCTCCTACAGCATCTGGAAGGTACCTTGCAGAACATCATTAGGAAGATGGTTCCTTGCACATTTTTAAATAAAGTCAATAAACAAACAAAAGGAGGAGAGTTTTGCAAGCTCATAGGCAAGTTGGGATGCAAATAATGGGATCCAGACAGGATAAGTGAATGCCAGAGTTTGCATGGCGTGCAGAGGAGTTGCCCCAGCTCTGCACATCAGACGTGCCAGATGAGTCCAGGTTCATCCCAGAGATCCAGGTCCCTCAAATAATCTGTGGGTTTCAAATTTTTCAGGGGATTGATGGTGTTAGAAACCTCTCTTTAGCAACTTTACTTGTGAGCTTGTTAATGAAACGGCATATATTCAATGAGAGTCCATCTGGTTCAATAGAAATAGATCTTTATTAATAACATGCACATCATATGTATATTTAAAATACATATACATTTTTCTACTATTCACTTTAGAAAACAATTTCATAAAAACCTTTAATCAGGTCCCAAGTAATTTTAAACATTAAAAAGCCATTTTTTTGTTACCGAACCAGTAGGTATTATTCCAATTAAGTGGTGTATAATCACCATGTATTTCACATAATGCAGGCTCATGCATTTCAATAGAAGTAGGTGTTCCTTTTTCTGCTTTGTTAATCATGTCAAATATACGATGATATACTTGACAACACCTGCCACAGTTATTATATGCAGTTGTGATTCCCTGCTGAGAGCGCACTGTACAGATGGCATTTAAAAGCTGGAGAAAACTTTTTTACAACTTTCTGAGTTCCCGTGAGGGGCATCTGGCTTTGTAGATAACCCAGAACCCAGTTACAAGAGAAACCAGAAAAAGAGAATTTCATGAATGGTGAAGAGGAAAGCAATCTAAAAAAGAAGAGAAGAGTGCATTGCCACATCCCCTCTGCTGTCGTTGCAAATTGAGGTCAGGGTCATGTTTCCCAAGGCCCTGCTGATGAACTGGATCTAGATAGAGTGCACAGAGTTATCAACTATACACGGTTTGTGGATTTACAGAACATGTACAAAGGCTCATATGAAGATGGGACTTTAAGGCACGATAGTCCATATACTCAACACATTCATTGAAAACAAAAGTTCAATTTACAGTGCAATATAAACATATTCAAGAACTCAAGCGGCAGCTCGATAATCACTTTCACCGATAATTAGGCAACTGAGGAGCAGTTCTGCGGCGCACAGCAGCCCCAGCCTTGCACACACTCATACACGTGCTGAGCATCAAGCACACAAGGAGCCTCTCTGGCTTCGGCGAGAGGATCTGTGCAAAGAAACTTAGATGATAACCAAAGCGTTTTCAGGATCAGGGCCCTAATATTTTGAGGTGTCTGGACCGGGTCATACGGGCAGAGATGCTGAGCCAGGCTGCTCCCCGGCATCTGTACCCCCCTGGCCTACGGCCACAGCTCCTGCAGCTCCAGGAGAAGACCCCAGGCCCATGCACCGTGCCTCTCATGGAGCCACTACCGCCCCTTCACCACCCAGGAGCCGGCCCCGCATGGACAGCCAGTTAGGGAAAAGCGGCACAAAGGAAACTTCACTCATTTAAATACTAATTACAGCCAAGTGTGCTGCTGTTCCAAGACAAAAATGAATTGTCCTAAGCCAGTTATTTTCATAATCATTACCAAGTCTGTCCTTGTCACCCAGCTCATCTACATTCTCTCAGATGAATATACTATCTCCAAGGCAACTGAGTGAAAGGGAAGGAAGGACTTTCTTTACATCCAGTGCAAACATAGCCCTTATGTGGGAGTTCCTACTGCAGTCATAATAGAGCGTGTGTGTATATATATCTATCTATCTATCTATATATATATATCACTGAAGGTTGACCACCTACAGACAGATTCACACATCAGAAGCCAGAAGAGCTGAATTGTAGCTACAAACCCAAAAAAGAAAAATCACTGTATGTAGCTGTATTAAAACGCTGGTACCCAGTAACTTGGTAACGAAATGTTAAAATCGGTATATAATTCAAAAAGTGTCAAATTAAATATTTCTGGAATAACTTGCAATGCTATTGCACCTTTGTACTGATTTATCACCCCGTAAACTACAGGTTTTAAGCACTAAAGCAGAATGTTTCAGACCCACTCTTCAACAGCACAAATCACTGTGCAAAGTGGAAGGCAGTAAAAACTGGAGCAGACATAAAATATTTAGAACTGTGGCCCTTTGATTCAATTTCATATCAAAAAAGTCAACCATAAAAAAACGATTTGCTTTCTAGAAAGAAATAGTCAATTTTAACAGTTCCTAGAGCAAGTAGACATTAAAAAAAATCAGGCAATTTTTTTTGTTCAAGAAAACAACATGAGAAAAACATCAGTAAAATATCGTCCTCTTTCACAGGTAGCCCAAGGAGTTCTGACACCTGATCCAGATTTTTGACTGTTACATCTGTTTGGTTATCGTAACACCTCATCAGAGAAGCTTTCAGTGGGCAAGAAGTATCTGCCCCTTCCAGCAGGCAAGGAAGTCACTCTTCAAAGATGAATCTGACATGGGCAATGGTTTCTTTCAGGTGAGGTTAAAGGCTTTAATCCTCCTGAGCTTTTTCATTCCACTGAAACACTACTAATTTTACTTTAAAAGTTTTGTTTTTTCAGGCCAGAACCATCCTCTGAATAAAAGAAAGCAGGTCAGTGAGAGAAAAAAAGCATTCGAGCATTTCATGTAACTGCTAGATCATTATGAATTCAGGCAAAAATGGACATAAAGAAAAAAATATGCATAAAACAAATCACTTCAGAGGAGAAAATTACATGGTTGGAAAAATCAGAAGACAGAAGTAATTTTCCTCTTCCACCTAGCAGTCTCCTAACGTCCCCACCCCAGCCCCTAAGCCCGCATGAGGCAGAGCCCAGAGAGCTGGCAGGCGGATGATGGCCCCTCTCACGACAGCCCTCCTGCCATCAGCCCTCATCCCACGCAGCACACGGGTTTCGCTGGCGGCATTAGGGCTGTTCCCTGCTCCTGACCACGAGCCTGGCCTTTCTCCGCCGGCCCCTGTCGAGATGGGCCGCTTTCAGCTGGAGGCTTCTCCAACGATGCCAAATGCGAGCGCAATCATTCACATGGTTTTGGGCTGGTGCAAGCCCAGGGGCTTCAGGGATATAGCCACACACGGCCAAGCAGCTCTGACAAGAAATCACGCTGACCGAGGTTTTAAAGACACCCTTTTGTAAGAAACAAGTAAATAGACCTTGTCTCAAAATAAAAACAAAAAACTGAACATTCATCATGACTAACAGCACCTCCCAAACAGCACTGCCCTGTTTTTCCAGCCTTCCCAGAATATCTGTGCTGTTTGTGTTCTCCAGTTTGCAGAGTTTGCAGGTTATCCTTGTTTTGAATTACACTGTTGCCTTTTTTTTTCTTTTATACATTTAAAAAAATATCTGGATTTCACTGTTCCCTTCTGTCTCCTAAAGCTGTACTGGCTTCTAACTAGTGATATCAGAGTAAACGGTGCTCTTCTCACCTCCTGCCCTTGCCTTGCTGTCTTTTCTCCTGCACTAATGACACGTGCCTGGGAGCTGTGATGATATGTGCAACACACATGACTAGGATGCTCTAAGCAGGGTTACAGAAGGAATCCTACACGAAGAACAGCCCTGGCAAGCAACGATATTTGTTCATACTGTACAATGCTTCAGAAATAGCATCAGCCACGTCTGCATGAGCAAAGCCTTTTAAAACAAAAAATTAGGTTCTTAGATACATATCTGCCTCCAGCTGAGTGTGCGCTATTATTTACTTTGCTTTAAAGCTTTGAAGTGGTGATAGCCAGCAAGACAAAGCCGGTTTCTTCGCTGTAAGCCAACAGACCTGTAGGGCTTTGACAGGCTTTGGATCATCTCATATATTTGTTCAGCAACTCTGGGATGCGAGTCACCTGCGGGTGAACTGCAGGTGTATCGGTAACGGCTAGTTTACAGACTCGTTAATCACATTTCCCCAGGTTATAGTGCAATCTTTGCTTTTGACCCCATTGCTGGAGCATCATCTTTTCCCTTATTCTACTCTTTGGTATTTTGATGACATAGCTTTGGCAGCTATAAAACTTTCCACTTGTAGCCACCAATTTGCTGAACATCTCTTATGTCATAGCTTGTGAAATATATATTTACATATTCTAAAGTTAATTCCCAGATTGAAATTAGACATTCCACTTAACCTGAAACACTATTACTAACGCTGAGCAGTTTCATCAGGAGAACCTCTGAGGTTTTACTAGCATCTGTCAGATACATTCATTCTCTATCTATGAGAGTTATCATTGTTTTTCTGCCTTTTATATTCCACATAAAAAGCAATTACTGTCTATTCCCTAGCACCAACATGAACCTCTGGCCAAACAGCAAATTAGCATGCAAAGAAGTATCAGGGAAACAGCTAGGGAAAGAATCAAATGAAGTTAAGGAAACACTGATGATGGGCTGAAGAAACAATCTTTCCTGTGAGTCATTCTGGTTTGTATCAAAACAGCAAAGTAGATACCAGCTAAGAGATAAGTAAAAGGAGGATGCAATTATTTAAAAAAAAAACCCAAACCCTTGCAAATCTCAGTACAGAGTGTCTTCTAAGTAGGAAGTGAGTTAAGTCTCTGAAAATCCTAAGCAAAAGGCTGTTTCCTTTGGCACTGACTCCTTCATGGTCAAAGCATTTCTGAAATAAACTTTCTACCTATACCTTTCCAGTAAATAACTTGCATTTTACTCCTCACTGTTAGACTACTCCACTGCTTTGGGGGCTTCCCTTCCACCAGGGACAGCATGATTTAACCGCAAGGTGATTTTGAATGTCTGTATCTACACACAGGTAACTTAAATGCAGCTTTGTTTCTAGAAAACACATTGCACGCAGTCTCTGCGGATAAGGACCTCCGTATTGCACCAGCTCTGTGTGTATGTCAAGGTACTTCATAACCGGGGCATTAACAGCAGGGGCTGCAGAGCATTATTCAAAGTACCTTCCACTCAGCTCTGAACGCATCCGCCTTTGATCCCAAGTATATCTGCAATTAGTGCCTCATCTCAACATTTCAATAAGCAGTTCAAGCATTCAGAAACAAACATCAGTGGGTCTAACAGCTACTTTAATTCATTTTATAAATAAGCAACTGAGAATTTTGCTCCAAGTGGCTGCTCGTGTAGCCCATTCCATAAACGGCGTTCTCTGCAGAGTAAGGCACAATGCGATACGAATGCAGCTCTTCATAATAGAGCGACTGGGAACAGCACTCCTGTACCATAAACTTCAGCCGTTTTCGTGCATCAGAGTAAGCAGTCCTATAACACGGAGCCTCCTTAAAGTATTCATAGCTCTCCCTCTCTGTCTCTAGGTGAATCTTCCTCAACAGATTGTTAATTAATACAGACCTACGGAGATAGGCTTCAGGGTCGTCCAGGAATCGGAGTTTCTGGAGAGAAAGTTTTAGAATACAAGTCCGGTCCTCGGGTAGTATCAGGTGCTGGGGAGTAAAGAGCAAGCAAATTGGTCTTTAGCATCGAGGAATGGAAACCGGAGGGAGGATGGGGTCCAGAATGAGAGCGCTACTCACTTTTGGACAATACTCATGGTAATCTTGATGTAAACGTTCTTCTTCTGCATATTTTCTCTTAAAGTAGGCTACTTTCGACGTCGTTAATGTCTTTGGTAGGCCCCGATCAGATCAGCTCTGCACAAAAGAAGAAGAAAAAGAGGGTCAGTAATGCTTGTTGTAATGTCAGGGTCTGGAGTGTGTAGGGGAAGGAGGGGTCCAGAGGTGGGATGCAGGCAGGATGACTCTCGGCCTTGACCTGCAGCCCTCAACCCACTGGAAAAATAATTGAGGGGCTGGCAAAGGTGAAGGCGTTTCTGAGCCACCACCCTGAGGCTTGCCAGCACAGCAAGCCCTGCTCCAGGGTGAGGACCACAGCACTGGACACACACTGCTACTGCCGGGCAGGGTCTCCAGGTCCTACAGCCGACCAGGGTACCCCTGGCCAGCCACAGCCTCGCAGAGCAGGCGAGAGAGATGCCCAAGCTGGGAAGGTGTCCATGTACTGCAGGAGGGACTGGGGTGGGGCCACCTGTCTGCAGAACAGGGGTCCCTGCACCACGATGGGGTGTCTGTGGGACGAGGGATGGGGTTCCATTTCCACACACCACACACAGTTCTCTGTATACATAATAACCAGTACAGAACATATTCACTAGATGGTAGTGTCGTCCCAGAGAAGCAGGAGAGCCCCAGCTCGGTGGGAGGGTGATGGAGGTGGTTTGGTCTCTGGGTTGCTTCCGTTTTTCAGGGCACACAGGACGGAGGCTCAGGGTCCAGGCTAAGAGAAGGGACTATTGGTCTTTTGTCCTGTGCTGAGAGCCCGGCGGAGGTCTGCTCCCCCAGAGCAGAGCCCTGCGAAGGACCAGGGCACTCTGCACCCCCCCAACCGGGCCCGGCCTGGCTGGCAGCTCTGAGCCCGCTCATCTCTGTGGGAAGGTGGCATGGTGATAATTCATCATCTTCAACAAGATTTCTAACTTCGGTGGTTTTCAGCCTGGTGAACACCGTGTCCCTGTGAGAGCCAAGACTGGGTTTTGCTTTTCTATTCACTGGACAATATGAGGAGGCATGTGCATTTGCAGGTGGCATCATCACCTCCCAAACCCTCTCTTTTATAAGAAATTTCTGTTGTTTGCTTTAAATGCACTATTTTTTTTAAAACTTATTATGCTGACTTTTAAAGGCAGTCCAGGGAAAGAAAGCATCCGGAGCCACTTTTCAGAATAACTCTCAAAGTTAGGTCCTATGGGATATGTTTTCTTCCCAAAATTGAGATCTCCTTATGGGGGCATTTGAAACTTAGATTTTCTAAGGAAATAAAGGACTTAGTTCTGGGCTGCTTCTCTGCCACAGTAGAAAAGCCAAAAGGTATTGCACAGCCAAAACACAGACCTCATGTCACTGGAAGGGTCCTGCCATGGGGCATGGGCTGTCCTTGAGTCTTAGCTGTGGGTGAGAGTGACAAGATATCCACACAACAGTTTCATGGACTGGTGGCATCTCTCTGTTGCTGGCAGGAAGGAGTAATGTGCTCCCCCTTGCTTTCTTTACATCAAAAACCCACAAGAATGGGCTGAAGAAGAAATCCTCTCATACAAGAGTTTTCTTGTGTTTTCTCCCTGAATTTCAAGTCTGTGGGGAAGGAGGTTTCCAATAAAGGATGTTACAAATCTGGGCAGAAAACTCTTGACTGGTGAATTAACACCTCATTTGGAGCCAAGACCCCCCACCCTGCTCTGGGACCCAGCCCGACATGGATTGCACAAAGCAGCAGCATTTCGCCAGGAGCGGGACCGTCATTCTTGCAGTGGGACAACACCACGTTTTAGTCAGCCTGGACCACCACACATAGCAGAGACGCTCCCTGCACTGACCTCAGCTCTCAAGGGCAAGGGTACGGCTGTGGTCTTCACAGCTCCGTTAGCACGGAGTAGCTGCAAACACTGGTTTAAATTCATATGCAGCAACCTTCACTGCTCGCAGGTTTTATTCTAGTATTTGAATTACACCAGTGCCTGGACATCCTGGACATTTAATTGCTCTGATATTAGATTGACCTAGGTGAAAACCCCATGGCTGTGTTATCTGAGGGCAGTCACAAATGCATGTATTCTCCCAGCATTGTGAGATGGCAGAATGTTACAGCTTTCGTCACTCTACTCTGAGGAAGACAAAGGTACAGGAAGGTGATATTCCTGTGGCCACCCAGACTGTCAGAGCTGGGAAAGGAGCCAAACCCAGCGTACAGGTTGATGAGCCAACCACGGGCCCAAACTTCCGCTTCAGACCAAGCCTCCAAATGCTAAAACTTGCTCCCTAGTGCTTTTCAGTGAAAAGGCTGGAAGCACAGACCTAGCACTGCCTGTGCGCAGTGCGAGCAGAAAACCAGCCCGAGTGCAGGGGCAAGGCAGAGAACCACAGCGTGCAGAGCATCACAGCTCAGCCCTTCAGCTCCACCGGCTCGGAGCAAACCTCTCCTTTGCTGCTCCCAGCCGCAGGAATCCCTCTCCCTGCCCCAGAGAGGGAGGGTGACAGTGGGACGTTCAGCGTGCCCTGAGCATGGGTGGCCCTGGAGGTGCCAGAAAATGGCACGGAGCCAGCACAAGGCAGGGAGCTGCTGGAGTGCTGGAGCGCTGGCACCCTGGCCTTGGGAAGGAGGGAGGCAGGGAGGGATGGCTGTCTTTTAGCACCTGCTGCAGGCTAGGGGCTGATGCTAGTGGGAAGAAGCAGACAGAAGGAATCATATTTTGCAGAGGGACACACACGGCAGTGGGTTCATTGAGGATTCAGCTGGCACCCCCTTTCTGGGGCTACTTTCAGCACCAGCCTGGGACATACCACTTGTGTGCAAGGTGGTCGGCTGTATTTAAGTTGCCAAAGACCTCACAACATCAGATAAAGTGGCAGAGTTATAACAACCCCCCCGTAGCTTGGTTTAGCAGCAAGGAAGGGAAACGACCAGCAAACGAACACCAAGAGCACTTCTGGGTGGTAAGGTTGGTTTTAAATATGTTCCCATTTGTAAGTGGAAGGCTACTGTCTAAGAATGAAGTAGCCACAAGCTGCTCGACACCACGCTAGCTGTTAGCAAATTCTGACAATTCCAACTTTGCAGGGCTTGGGGCAACCACTCCCCCAGCCCAGCAGCTCCCACGGGTTGTCACGGGTGGCTCAATTTCCACCTCCTTGCTCGAGGGGGGGGGGGGTGGGGGGGTGCTGCCTGCACGCCAGCAGCGACAGGATGAGAAAGTGAACAGAAGGCAAGTGAGTCCCACTGCAGGGCTGCTCCAATGAAGTTCAAGGTCTGCTTGTGTGCTCAGTATAGCTGCCACCCCACCACCACCCGTCTCGTTGCCAACGCCATCTTTTGTGGCTGTTGGTGATGTCCACACATCTGTCTGCAGGTGCAGGGGAGGGAGAGCATGAACTGCACCCTCGCACCGTGCCCTTAATGCCAGCACCGATGTCAAAGCATACAAGAGGCACCTCTCCCTGCGGAAGGCTTGCGAGGACCAAGCCCTTCTCTAATACTTCACTTCAAAGTCAGAGCGGACTGGCTCTGCGCACGCCTAAGGGCCGCTTGGCTGGGGTTACAGGCACACCAGGCTGTAGTAATGCCGCAGTGAATCAGACCCTTACTGTTTTGTTTAAATATAAACATATTGAATCAGTGCTTTTTGTGTAGAAGGCTATTCTCGCGAGCCAAGTGTTTTGACAGTTACAGCAAGGTGGTATGAGTCACTGCCTCTGCCTCGCTCAGTCTCCGAGACAGATACGTCTTAATCACATTACATTTTCTCAGCGCTACACCACAAGTCTAGGCACGGGGCCAAATTTCCCCACGGGGACTAACCAGCGTAGCGCTGAGTCCCGAGCGCGAGGTTTGTCCTTCCAGCCTGGATGAACCTTGGAAAAGCGCATTCAGCATCCCGCCAGCATTCAGCTGCAAGCCCTCTGCCAGGCACCAAGGACTCGGTAAAATCTGCAACAGCGGGCAGTGCTGCCAGGGCTCGGCAGCCACAGGACAGGGGCTGTCTGCTCACGCTGGCCAGTGTTTACACCCCGCTGGTGTGAGCCTGCTCTGAATGCACGGCACATCGGAGCACGGCGGCTGTAGCTGCCATTAACGCTAATGGAAGTTTGAAATATAAATCCCACACGCGGCAGCGAGGGAATAGATACTTCTGTCTCAAGCCTGGGTCTCTCAAACGCAGCTTCGTGAGGGCTTTAATTGTACTTTCAAAAGAGCAAAATGTGCCTGTTCCTATTTATTTCTCCAGGAATAATTACAGCACTCTACAGTGTGGTACCCACAAACTTATTAGGCATGTTTGGACAGAGGGTTATCTTATCTAAATTGGATTGGAAATAGATTTATAACATGGCAACTTCACAGTTGAACTGCAAATTGCAAGAAATTCTCTTCATCCGGCCCCTGCTCTCCTGCATCACCCCAGCGACGGGAGCCCATGTTCGGCACAAATTAATGCCGGGAGATTTCCATAAGGCTGCAAGCTAGCCCAGACAGCAGCCAAGACAGAGTTTAAGAAATGATTGAACAGCCAGGAAAAAAAACACAAAGCTTGTGCTTTTTCCATCTCAGGCAACGGAGAGGGATCCGCAAGCCCTGGGTCTGCACAGCAGCTCTGCCCCAGAGCTCGTACGCGAGACCTTGGGAGCATTCCCACACCTGCCCGTGCCTCCGCCTCTCCTACCTTCCCCCGGGAAGAAAATTCCCCCCTACCTGGTCGGTGCTGCAGTGAAAGGGGTCGTGCAAGCTGGGACTGTTGGCTTGTTGATGCAGAGATCTGCAGGGGGCAAGCACAGAGGCTCGCTGGGCAAGCGAATGTGCCGGTGCCCTGCAGGGTTTCCTCTCGCCGTGTAAGGGAGGATAATCAATACGCAAGCTAAAGCCGGCTGAGACGGAAACCATATCTGAGCATCTCTTGCATGCACAAATCGAAAACCTGAGGCTTCTGAGCACACAGAAATTGGCATTTATTACCAGCAGGAGACGCGACTTTGATACGGCGGGAAATCTCATCACGTCCTTGCGACTGCTGTCAAACTGCAGTGATAAATTCCCCGTCGCTAACCTTAGCAGCACTCGCAATTAGGGAGTGCTCAGCTGAAACCCTCCTCGGATTTCACATGCTACGCTGCTGCGTTTCCCCTCTTTCAGGGGCAGGAAAAGCAGCTGGTCCCACTGTGGGATTCCCAGTTAATAGCAGAAAGCTATCAGACCACAGGCAGATGAACATGTGGATCGAAAACACATGCCAGCCTCAGGATTTCACACAGACTGCCGATCGATTGCAGCCCTGTCAGAGTATCGGGTCTTATTCCTCGCTCAAGCAGAGAGAGCTCCCTTGAACTGACCCACATAAAGGTGGGGACCTACAGCCATGCTGTTGTCTGCTGGCTGGAGCTGCTGGCTTTGCACTTTAAAACCACCTTTCCTTTAGTTTGTTAATTGCTTTGCAGATTTCCCTAATTGCAGATTCTCTCTGGGCACACCTGTGTGCAAGGCACAAGCTTCTGAAGAGCTCTCATGGGTGCATAAAGACACGAGACTTAATGACTGAGTGACTATTCCTGTCTCCCTCCTTGTAGTCCTGCTGCTTTTATCAATAGAATAAAATCATACTTCCAGCTTCCCCCCCTTTCAGCACTAACCCAGGTAATTTCCCTCGCTCTGAAGGCAAGCCCAACCAGCTGAAATCTGCAAACTTGTTGGTTACCTGAGGATGCGGAGTCAATCTGCAAAGGGTCCTTCTGGGATAATCTCAGCTGTTCTGGTAAGATTTCCTCCTCGCACGGGCTCAGCAAGCATTTCTGGCAGCAGAGCACTGCTGAACGGTTACCTGCCGTGGCAGATCAAGGAGAAACACACATGGTTCAGGTGGCAAAGTCAGGACACAGGGCAAGTAGCTGGACGGTAAGAGAGGGGAGTGCTGTTTCAGCAGCCCCAGGGGGCTTAATAAAAGGAAAAATAAGAGTTGTGATGTCACAGCCAATTCTCTAACTTTGACCTTGCTTCCTGGACTCCCTTTCAAACATCAGGAAAGTGAAATAAAACACTAAGAAAAGTCATTTCAGTCTCTCAGTGGTATAGCTGTAATCCTCTCAGAGCAAATGCTGCAAAAATACAGCCTGCTCCTCTAAATATCCGGACGTTTCCTGAGCTAGAAGATGATTACTGCCCTGAACATCACCTCTTAAAATGGCACATTATTTTCTCCATTATTTCTTGTCAGCCTCAGAGGAAAGCTAAAGGGGTACTATTAAAACCACACCATTATTTTGAGCACTAGCATTAATTTCCTATCTCCCACACACACCCCCACACTGCCTGCAGAGTAATAGAGGTCTGGGGAAAGGCAGATTACCGTTTTCATTTAACAGAATTATTGCAGCGTGCATGTTTCAGTGTTTGCCTTACACATTGTACAGTTACTAGGCTGCGAGTAGATGCAGCCGTATCCAGCTGATGCCTTGACTTCTGGGGGGAGTATTTAGCACGCTGTAGTAAGAATATTTCCCGCTCCAGGGGAAAAACGGTCACAAATATGCATGTGCACACCCAAACTCTGCAGTTTCACATGTTTGCAGAAAGACTCACACTCTGTACGTACATGAATGAAAATAAACAGGTCTAAAACCCGCAAGAGAGAAAGAAACAGAGTGTGTATGTGTGCGTATTCATGTCTCGCAGCTATAAGACATCTATATTTAGACAGTTGCCTCATCCCAGAGGATGATACTTCGCTGACAGGCAATGAAAGAGTAGCTGGGGTTACTTTCCAGAGTCCAGCTTTGACCGTAAAAAGATGACTCTGATTAAAATGCCCTTTCACAGAGTGTGCTAGCATCCACCCGAGCAGCAGGCACCTCTGCCCGCAGTGCTGCGGGACGCGTGGCGAGCCCCCCTCTCAGCTCTCTGCCCTCTGCCAAGACGCAGACAAACCCAAAACTTCCTTCACGCCAACAACCACCCCTCTGAAGCCATTTGGGTCAGACCCCACCAGCAAAGCCCCACTCCAGCTCGCTGAAGGGGACAAACAGCCCCCCTCCAAGCCCACCGGCCACCGCCAGCCCCGCGGCACTCACCCGGCGAGCCCCGGCTGCTCCCGGTCCTTCCCCCGCTGCCAAGAGGAGGTGGTGGGGTGGAGGTGGTGGCGGAGGTGGTGGCAGCTCCTGCGGGTCCCTGCAGCCACTGCGGAGCGCATCACCTCCCGGCCGCAGCCCGCCGAGGTGGGTGCCCAGATGTTCCCGCCGCGGATTGGTCCAGCGGGACCAGATGTTGCCCGGTTGCTAGGAGCGTTTCTGGGAGCGTTGCTGGGAGACGGTGACGCTCTCCCCATCACTGGCGCGGAGGGAAGAACAGAGGGAGGGAGGGGAGGGAGCGAGGGGAGGTCCCGCCACCGGGATGCTCTGCGGCGGGCGGGCGGGGAGCCGGGGACGGAGCAGAGGCCGGGGCTCCCACCTGGAACGGCGGTGAGGAGCTGCCTTGGGGCGTCGGGGCAGGGGATGGGGGTGTGAAACGGCAGCCCTGCTGCCAGCCGCGGGGCTGAGGGGGCATAAAACCTCCCGTCAGGACAGGCTGAAGGGTGGATGGAGAGGATGGGCGTAAAACCTCCCGTCAGGGCAGGGGGAGGGGGGCCGGAGCGGAGCGGCAGCCGCAAGGGTGCCCGGTGCCCCCCGCAGCACGGGGAGAGGGCGAGAGCTCTGCTCGCTCCAGGGCCAGGTTGGGAGATACATAAACCGGTGCCTGGGAAGGCTGGAGGGAGCAGTGAGTGCAATCTGGGACCGCGGGCAGTAAGTGCTGAGAGCCTGCTGCCTCTCCGGGTCACGCTCCTCTTCCCTCCGGACTTACATTGCTCCCTCCTTCCTCCGTGCTCACCACCAGATCTTGGCACGCTGTTGTTTCCCTGAGTCTTTGGGATGCTCCACCATGGTGCCCTGGGCCTCGCCCAAAGAGGCACCACAGCCCTCCGAAATCCCATGGGTGGAAACTGGGATCGCTGCAGGAACAGAAGCCACACAGCAAAACAAACCCAAACCTCCTCTTCTCCCAAACAAAACAGCAGGTCGCTGTGGCGTGGGGTAACTCCTGCATCTCAGCCAGACGGGGATTTTACTCCTGAGCACCCTCCCGATGGCAATAGGTGAGACGTCAGAGTCAGCCCACCCTCATAACCAAGGGTCCTGCCAGCAAGGCTCAGCAGAAGTTTAAAATCAGCAAGTAAAATCTTACCTGTGTAAGGCAGTGTGCAGGAACAGGCAAAATCCCTTTCTCAAAGATCCTAACTCTATGGGTAGATACTGGCAGATAGGAGAGGATTAAAAAAGCAAAGGGGAAATAACATTTTATTTAAAAAAACAATTTCTGCAGGCAGCTGTGCGTAGGGCTCTTCCCTGGAAAAAGTGTGCCCTCTCAGACTTGGGGAAAGGCGTTTTACAACATGAGCTGTCCTGGATAGTCAGATTGGTGCCAATGGCTACACTGAAGTTACCAGCACAACAGCGGCTTGGATCAGCCCCAGCACCTAGCCTGGGCTTTTCTCAGCACCTTCCTCCAAGAGAAAACCTCCTTAGGCAATAAGTTTTCTTCTGTGTCTCCCAGCTGTGTCTAAGTCCACACAACTACCACGGACGACACAGCTGCTCCCAAGAGCCCCATGCTCATGCCATAGCCACTCCTGTCTGAGCGGTTGTTCACGCCAGCCCATGCCCCATCCTACTACTGAAGGTGACTCAAAGGCTCAGCCAGTGCCAAAAACAAGGCAAGGTGCTATGCAACACGTTAATTTTGGCAGCATCTGAAGCTCATGGGCAATCCTCGGTTCTCTAGTGATCTGGAAGATGGGTGCCCCACACACGTCATGTCTGGGCATGTCACTGCTGGTAGGAGACACACAGCTCTGGTTGCTCCCGGGTCTCCGTGAAGGTCCTGCAGAACAGCAAGCATGAGGCTTAGTCCTCCTCCCTCTGTCAGGGTGGGAAATGGAGGCACACTTCATTCGGCATTCATCTGATCAATACCTCATCCAAATTTTAACAAATGGAGTCCTGGCAGGCCCGAGTCCCAGCTAACCTATGTCAACACAGCAGCCTCAAACCAGTCACTCCATTGACTTTGAGCACCTGGTTGTGCTTGGAACTCGGCACGCGCTGACGTGCACGTGCACGCACACAACTCCTCCGGTCTTGGCAGTTTAGAAAAGATCAGTCATGGCCATATACTGACTTCAAATTATCTCTGAAGCTCTGCTTCTTTCATTGAGAAGTCAAATGAACTCCAACTAATTTCAAATTTGAATTTTCTAGGACAATAGGAAGGCACTGGAATTTAATTGATTTTGATTACCTGCCTTATTATTATGCTGCCAGTAGCGATAGTTCAGGTTGGTGTAATTTCAGATTTACTGTGAGATGAATCTGACATTTCTCTGCTGCTGAATAGAGGACTTGAGCAATTCTTCAGCTCTTCACAAAGATGTCATAATTAATTCAGTAAGATCACTCCTGTAAGCGGAGATCGAAAAGGAAGACACAGAAGCACCTACTCTGCGTCTAAGAGCTGAATGAACGACAGGCTTAGTTACTCCAGTCTTCCTGAAATTGATTGCATTTTTTTTTAACATTCAACACAATTTCTGCTGCAAAGACACATCTTCCCCTCTCCTGTCAGCACACCAGCAGGACTTATTAGCTGGCAAAGAATTACAGCCAAAAGGTCAGCTAATCTTCCCCCAGCTGGCTCCAAGAAGCATTTCCACCCCCTGATCAGCCTGGAGCGAATTCTTCTGCAATTCAAGTCTAGCTGCTTTTCTCTGTCCCCTTTCTGAGGGGGCAGATACCACAGGGGAAGGGATCCTCTGCCAGCATAAACCAGCATTGCTCTGTTGGCTGAAAGGGACCCCCACCCAGATGAACTGTGATGCCTCAACGCATCCCACCCCATCCCACCGCCTTCCTCTTGCCATGGGAGCACAAGAGATCTCCTGCCCTCCTCGTCTGACGAGGAGCTTTTCCCACTGCCAGGGATGCCCGGTTGGGAATTGCTGCCCAGCTGAAGCACCGAACTTTTAATGCAATGGAAATAAACAGAATTGTGAACTGGGACCAAAGTCTCTGTTGACAGTGATATTATTTGAAAAGATAAGACTTTAAATGTGTACCGCACAAGATAAAATCTGGACAGGCAGACAATAGAAGAGCAGCTTTTTTTCCTTTATTTTTTAGTCTTTTGAAAGCAAGATTGCCTAGCATAGTCAGTGCTATGATAAATATATGTTTTTAAATGGTTTAGAGCAATTGGGAATATAAAAAGCCAGAACATTAGCATTTACTTTACTTTAACTGCCTCACTGAATTAGAAATAGATCAGTTCCTTCATTTCAAAGCAGTTACATCTCCTCAAGCCAACTGTTAAAGAAAAATGAAATAAATTAGTGTGCCCTTTTGAATTTAAGCACCAAACATTCAAAAGATGTGTGTATAAAAGCACCAGCCCTCCCAGGCAGCATATACCTACACACGTGCTGTATCTCTAAACACAGCATGCAGAAGGTATTTTCAGAAGATGAAATGTACCTGAACATTCAGCATTTGTACCTGAAACATGAGCAGTTTCAGATGCGCGGTGTTACATCCTGGACCAATTTTCATCCCTGGCCTGGCCCACTCAGCTGCCTCCGACAAAGACCCCCAAAGGCTCTCCCAGCCGTTGGCTTGTCACAGCAAATGGAGACAAGTAGCTTCAGCTTCTGGACCCTGTTCCTGCCTCCCAATGGTTGGCCAGCCTCGGGGGGACCGGGTGACTTGGGAGGCTAATCCTGCCTGTGCTTAAAATGCAGCCTTGGCATTTCATCCTAAAAGTCCAGTTCTTTCTCCTCCAGAGTACTATAACTCTGTTCTTCTGCTCTATCTTCCAATTCACTGAACAAGAAAATTTGTCAGTATTTTAATTTTTTTTTCCTTTTTATGTTTTTACATTTGAAATACCTTCATAAAACTTCAGAAACAAGCTGGGGAAGTGCAGAACTAATGAAGCCCATTTTCCTACACATTTGTGCTCTTTATCCCCTACATCCTCACCACCACCACCAACCAAATTCCACCATGTCCTCTTGGACACCTCCAGCTCACCCAGAGGCAGCACACACTGCAGCTGGCCAGGAGCTGCAGGCCATTGGGACGGACCACCTGACTGATCCTTGGCCATCAAACCCACCTCTTTTTGCTTCTCTGTAAATGATCCTCTGCCAGGTGACAAAATTTGTAGAAGCACAATTGTCTTTGAGACAGTCACCCTTCTTTCAAATGTGATTGAAATTGGCCGACCTGTTCAAAAATGATGATGGTGGGAGAGAGACTGGCAAGGAGACAGATGGCAGACAGCTCAGCTTCTTTAGCCTCAACTGAGCTGATTGAGAAGTGGGAATGCTTTCACCCTCTCATGAAAAATGATATCACTCTTTCGTTGAAATTCAAAACTTAGTTTCCCAACATTAAAAATGTGACTTTTCCAACTGGTCAAAATTAGGATGACATCAGGGATGTCTTGGCAAAATAATATTTGGTGCTTCGCCAAGGAATGAAGCTGCTCTGAGCAAGGAATTAAAATGCAGCTAGAGGAAGAACAGGATAATTAGAACAATAAAACAAAGCACAGCCAAGAGCCCCTGGGGAGCCCGGCAAGACCCACACATGCTCATGCTGAACAGCAGGTGTCCCAGCAAGAGCAGCAACAGGGGGATTGCTAAGCCCACCATCGTATCTGCATGGCGGCATTGTACACCAAGCACATAGAAAGCCCAAGTATTTGATCACTGATTTTATGGGCGGCCTCAGACCAGTCATTTAAGCTGTCCAAATCTTGGCACCAAGGTACATGGCCCATCTGCTGAGTCCAGCCTCAGCAGCTTCACCTTAGCGTGTGCCGAGCTTGCACCGGGACACAGGTACGTCTGCCTGTAAAGGAATAAACCAGACCCCACTTCGGTTTGCCCTGTACTGGCGATCAGCCTGAGTAGAGCCTGAGTAGAGCCTGAGTAGCCTTTTAAGTAGAGACAGCAGTGACAGGACGAGGGGTAATGGTTTTAAACTTAAACAGGGTAGGTTTAGGCTAGATATAAGGAAGAAATTCTTTACAATGAGGGTGGTGAAACACTGGAACGGGTTGCCCAGAGAGGTAGTGGAGGCCCCATCCCTGGAAATATTCAAGACCAGGTTGGACAGGGCTCTGAGCAACCTGATCTAGTTAGCGGTGTCCCTGCTTGCTGCGGGGGGGGGTTGGACTAGATGACCTCTAGGGGTCCCTTCCAACCCAAAACTTTCTATGATTCTATGATTCTATGGTTCTAAAACCCACCCAAACTGTGACAATACCACCAGCTCCTCTGTCACCAGGCGGTGGCTGAGGACATCCTCGCCAGGACATCATGAGGCTGCAGGAGCAGCGAAGAAATTGTCCCCAGCAGTGCCCAAGTCTTTCAGAGTAATTGCCGGTACCCCTCGGCATTGGGATTACACAGGAGAAACAGGGTGGAGTTCATGGGGGAATTGAGGCCTGGAGACAGGCAGGGAGAATTATAAGTGGTTTTCAGAAAAATGCATGGGGTGAAAAGGTGTTATGAATAATCAGGCCAGGAAAGTGCTGCCCTGGTACCAACTCAGGCCCTGCCACCACCTCAGCAGCAGCCCCTGCCCGAGCTTCCAAGCCCCAGAGCAACTTGCAGACGGCACCTGGTCCCCCAGAGGAGCTGCCAGGGGAGCCGATGGCAGCCCAGAGCACCCCTAGCCTCGCCTCTGCAGCCAGACCTGCTGCTGAGGTCCCCAAAAATGTACAACTCCACCAGCACTTTCCCACCGCCTCCCCTCTCAGCTGAGCCTGATCATCCCACCACCGTTAGTCCTTAGCAAACCACATATTTCATCACCAGTTTGTACCAAGTAGGGTGAGTTTTTCCAAACTCCCTTGTGCCTGTCTGAGCCTCCCAGTGTACCCCACCTCCCTGCCGTCCTTCAGATGAGAAGCTCTGGACTGGGTTTTCCATGTTCCCAGATGCGGCTCATACTGGTCGCCGTTGCTCAGGCTTCCAGGGACTGAAGCTACCAACTGTCACCAGAAAAAGAAACTCTATTTCTGGGCTGGTCCTGGAAAGCCAGCCCTGCGGATGCCAGCAGGGATTCAGGAATCGTGGTTTCTCACGTCTCCCTCAAAGACAGCACTGCTATTCTGAGAGGAACAAACTACGCCCAGTTCAAAATCACCAGTCTGGAAATTTGTTTGGCTTCTGTCTTTCTCTGTCTAAATGTAGGCATGGATTATGGTGACCTAGCAGAAGTGTAACACACACACACAAACACATCACAACCAAAGCTATGTGCGAGTGCAAGTGGCCACCAGATAAAGACCTACCTCTCACTGCTGCGGTGCCTTGCCTGGCCTCCGATCGGCCCAGTTTCAACTCTTACCTCTGTTTCCAAAGCAAGATATGTCCGCCCCGTGGGCACCCTAACCGCTATGGGGGCATCCCTCAGTGCCCCATACACATGGCCAGGATGTCAGCAAAGCTGGTGCCTACACACAGGAGCGACATTGGTGACACGGACCCCCACGTGCCCTGGTGCAGGGACCAATACAACCATGGGCATATAGGAGAAACGATGGCTGGGGGACCACCACAGAGCTGGGTGCGAGGGGCCGCCACACCAACTCCTGCCTGGGGCTGGATGAGAGATGGGGGAACACCAGACATCAAATGCACAGCCAGCTCTTTTCCGTCCCCACGGAGAGCTGGCGGAAAGGCGGTATACTGCAGGAGGAAGCAGAGACACGGCGGGACACAGGAACCCCTTCAGCTCCCCAAAGACTCCAGCAGCCTCTGCCTGCTGCCGCAGGGACCCTCTGTCTGTGTCAACGGACAGGTGGGGACCAAGGAGGGGGATATTTCCCATTCCTCCCTGTTACGCATTATGCACCAGACACCTGCATCTTTGTTCTGAACAAAACACGTCCACCTCTCCCAGATGCATATTCACTCGGTTCTGCCACAACACGAACAAAAAGGAAGACACGCCAGTTTTGCATGTCTACATGAGCCATCTGCTTCTATTTTATTGACAAAAACCTGTAACAGCAGCATTCACCATAACAAAATATGACTGTTTCTAAGGTGTGGATGGTTGTATGTGTGCGTGGATAATTTCAGCCCAGAATTCTGCAGAAGCTAGGTTTAATGCTTTTTTTTTTCCAGTCAGATATCATCTAGACATTAGTATTCCTAACGCAGCATATAATTAGCGAGAGGCAATATATTGTATGATCATGCACGTTAGCACTTAAGTAGAATAAAAATGTTTCATTGTCAAGTACATGAAAAGCTAAGAATAAACCCGCACCACTCTTCCTGTTGAATATCCAAACATCTTTTCATCGTATTTTTCATCTTTTTTATCACAGTTTTGCACTTCAGATATCTCTTTCCATCACACACACAGCAAGTGAAATGATGCTCGTACCATTCCGGTGGTCTCACCAGTCAATACCACCCCCACTTACTAAGTAGACTGAAGGTAAAATTTTCAGTGCAAATCTTTGAACTTCACCAAAGTGAAAAGGGTATATGAATTTGTTTCTTACAACCTTCACAGTATGAACAATTCTCCTTTTATAAATCTATTTATCATAAAAATAATTCAGCAATAAATTCAAGCTCTAGAAGACTTGCTTTTGCACTGACAGAAGTTAGGGACCTGGCATTTTTATTAATTTGTCTGCATTGTTATGATTGAAAGTGATTGATTCATAGATAGGTTTTGTGCTTGTACATCTCAGGCTGGGAAAGGAGAGCTCAGATCTCTACCACTCTTGATGCAACCCCAGCCACTGGGCTGAATTATTCAGAATCCCAATTGGCTCGCTGCCTGCCCGTGGTCTATGCTGAGGATACGACAGCAACGAAAGCAAAAACCTCAAAGGCAGATTATTCTCCTGAACGCCAGGAGGGAGACGCAGTGAGCGGGCTGACGACGCTGTCCCGCAGCAACGCGCCCTGGCAGCGATGGATGCCCACCTGCAAAGCTGGCGGAGGGGACAGGCGACAACGCCATGGGCCCGTGGAGGGAAGAGGAGACGCAGGCACAGCTCTTGGCCACTGCACCACCAGCGCCCAGCTGCGAGTGCCACGGGGAGACAACAAAAACCTGTGCCTGCCAGAAACGGTGTATCGCTCCAGTAGAGAAAGAAGAAAATACACACTAAACCCAACTTATTTTATACAGTATATTGAAATCAACAGTCAAATATACATGGAGATGTGCTTCATGCAAATTTCTGGGGGTACTCTATCACAAAAAACATTTGTGTATACATATATATACACATATAAATGCCACATAGTATTTAAACACGAAGTCTACCAAATGATTACTTCATTTACTCTTCTTGACAAACAAAACCCTCTGCTGGGAAAAAGTGAATGAAGTTACAGCTGAGAATACAGCCCAGCAAGACAAAAATCACAGCGGTGCCAGCAGAGGACTACGGGAGAGATGTCGTACTGGTTTAACTGGAAAACTTGTGCTTGAGGTGCCACATAGTGACAGCAAGGGATTGGAGGACAGATTTCATCCTGAGCACCATGAACATAAAATATTGCTACCAAGCATGGACCTGACTTGGAGCAGATCTCTACAGATATTAGAGAGGATGGGAAGTGCCATGATGGAGACAGCGTGAATGAAAAGCACCTGGAAAGTATTAAAGAAGACACAACAGGGATAAGGAAAGCTGGAAAAACTATATGATTTTTCCCAGCTGCTAATGAGGAGAGAAATTTGCAGTGTTCTCCTAAATCTAAGAAATTAAGGGAGCGGGAAGTATTCGGCACAATAAAATGCCTTCCCTGGAGGTCAAGGCTAATTAATGGTCGTGGGACTCAGGAAAGAAATCAGCTTTTGTCTGAATGATGAATTCTTCTCTTTCTTTGCTCATGGCCAAGATCGTCTCTTGTTACTCATTGAGATCAGCCCGTGCTGGGAACGATGTTCCAGGGGATAGATAACTCTGGAGTATTTGGCATCTATTTGAGGGTCACCCGTTACAGCCAGCAGGAAACCTACAAGCCAGGAGGTGATGTCCTCACCTCCTCGTACCTGCAGCTGCCCCGGGAGCTGCAACTTCTGTTAAAACACTTTTGTCACATAAAACTCCACAACCTGCTTTCCAATTTTCTAAAGAGTTGAGCAGCTAACAGGTCTGAATGGAGCTTCCTAGCTGCCATCTGGCTTTTGGGTTCCTTCTCCAACTTCTTCCAGCCTCAGCTGCCTCATGCTCACTGGATGCAATGTGGTGCCTGTACAGTTTTTTGTTGTGCAAGATCATACGGACTACCACAGCCCACCTGCATCACTGGCAAGCGGCACAGACTTCGTTCACCCATGGCACCTCGTAGGATTCAGGTTCTACTGTGACACAGGACACATTGTCCCTGCGACAATAAGGCAATACCCAAATCCCATGCAGGTTCCCAACTTAGGATCGACAATGTCTCAACACTGGACTTACATCTGCCTTATACAAGCACTGGGTTTTCCCTGCTCTGTGTATAAAGACCCGTCTAGCGGCAGAGCTTTGCTCAGGCTGTTCAGCTCTGCAGCGAGACCTCAGAATTTATCCTCCCATGAGACACTCAGGAGCAGAGGCGGGGATAAATCTCACCTTCAGTCTCCTGTTTTGGGGGAGCAGCATGGGGAGAGCCCAGCCCACGGCTCTCCTCACACACCCTCATTTGTACAGATGGCTTGTGTGGAGAAGAGAGGGATTGTAATGCTGGAACAGATGAATGGTATCGACCAAGTTCTTTATCCAGGCTACAGAACTGACCTATATCTGCTTCATAAAGGTGAAAAAACATGGATAGCTGTGTGGGTTGAGCTGGAACATCTTCCTGCTGCCAGCTGGCAAACAGCTTGGGGATTACAGCATGAGGATTAATAGCCTTTGTCATTTGTAAGTGCAGATGCTAACCTTACTCACATGACAGACTGATCTTCTCTGGATTCTGTGCCTATTTGCTGTTCCAGAAAGATGACCTTGGGCTGCGAGAGACAAAATATTTACACATTCATTTCTTAAGGCCTATAGCGTAGGCTGCAGGAAGACACGAGCTCACTCTGCACTGGAAAAAAAAAAAAAAAAAAATAGAAAAAAAGCTGCAGGCCTTCAGCAGATCTGGAGCTAAGGAATCGTGCTGAGAAACTGGGTTTCAGCTCAGGCTTGATGCCACTGTAGCCCAGCTGTGCTGCTTTCTGGAGTAGAGACTGAGCAAACTCTCAGCTCTACAGCAGCACAAGCCCACCGAGAGCCTTCTCTCCCACCGCCTTCCTGGCCACGGCTTGGGGTTTTCATTTCTTGCATGACAGCTTATTGAATCTGCACCAGATTCCAAATAAACACCCAAACCAGCTATGCTGAATTATCCTGTATGTCTTCCCAAGCTTCAGGATCTGTCAGCTTCTGGCTGCTTTTATCACGGAAGCAGATCAGCTGGGAGCCAGCATCGCTGCCTGGGCTATGAGAACGTGTCTGCTGGGGTAGCGCACGCTGAAGGGAAAAACCTCCCTCATTCAAAGTGTGAGCTCTTCTACAAACCCTGGCTGCTTTTTTTTTTTCTGCTCAAACCATAGTTACAAACATCACACTTAGTACATTTTAAATGGAAAGCGGATGCTCCTGCATACTAATTCCTTCAGACTCTGTTGTCCCTTTACAGAACACGATGCTTACGCAAAAAAAGAAGAAAGCAAATACAGAACAGGTTGTTTCCTCTGTCATTAACTTAGTCCACACTGAGGTGAATGGTGTTGCTACTTTGCAATTATTAAAGTATCACAGCCCAACCAACAAGCTTCAAACTTCACCAGCAGACTAGAGATCAGGGAGGCAAAGTCTTGATTACGAGCACCATAACTTTAAGATGACCCCTCCAGGGGTCAGCTCCCCTTGAGCCCAGGGACAATGCGCTAGGGAAGGCCACATTCTTTGCTCAGCCTTTCTAGCCACCTTTTGTGCTGAAGGGCAGAAGGCAGCTGAGAGGCAGAGAGATGAAATGCAGTGATCATACAGATTAAAGATGATGATAAATATGGGAGTGGAAAGAAAGCTCCGCAGGCACGCTAGCTCCAAGGTCATTACCAGCTTCAGCTGAAGGAGAAAATGAACTGCCACCAGAGGAAACGCCTGCTCCTCTGCCAAAGCTGCCACCTCCAGCTTTACGCTGGACAAATGATCAATAGCAGCTGGCAGCCTTTGGTTCTGCATGTCCAAGAACATCTGAAGACATTCATGACTGAAGATCAGTCGACTTTGTAAAGCACCAAATAACTTCTCAGGTTCTGCAGCCGCTAAAAATATATCCAGGTATTGTCCGTGTGCCCTGGGAGCTACATGCCCCACATTACCCTGCAACGGAAACGCAGACAAGCCAGAGCGACAGGCGCAAGCAGGCCACAGCAGGGTCCAGGTAATTAACAACACCACTGGTAAAAAGGAAACCCAAACAAATCAAATGAAGTAGCAGAGCATCCGGATAAAGCCTTTACAAATGGGGACTTCAGTAAGCCATAGCTGCAGCTCAGAGGGCTAAGAGAGGTACTCATTTCTGTGGGCATCAGTTGAAAGTCAGCATTATTACAGGGAATATAAACGTGGTGAGATCATTCTGTTCTGTTGTCGACACACATTAAAAACAAAAAACAAAATAACAGCACAGAGCCTAGCAGGACACAGGCGTGCTGGCTGGAGAGAGGAAGGAACAGACTGCAACTAGCTGAACCACGCTGTCGGAGATACAGAGCTGTATCCAGAGCGTTTGCCCACAACATTGTGGGCTTATGCCAGTGCAGTTAGTTCCTTCCCACCCAATGGTTTTGTGGGTTTTCAAGCTTTTTCCCCCCAAGAGAAGAAAATTCAAATAAGCTATAAGGGGATTCCAAATAGTGGTGTCAAAAGGGGATGAATTACCTTAGCAAACATGAGTACATTCTGAAACCTCCAAGCATTAGCACCTGCAAGCGCCCAAGCATTCCCAGACCCAGGTCAGCCGTGGCTTTCCCGCTTGCTGCACTCCTCATGGCCCTCCCGCCACTCTCCTCCCCTCCTGGAGCCCCACAGAAGCAGAGATCGGTCATCAGCATCCATGTGGATGGAGACTGGCAGAGCACAGGGCCCCAAGGCTACCAACCACTGCCAAGTGCAAGACAAGATTCCCAAGGAACGGAAATCTTTCCGGAAATCTAGACTTGTCAGCCACTTCCAAAGGAAACAAGGGGCTAAAGCAGTGACTGAAAGGGCAGTGGTATTTGCTTGGGAAAGCCCATGACCACAGCCCAGCCTGTACCGATATGAGCAATGACTAATTCAATCTGCCAGTGGGAAGAATTATGGGAGCTCTGGAATATAGGGGAGCTGCTGCAAAGCCTTCACTTCACAGACAGTTGATACTGAAAAGAAGAACAAACCACAAAAGCAACAAAAATCCCAAAGTACGGCTAGCAAGCATCAGCACGCCCAGCACTGTGTTCATCCCAACTTTCCTAAATTCCTCCATTGCTTCAGCAGGGACTTAATGAACTCCACAAATGCACTGCTCAAGGCACGGATGTGCCAACAGGTTTAGCAGCAGCTCCAAAAACCCAGTGCTCCTCTTGCCTCATCCCTTTTCCCTCCAAATTTTTCTGGTAAAACATCCAGCCAAAATGTTGTTGCGAGGATGCAGCAACCTGCTTCCAACTGAGAGCAAAGTTTTAACGTGTGCTCAGATATTAACTTACTAAGTAAGCTATTTTCACTTGCTTTCCTCTGACTCCCAATACTCTACGCTGAAATTATATATTAAAATTCAGCTCCCTTAATGCCCTATCTTCAGAAAAGATCTTGATGTGAAAACAGCATGGAAGTCCAAACCCAGTATACTTCTTTGCTTTTTAAAATTATATTTTCCAAGAATTTTTTTAAACCACACTATTATATACTCTGGGTTATCTCCAGTTCACTGCTGAAACATATTATCAACTTCCATTTTTCGCTTAGTTAATCACTAAGCATAAGCAACATTTTGCAGGTTCAAGCAGTTATGAAGACAGTCTCAAGAAGTTTATTATACATACACATCCCAGATACTAAAATGACTTATAAACATTTCTATATACATTTTACGCAGTTCAAGAAAAAAGATGCAGATTGGAAAACAACTGAAATCAGCAAATGCACCTTTCGAATTGGGCTGTTTCCTCTACTTTTTTTCCAGAGGAAAAGTGTGTGGTAAAAAAACATTTCTATTCTGCTGATTACCACTCAAACGCTCATTTTCTCTCGCATTGGTAATACAGCAGCATTAACAGTGCAGTCAAATATGTAAATTGTTTGCTGAGCTGTATTTGGGTTAGATCCTGCTTTGTGATACAAAGCCCCAGTAATGCAAAGCAGATATCACGCCAGCTTATCTAGGCAGTGGAGGACAACCCTCCTGCATAGGATACCCACCAGTCTCACAGGAAAAATGATGCTCAGACAGTTAAGTGATAAGAATACACAAAACCACAGCCTGTAAGATAATTTGTCTCACCTATGCCAGCAGTCCTTCTACACGCAGATTATTCTGCCTGTCTCCTGAGGACAGACAAAGCCTGTGTGTACCACACCAAGTGATAACGCACGTGCACCACACCACTGCCCCGCAGGGTCCGGCTAGCCTGGAGGAGAGGCAAACCAGCACCGAGGCTCGATTTTGGGCAAACAGCCAGTGCCAAAATTTGCACTAGTTAGATTTGCACAGCACCGTTGAAGGGAAGGAGATGGTCTTGGTGCAGCAGGAGGGAGAATTTGGTGCCAGGTCTCAGTAAATGACAAAAACAAAACACAAAGTGATTTGGCACAGACAAACCTTTTCAGCAAAATATTTCCCATGTCTTGCTACCATCAGCAAGAACAGGGGAATGCCAGTCCTCTCCTAGAGAGCGCAGAGAGCAGGAGACTGGGCAGCTGACAGCATCTGAAGACCTCAGCACCCTGCTGCCTACATGCCATCACTAGACAATTCACATCCTCTGCTGTGTCACATACAGCATCGCAACAGCTCACAACCGCTGAGCTCTCAACAGTCAGGTGGCAAAGACACGTCCCCTTATCCACCGTCCCCACAACTTCAACTCGCAGAGACAGGAAAAAAGATTAAAATGGAAAATGACAGAATAGTCTGGAAACTAACTACATAAAAGTGTCACCACCTCATCCAGCAAGCCTGCTTCTGGCATTGTTTTCAGTTAGAGGCAAGAAGCGAAACACTTCTCCCGTGTTAGCTCAGCAGAGCCAGCAGCCCCTCTAGGGTGGTACCCCAGATCCTATTCCTGGCCTGCAAGGGAGCTCACCCCGAAGATGATGTGACACCGTCTGGCATCCTCTGCTGCTCAGTGTGCCAACAGCAGTCCCCTTTCAGATCCCGAGAAGATATTACAGCATGGCACAATTGAAGAAGAGCCCTCAGCAAACTGAGCCGTGCTTAACTGAATTGCAGAGAAACCATGGATCTAAGGCCTCCCTGTGTAATGCTCACAGAAACGCTTCTCTCAACGAACCTCACTTTTAAAAAAAAAAGTAACTCATGGGCAAAACAATGACGCAGAAAAGAGTGATTCAGGCACAAAGGTGGATGTGCAGCTTGTTCTGGTCTTTTTTGGTATTCGTGATGACAGAAGCCTGAACTTCCAGTAAGCATCTAAACATGCATTGTATAATTGCAATATAAAACTGATGGTAGTTCTCTCTTGTGCAAACCTAGGGCAATGCAGGCTAACAGGTGCACAGGATGCCTAATTAAAAATACTGGTAGTATTTAGTCCTAACATCAACTATTAGTACAGGAAAACAGTAGTAATGTCTAGGCACTTTAAAGCTGACAAAGAATTCAAGAGTGCTTTCCCATGCTGCCTGAAAAATATATCATCCAGTCTACAGTGGTATCAAATGCTCATTTCTCAGACTTTGAAACATGATAATAAAAGGGAGAGAATGTGATCTGCATGCAGGTTAGCCTTCCTGTGAGCTATCTGCCTGTCGAGAATATTTGCAAACTTCATTAGTATAAATAAAGGGAGGGAGGGAAGAGACAGTTAGCCCCAGAAGAAAACAGCATCAAAGTCAGTCTGTGATGATTAAGGCTATGACAAAATGAGCGACACAATGACCAAGGAAAGGATTTTGTAGGTATTCCCATTGCTTCTCCCTAGGGTTAATTATTTTGATGTAGAAAATGCAGGACAAACAGGAAAGACAAGAACTGAACTTGCTTCCCAGGCCTTGCCACCTTTATTACCCATGACTGCCGACACTGAAAAGTCAGATTGAAGTGTGTGTGACCTGTCAGAGCACAGCGCTTGCCATGGGATAGCTGTTTTCTGCTGACTGAGAACAAGGGAAGACAGCTCGTAGTCCTAGGACCCACAGGCTGCCCCGGTAAGCACTAGGACTCCAGCAGTGTGTGCCACCTGCAGACCTGTGTCCCCTTTGACTCCTTCATCTCCTGCCAATGACTTTGCTCTTCCTCTCCGCTGCTGTTCTGACCCATGGAAACCCAGCCGATCATCTCTTTGCGTTTCATGCTGCGTCTGTTGTATATGGAGATCATAAGCGTGACATCAGAGAGCTGGAAGAGGGCAACCTGGAAGATGAAAGTTTCCTTGTAGACGGGGTTGGGCTGTCCTCGACGGATTGAGGTCTTGCAGCGAGACATCTCCTGGCCCATAGAGTTGAGCAGGCAGAGCTTTCCGTAGGTGTCTAGGACAAAAAAGAGGAAATAATGTTTGGTACAGGCGACAGACTAAATGAAAGCCCCAGGCGATCAAAAGACACCCAAGAAACCTCCAATTAGACCAGCTTTCTCTGCAGTGAGTAACAGATGAGGGCTGGGCTGCGCTCCTTAGTAAAATCCATGGGATGAGAAGCAGCATGTGAAAGCACCACTGGGATTTCCTCACATTCATGTGCGGAGAAGGAAGGAAACAAACTGATGCGTGTTTCAGCCCTGTTTTTCCCCTTGGAACGAGCAGGAAATCCGGTTCTCAAGCTTAGCAAGCCTGTCTAAGTAACAGAAACCATGAGCATCTCTATGGATTCTCCATGTCAAATGGTGTGTCTGCACCTTCCCTTCCTCTCCCTCACAACCAGACTCCATTGGAGCTGTCTTATCAGGGCTTCCCTGGGCTGCACTTGCCTCCCCACCACTTTCCTTTGGAAGAATGCCTCTGTGACCTATTATCTGAGATACCAAACAAAAAAGGTCCTGAAAAAGAGGGAAAGGAAACCTGCATACACTGTGAAATGATTTGATCTCGTGTGATAGTTTCAAGCCTTTCTCCAAATTCTCGCCTTACATTTTTGGTGGACTCAAGGTCAATTTTATTCACTATTTAAGCCAATACAAGGAGTAAAAATGCCTAGTAGATATAAAGAAGGGACGGTGCAAGTCAGCTTTCCTGTAAACCCATCCTTGAAACTCTCGCTGCCCCCTGTATTAATCAGTTCACCTCAGTTATGTGGTTGCTAATACTGTGGTCTCAGGCAGAGCTCTGTGGTCCCAGTGCTCCACAGATCCTGCTCAGTGTAAGTTTTCACCTCGCTCTGCACATGACGGTAACAGATCACTTGGCTAGAAAAGCCCCTTCCTGAATCCCTTCATAATCTGTGCCTGGGTTTCTGCAAGCGAGTATTATTTCAGAGTGTGCTGAAGATAGGAAATAAATAACAAGCCTCCATCTCTTGTCTACAGCATGTCTGTCCTCTTCTGTTCCCATTTGATGTGCTATTTTACGCACTTATCTACTGAGCAACACAAGGTGTGAAATTACACTTCAGGTGTGAAAACACTTCTGTGTCTCCAAAGCAAGGCTCTCCACTCCTCTCAAACTGTTCCACTGAAAAAGCTGTCAGGAGACTGACAATTGAGGAGCAAATTGTGAGCCTGCACAGCTGTACAGCTATCGAGTTACTGCGGGGAAAGTTCAGTCCAATCATTAGCTGGGGGTGCCAGCCTGGCTCCCAGCGTAACGCTGGAGATAGAGTAGATCTTGTCAACAAAGACCTACTCGTTAGACAGAAAAGCAGAGCTCTGACATGAAATAGTTTCCTGATCGTATCTGGGAAGGAAAGAACTGCTTTATCAAGAGGTGGACTAATTCCCGCAGTAATATTCAATGTTAGTGGTGCGGAGAGACTGAATTCTGTAACGACTTCAGACCCGTCAGAAACACAAAGCCCAAGAGAGGACTCTCTCTTCCAGCTTGACTTGATGTGAAACCATGCAAGGTAACTACCAGACACAATCTCTTGCAGTGCTCGCAGAGATGTCACTTTGCTTTGCACTGACAAATCGTAACATGCACTGAAGCATTCCTCATGTGGAAGTCCTGGTTGGTGGTCTCAGGCTGCAGGGAACTCCGTGAAAATAAAAATAAGTGGGGAGTAGGGATTTTATGGATTTTCTTTTAATGCATTCACCGTTTTTTCGGGAGGAGCGGATTTCAAAATAGTGAAAAATCTCCACCAGGATGAGTTTTAAATACAAATACGCAGCTAATTTGTACAATTCCTTGTTTGAATTTTAAAATTTTTCTTTCTTTCAGACTGAAAGCTTAGATTTTCTACATAATTTCAGTGCATTTTCCAAACCAATCCCATTTACAGGCAGAAAGGTGAAGGGGCTCATTTCTGATTACATGCAAGAGAGGCGAGTGCTGAGACCCAGGAATTCATGGAGATGAGACCCTCTCTATTTGCTCCTTGCCCAACACCTCCATTTTTCTCTAGATACATCCCTGGTGTCATATCACTTTCCCCACTACCCTCTGAGAACTGCTTTGCTGAGGGTGAGGGCATTTGACTGGGATCACAGTAGGGCCTGCGAATGGTCAGCAAGGGCAGAGCTGTGGCATGGAGCAGCACTGGAAAGGTCCTGCCCCTGGACCCCCTGGCAGCTCCTGGGAGGGCTTCCCCAGCTGTGCTGGGACAGGGGATGGGCTGAGCGGAGAAGCAGTATACAGCCAAGGACTGCTACAAACACCCTCACTGCTATCCCACCTGAGCACGGCAATGTGCAACATAGAATCATCACAGAATGGTTTGGGTTGGAAGGGACCTTATAGACCATCTAGTTCCAGCCCCCCTGCCATGGGCAGGGACACCTTCCACCAGAGCAGGTTGCTCATAAGCCCCGTCCAGCCTGGCTTTGAACATACCAAGGGAGGGGGCAGCCACAGCTTCTCTGGGCAGCCTGGGCCAGGGCCTTCACCACCCTCAGAGTGAAGAATTTCTTTCTTAGATCTAATCTAAATCTACTCTCTTTTAGTTTAAAGCCATTACCCTTTGTCCTATCAAGGAGAAAACCACGGCTGCCCCATGTGAGGAAATACAACTAAGAGCAAACAAAGTACTTTTTTAGCTTATCTTCCCGTGCTGCTTTAGGTCACCCACACATGCCCATACCTGGTTGTCTGAAAAGATGGGGACTGAGGTCTAGATTTCCCTCTCAATGCTACCATTACAGATGACTTAGATTTTAAGGCTAAAGCACGTGCCACAGCTAAAACACCTCACAGGATGCTGTTTCAGGATGTCCCAGATAATTTTCCAGGCAATGAATGGGTGAGTTTCTTGCAGTCATCAACTCTAGGACATCACATCCCTGACTGATGCCTCAACTTTTTCAAGTAAGAATATAGATGGCTTTAAAGAAAACTGAGCATTGTATGACCAATTACTTAAATCCAACAGAGATCAACATCAGAAAATTAGGCTTTTTCTTTAATACACATCCGATTTGCTACATAATTCTGCACCAAGGCCCTCTCTATACAGTACCAAGGCTGGTGGGGATTCTGCAGGTATTATTTGGATCAAGCAAGAACGTGCAGGCTGGAAGGAGAGCACACTCAGGGCACAGCTAATACCAGGAGCCCTATTCATCCCCACGTAAACACAAGCACAAAACCAGTGCAAGTGACAACTAAATCAGGCTGCTACTTCTTCTCAAATTTATTCCACTGAGTGTATTTTACCAGCCAAAAGAATTAAGCTTGCCTGAACAGAAATAAAAGAGTAGGTGTGGATAATATATTTAGCATCTGAAATTTGCTTTGCAGAGCTGGTACGTATGAGGCTGAGCTGTTATTCTGCTTCACTAACTACATTTTAAGATTGTGGTTTGCCCTTAGAGCATTGTGCTCCTTGCACCATCTTTTTAGGTGTCTCATCTTCCTGGTTCTCCTTATGGTCCAGTCTGGTTCTCTGAGACTGAAAGCTCTCCCCTTCGGTTGGCTTTGCCAAAGCAAATCCATCCCCAGATACACAGTGAAATTAGTGGAACTACAGCAAGGATGAACTTGAAAATTTACTGAGGAATGTATGTGTGAGAGCATCTATTCATTATGAAGGCAAACATTTTCCATCTAATTACATGCTCACATTCAGTAATGGCCTCATTACTGTGGTATCTCAGCACTTTACGCTTTTCAATGTATTTACTTTCATGCCACCTCTGTCAAGCACAAAAGGAGAAGAGAGATTAAGGCTTACATTCTCTAAAATACCTAAGTGCTCACCTTCTATTTAGGCACCTATCTCAATGACATGAAGAAGAGCGAGACCTGTTAATATCTGGGAGTGTCTGAGACTGCAGCTTGCCCACGGTTACACAGAAGTCTGTGAAGAAGCAGGAACATAACCTAATTTTGCCGAGGCCAATTTTAGCACCCCATCCACCAGGCTCTCCTTTCCATACAGGCTTTGGAACAGAAGTTCTTGCTACAGATCATTTTTATTCTAAACTCATCTTTCGTCTCTGGTATGAGTGGATTGAACCATGTTCACTTATACATAAAATATCAACACCTCTGCATTTAATACCAGAGTGAAAAGCATTAAATCAAGGAATGCTGCAAGAAGCCAGACACATTTTGGGCTGGCGCTGCATAATCTCACTCCAGAGGTTTGGCCAAGCCTCTCCTCATGCAGACTGCTCCGTTTCCATCAACACTGCCCCAACCATAAAACACCCCTTGAGAGCTCATCTGCAAGGGCAATCAGTTTATCCGCGATTCTTCTAATGACCCATTTCTGTCATCATCCTTCTAGGAGAACTAACCGATAATGACAACTCAGGGGAATAATCAACCGTAATTTATACGTTCCCGTTTCTGTAGCGGGGACCACAGCGTGCACTCTGCTTTCATTTACCCTAAGCTCCACCATTATCAATAAAGCTGACCCGTGAACACAAACACTGCAATACGAAAGCGTCCAACCCCCCACTTGAATTTATATTTAGAAAGGAAATAAACAACCAAAGACTCCCAACTCATTGGGTCTGTGGACTGCAGGGTACACCACAGTGCTGTATGGACTTTCCCACCCACGCTCCAGGCAAGCTAGCTCATTTCCAAAAGCAGTATAACCATGTCAGCATGCTGCAATCCAGAGTAATAACACCCGCAGCAAAATTAAGCCTTGGGCCTAGAGCTTCATTTCACCCAGCTGGCATGCCCACACTCCTAGCCTACATAATATATGGCAGCGTTGCACGGCAAGGCAGCCCCAGAGCTCAACTCTGTGCTACAGCGCACAGCTCAACGCAAGGTCTCCATTTGAGACCCAGAAAACTGCTGCTCCATGGCCTCAAGTTGTGTCAGGGGAAGTTTAGATTGGAGATTGGAAAAAATTTCTTTCCTGAAAGAGTGGTCAGGCATTGGAACAGGCTGCCCAGGGAAGTGGTGGAGTCACCATCCCTGAAGGTGTTCAAAAAACATGTAGACATGGCACTTCAGGACATGGTTTAGTAGGCATGGTGGTGTTGGGTTGACAGCTGGACTTGATGATCTTAGAGGTCTTTTCCAACCTTAATGATTCTATGATTCTGTGATTAGTCATGGCTTTAGCTCCCCATTAAACTGGCAGTCGGGCAGGAATGCTCTGAACCTGGCTCATCACAGCTGGATTGGAAAAGCAAGGAGGGGAATTAGACACAAGCTTTTGTTCCCAAACCCACACAGTGAAAGTCTGGATTATGCCAGAGGCAGCTCATGGCCTACTCTATAAGTCACACAAGAGCTGAGAGCTGCCTACTATGTTGCTGAGGAGTCAGATTTCCTTCCCTTATTCCACCGAGCCTCTGTTGCTCCAGTCCCCTCTCCCGCGGCTGGCAGCAATCACACCAGGGAGAGGCTGGGATCTGTCATCCTTCATGACATGCGAGTCATCTGAGAACTTACCAGCAGCACCTTTAATTTAAGATGCCAGCATCAGTGCCTTGTTTTCTGCAAGGGGACGGGCTGCAGAGGGGCAGGAAGACCAGGGCTCCCTAGAAGAAATGCCCCGGTCTCTCCGGAAGGAAGACTGCTTCTAGAAAGCCTCCGAGCTCAGTTCCTTGGTGATCCTCCTCCACTGCCACAACACCCCATGTCCACTCCATTTTACAGTGCCAGCCCTCACCTGGAACATGAATCGGGCTGCGGAGCCAGCTCACCACCTCCCTGCTCTCTCCAGCCCTGAGGAGGTGCAGCTTTAGTCCAGGCTTACACAGCTAAAGCGTAACAGACAACTCTCCAGACGCACAAGGTGACTGTACTCTAATACGGGCATTTCAACACTACCCACAACATACATTGGGCTTTATGCATTGCTGCTGCCTCAGAGAGGGGGTAGGAACTCGAACTGAGAGCGTACCAGTAAGCATGAACGCCCACCACCTCAGCAACGGCAACGTTAGCAGCATGATGTAAGGATGCTTAAGCCTGGCTTTGCTCACCTCCAGCAGTGGTGCCCACAGGTATGGCTTTATTATACAGGCTGCTATCAGATCTCCTGAAAACACTGCTCTGTAGAGTTACCGCAGATTTGCACTAAACATTCAGCTCCATCTGTAATTTGGAATTAGAAGAGTTCTACCCTGGAAGCAATGGCTTTGTCTTCTGCTTCTTTTGGGAGAGGAAAAGAAAGAAACAATTTTTTTTTCTTGTTTACCACTATGGGAGTGGAAGAGGCATCACCATACATTCCACTTCAAATGTACTCCTTTGATTCAGAAGTATCTTAATTTTTATACCCAGTGTAACATGGATTATACTTTTCATAGACCTTTTAGAAATACAAAACTCTTGAAAACATTACCGGATAACTGCACGCTATCACTGTATGCCTAATTATCATGGAACATCCCTCAGAAAAATCTCACAATCCCTCCTTGAAAGTCCATTATTCTGTGACTCATTTTTCTGAGCCTAATCACTCCCAGGTCTCACACGTGGTGGGAAGAGCTGCACCAAGCCAGTCCATCCACCCAACAGCACCCAATGCTACATGCCTCAGTAAGTCTATAAAAATATGGCAAATACAACATATGATAATTCTCTCCCAAATACTCTCCCAGTCTCCAGTGATTTGTGACTCAAGAACTTCTTCAGTCAGAGGCATTGTCTTTGTGTTTAATGGTCCTCAGTGGATCTTTCTTCATGAACCTGTCCTGTGCTGTACCAAACTCAAGTAGACTTCTAGCAACCTTCAGACATTATTACTTATTTTAGCTGGTTTTCCATTTTAGGTAACTACCGTGACATTCTGTAGTGAGGAACCTGACAGTGTAAGTGAAGCGCTGTCTCCTCTTCAGGACCCACTATCTCCTCGCTTCATTTTACGATCCTTTGGTTTTCTATCAGGAGAGACAATGAATAACTGTTGCCAATTCACTTTCTCAATGAC
This sequence comes from Opisthocomus hoazin, assembly GCF_030867145.1. Taxonomy (NCBI): domain Eukaryota; kingdom Metazoa; phylum Chordata; class Aves; order Opisthocomiformes; family Opisthocomidae; genus Opisthocomus; species Opisthocomus hoazin. Next base: position 66,443,307 of record NC_134420.1, on the reverse strand, counting down.
ACCTAGGATTTCACAGACCTCCGTGAAACCTTACCCCGTCTACCTTTGTCATAGCATCACAGGAGGCGCAGTCTATTCATCTGCAGCTCACTGGAACCTGTTTCCATACCCCTGATTATCTCCAGCGCTCCTCACCAGATCTTTCCAGTTTCACCATATTCTGTTTGAATGGAGGGAGCCAGAACTGTACATGGTATTCATTACACCGGTGACTGTATATTGATTTATATCAATTTTTCATTTTGTCCTCTGTGTATTTCTTACCTTTGTTTTTTTACCACTGCAGCTGATCCTTGAGTGTACATTTTCCTGGAGCTATTTACTATAAGCCTAATATTTCACTCCCAAGTGGCTCCGAGTCCATCCATATTAAGTTTGAATTCCACCCCTGCCCCCATGCAATACTTCACATTCATCCACACTTCATCTTCCACCTCACTGCCCAGCTACTCATTGCTCAGATATCCTTCTGGGGCTCCTTGCAGCTGGCCTCATCTTTACTACGAAAAAAAAATCACTTTTCTCAGCTGATCTTACTGTAAGTTTATTCAAGCTAGATTCAAGGATGGGCGACGAAAAGATGCAGCAGGGAAGGTGATCTTGTACAAGCTTCTTGTGACCGACTGGCAAGTACTCGGCAGCAAGTAACTGCCCAGCACCTAAACCACTCTGTTCATCAAGCTCTCTGGAGGACTGAGGCCGCCCCAGCTCACCCCAGTACAGATCCCTCTCCTGTTACTGATGAGATGGGAGCATGAATTACAGAGCTTCGGGAGCTCAAGCAAGTTCCCTGTTCATGGCAAGATATGCAGGTTAAAAGTTAATTTTTTTTATTTAGCTTCCTGGTCTGATTGGGAGCAATTAAATAAATTAACCTGTGCCTTTGTTGTCCAGGAGTGAAACAGGGATAACAACTTCCCTTCCCTCACAAACAAGTTGATAAAACAAAATCCACTAATGGCTTTCAAGCACTCTGATGCAAGAGCAACAAATACCATGTAAGGATCCTAATTTTGCTATGGGAGCATCTTCTGTACTTCTTGGCGTTGTTATCTCCGGCTCAGGTAGCTGTTTGTTTTCAGACAAATCTTTACTCCAAGAATTTCTCCTGTTCCCAGCAGAAATCCTGATAGCTTGGTCTCTGCCTCCTGTCTTTTCCAGCGTTAATGCTATTGTATTTGTTTAATGGGGTTAATATGCTGCTGGTATAATGATCACGTACGGATGTAATTATTATGTGTGATTAATTCCGCAGCTGCTGAAAAGCTTGGAGGACTTCTCTTAGGGGAGGGAATATCTTTACAACAGTCCTTCTCAAATTGCATTACACACAGACACAAACCCCAAAAGAAATGCAATAGGGGAAAGAATGAAGGCATAATTAGAGGAGACAGAGCTGCACCCAGCAGAGCAGCTGATGAAGGTTAAGCATGATGTGGTCAGAGACCATACTTCTGTTGTGTGTTTAGACACTAGCACAAAGGATTCCTGGTCCATCACTACAGTCCCAAGGTACTACTACCTTGCGTATAGTATGCAACTGGTTATAAATTTTTAAAGATATGTCTGCCAGTGGTGTAGGCTTCTCTTGCTACTTTTTTTTTTATAGTAAACATCCTTGAAACGAACACAGTGGGTTTTGTTCTAAGAAGATACAATACCACAGACCAAAATATGAACTCCTACAAAATGCTAGCACAGGTTAATGATTTTTACAAGAACCAAAGAGAACAAAGTGCACAGCACACAAACCATTAGCCCTAAAATACCTAGGGTGACCACATCTGAGAAAATGCTAGATATTTTTCTGCATGAGGCTTTCTGGCACACACTGATAATTTACAGCCATACGCTTGAGTGCTCTTAAGTGCTTTGAGTGATAATGGATCTATTTGCGTGATCAGGGATTGTAGACACAGGCCTATAACTCAGCATGTTCCCCAGAACAATACCCAGACACTTATCCTTGACCAAACTATCCTTAAATCCCACACATGTGACCTGAACAGAAAACTCTGCCTGCAAGATTTAAGTCTCTGTTAGCTGTCCAGCTGTTTCCTAACCCAGTTATTACCCATGAAAGCACCCATGACTTTGATATTTACCTGACTCAGTTTAACTCTTTGAATCCCATTTAAAGGTTTAAGTGAAGGACAAGTGTTCAGGAAAAAATGAGACGTGCACAATCCTCCTTTCATTCTCCAGAAAACCATCTGTTTTGGCCTCTGCAGTCTTTAACACCTAAGATCACCAATGTCCTAGTCCAGTTCCTTCTTCTGCACACAGTGACATCTCTGAGCAAGGACGCCAAGGAGGAGGCACAGACACTGCAGGTGATGCTGAGTTGGACCCCAGGTGGCAGAGAAGAGGGTCAAGGTGGGCAAAAAGCACAGCTGGCGAATTTGCTGTCGTGCAAGACTCTCCTATCATTCCCCATACCTGCAGCTATCAGCAGCAGGCAATACTAAAGCCACTGGACTGCAACAGGACCGCGTATGGGTACTGTATAGGCTCTATGCATGCAGGGCTGGGAATGGAGATGGACTCTGCCCATTGACTTCTCTCAGCTGCCCTGAAGAGCAGTTTGGGCTTGGTATTTACGTGGCCCGAAGCGCTATTATGTCTGAAATCCCCATGATACTTTAAAGCAATAAATCATTCCCTCTGAGCCTCAAAGAACAGAACTGCAGATAGGACGTATTTGAGAAAACACAAGGGCTATTTGCTCACCCTCTAGAAAGGGAGACAGCAGTTTTAGTTTTCACCTAGTGAAGGATTTATTGAGCATCTCATTCAGCCACCAGCATGTTTCAGACCATAACGATCGGACCTCACAGCACTCCTCTGCATTGCCTGCAGGAGTTATCAGCTACCCCAGCATCTGAGACAAGTGCCGGTTTTCTTCCTTCTTTTTCAGTTCTTTCAATTTCTGCTTCACTGGGTTTTCCCTTTCTCACCACACTACTGGGAACTTAATAGGTGCAGAATAATGCAGAATGCAGAAGAAAAATCGTGATTTGGAATAAAAGAAGCAGATTGTGATAGGTTCGGAATTAGCCTGTAATCATTTATGAATTTCCATGTTTCACCTAATAACTGATCTAAAACTGAGAGATACCAGTCTGACAATGCTAAAGTTGATCTGGATACAGAAAGGATGAAAAAGAAACAACTCATGATAGCCTTAACAGCAAAGATGGAAGAACCGTTAGGAAACAATGTCAGGACTATTAGTTTGGGTGGCTGAGAGCAGACGTTGGCTAGCTTATCAAACTGATTTAACTAGGTTTATCTGAAGCCCTACAGACACAGAAATGGAAAATTCAAGCAGAATTCAAAATGAAAGCTCCCTCAAGGAATGCCTTTTTTTTTCTTCTCATATCCTGTTTTTGTTCTCATCAACAAACACAAAATGCTTCTCAGGTTTAAAGACATCGCCAACCAAGCTACTGCACTCCTGTGCAGCCCCCAGGTAAAAAGATGAATGGGACGTCTAATCAAGCAGCTAAACTTTCCCATGCTGAAAGCTAACCTGTGCACACACGGCTGATCTCCTAAACCCCATCCCACCAGAGGCCCAGGACAGACACAACTCCCCAGCACTCACAGACAATGAGCTGTAGGGTTGCTCAGCTTACTGCAGCACACAGCGCTATACAACATGCATCCAGCAAGACATTTGTCAGAAGAATACCACAAAATGTCCGTAATTTGTTCATGATATTGCAAGCAGTAAGCTGGAAGGCAATTATTTGAGTTCTATGCATTGAAGAGATTTCATTTACAGGAAAAGAGTGGGCATTACAGATGCCTGACCCAGCCAGATACAAGACACCTTGTGCAGGGCCTGATTTAAGAACAGAAGTGCTGCATAAGACCAGGTTGGACAGGGCTCTTCAAGACCAGGTTGGACAGGGCTCTGAGCAACCTGATCTAGTTAGCGGTGTCCCTGCTCGCTGCGGGGGGGTTGGACTAGATGACCTCTAGGGGTCCCTTCCGACCCAAAACTTTCTATGATTCTATGATTCTATAATCCTCATCTTCAGACAAGCTAAGAGACAAAACTGCAATATCACAGGTAGATACACAAAAACATGCCGGAAAAAAACTGCAGCAAATTAAATTGGACCTATACTGGGACTACTTTAATTTCATTTCTGAGAATAAGATTTTAGGATGTATCTACACTGCAGCATACACAAACACAGGCAAGCTTGCTTGCTAGAGCATGTGGTAAGACTTGTCTTAGTCTATCTTTGCTTTAAATTACTAAAAAGGTCCCAACGTTCAACCTTTTAATAAAACACGTACATGCCAACAACAACATGCCTTCAAGTAACCCACATGGAGATCTGCGTTGCCACAGCTAAAACAAGACTAGCTATGGCTACACAGACTGGGGTCACGTGTTTTACTGTTACATAGACTTGCCCTCAATTCTCGAGGGACTGACTGGTGACTCCAATTATTTCTGTAATACACTGAAGTATAGTTTAGCGGAAACTGAAGTTTTCACATCCATATACTGAAATACTACATAATAATTTTGCTAGCTCTGGGCCAAAGAGCACAGCATCTTGCAAAAGCAATCTCAGCATTTTGCAAGCTGGAGATACTATGTCAAATCCAGTGAATGCAAGGAGTTGTTGAAGGTTATTACCTTTGACAGGCAGGCAACCACATCACAAAAAGCAAACATGTCAACAAACAAAATAAATGTTATTTCACACTGCCTTCAGTTGGACAGGAGGCAAAAGGACAATAGAAGATGAATACAGCATTGCCATTCAACCCCTGAAGAAGGCACCCCAGCAGCAGGGCAGATAACACCATGCACTATGGCTGCATGACCCCATCTATATCATGGACGTTAGCACCATCCATCCACTATCCTTCTCAAGCACTAACTAAAGCTCAAGCATTATTAAACCTACTGTAAGCCAATTTCCATTTTTTCCTTTAGTTACTGGAGGAAGAGAACTTAACTGTTGGGACCCAAAAGAACAACTTTCAAATCTTCTTACTGCAGAAGATTTTCTTGTGCGGCAGAGGAGAATACACAGCAGCAGGAACTCCAAAGGGCCCAAAGCACCAGGGCACCTAGCACTTACCAGCACAGCAAGGGGCCTAAACAAAGTATAGCCCGGGAAATGCTTACTGGCACTAGGCTGGGCCTCTGCAGGTCACATGGTAACACATAATCACTTCAAAAGCACTTCTTTCTTTTCATGGATCTGCAGAGAATTACTCTGTGCTTTGGGTATCATAGCACTTTTGCCATAATCAGATGTTGTAAACGTATATGAAATAGAAGAGACATTCATGTGTTACTGTCCCGTCAGCTGTGTCTTCATATGATCACCTCCAATTACACTGTAAAATTTAGCAGCACACGTATTTGAAATAATGCTTTTAATTTTCAATCAGGTACTCTGCAAGGAAACCCAGCTCAGAAATTACATAATTGAATATCTTGAGGAAGACAATAAAAAGCAAATTTTGACTCAACGGTGTTATTTAATAGCAGTGAAAGTACTTACCAGGTGGCCTGTTAATTGCGAGGTTTCGGAAATGACTGCCTTTGATCATCTCCACTGACAGCCGCCCTGTAGTGGCATTGTACGACAAGCCCACGAGCAGCTCTGGCACCCCTCCATGCGACAGGGACTGTGTTGATGAAGCGCTATCACTGTGAGAGATTGCTGACAGACTAAGCTGAGAGTCTGCACTCTGCAGGGAAAGAGCACTGAAAGTCTCATCAGGACGTTCACCACCACCCTCCCTTAATTTATATCTTGTAGCCCTGTTTAGTGAGATCTCTTAAGAAATGACAATGACTAAGAATGAATTATTACAGGGCACCAGAAGAGTCAGAGCATCACTTTTACAAAAACACGTCTCTGAACTTTCTCTTTAAAGATGAGGAATTCTGCATAATGTGTTACCACTAGTGTAAATCAAAGCCTCTGAGATAAGCATACAGCCTAGTACATCAAACGCACAGTAAATCTCCTTGACAATGACTTTTGGATGGAACGCATTTTGCAGTTTGGGTTTTTTTGGTCAGGTACTGTGCATTTTCCTACTTTCTTTCTGTGTTACCATGATGCTCTCTCTACCCACTCTTCACCTGGAGTATGATGTTTTATTCATTTTGTGTGCACAACTTCTCACTGAGCTTTTTGTAGAGAATGAATCATGACAGAGCTCATCTACACAAATTGATCGGCATAGCCAGAGCTGGATACAACTGTGATGTGCATGCAAGACTATGAAGCAGCACAGCCAGTTCTTCCTCACATGACCCACCTCTCCACTTCCATCTGTCATGAAAAGGAACATTACTAAGCATTTCTGGTAACATGGAAACTGCACAATGCAGAGATCCACAATGGAGTAGCTAGTGCCAAATGAGGTAGCTCTTGCACTGGCAGTAGTACAAGTCCACCAACATAACAGTGCACAAGAACTACTGTCCTTGTTGAAATTAAGATATAATTAGCCTTGGTGGTTCTGGGATTAACCTACTACTTCTGCCTGGCACAGCATTTGATGACTTGTGCAGATACACTATATCTACATGCTTTCGTGTAAGCCTGCTAGCTGAGCCATTGTTAATAAGGCACAGCTTTGTGTAGGGAAGACATGTCCTGTGCTTCCCCTTACTGATAACTTTTTAGGTGACAGTAGGAAAGATCCACTAGTTGCATCCTAACAGCCCTAAATGAAAGACATCAGGTATGGCTGGTCCCCATTCACCAGATGAATAATTTTACAGACTCCATTATTTCTTTCACCAAACTTACGCTCAAATTACTCCTTGGCTCCAAGACCAATGTCACCTTTGCTTCCCCTTCCTGCCTGATGTTGCTCAGGTAGAACAACTGCTCTCCCATCATCTTCTCTCCAATCATCTTGTGCACTGCATAGAGGCGGAATCGAACGGCGTGGCTGCTTAACTCCCCTGGCTCCAGCTTATTGAAGGTAATTTTATCGTTGAACACAGGGATGGGTCCTCTCTGAACGCATGTCTTACCCCTCTGTTTCTTGCTAGGCATCAGGACTGTGTGCACTTGCCAGGTGTTCACACCACTGCGGTCTTTGTCTGGGATATCCCTGGCCTCCAAGATAGTAACTACTAGCTTTTGACTTGAGGCTTTGTAGTTGAAGATGACATCTAGGTCACCACATTTACAGATGGGGTCATGAGCACCACAATGACCTGGTACGCTGTTCATTTCACCATGTTCCTGCAAACAGAAGGAAGAAATAAAACCTCCATTGGATTTCAAGTGTCTCTGTGATCCCAACTCTATTTAAAAAATATTGTTCTCCTCACTTGTGCTTGCAAATGCAGGCAGTTGTTCTGCAAAATCAGGATCCCACGGTTTCTTGAAAAAACAGTGCTAGTTAATTGCCTGATTTTGTGTAATATTCTCCATACAATGTAGTAAGCAACAGCACTTGTTGAAACCTTTCCAAAAAAAAAGCTTCATCAATATTTAAATGTGTTGCAGGAGACTGTTAATTTGGCAAAAATTCTACACAGGGAAAAACTAAACAAAAGGGTTTCTTAAATTTCATTCATGTCATTTTTGAGGCATTAATAAACCCTTCTGGTTTCATTTCGTTAAAAAACCCAACTTACCTATTACTTTGAACATGCACTGGGATTTTTTCAAAATGGATTTTTTCTACGTGACCGAAATCAAACACTTCAGTCAAGCCTGCTAACTTTTTTGATATTTTGTTCTGTTGGAAACTAAAAAAATTAAGCACTGTTCTCAACTTGATAGGAGGGCAGATCACCATGTCAGAATTTCTTGAAGAATAGAAATTCCATTTCTAGATGCTACCTATAATTCAATAATTTTCCTACAGCTAAAGCAATGATGATTGAGAAAAACACTCTGATTAAATACATATTGATTCTTTATTCCCTTTTCAAATCTCCCAAGAGAAGCATCTGTTCCTTCTGTTTAGTTTGGATACTAATATATGCAGAATAAAAATTCAAAATAAACAAACAAAACTTGCACAGACCTATTCACACACAATCTTTTACTTACTTTTAAAACAAAAAGTCATCTTGATAAAACAAGATAAAAAACATGGTTGTTCATCTTACCTTTTGATGAGTGGGCGTGTGCATTTCTGTTCAAAAGTGCTTTTTTATCTTAGAGCTAGAATGTGCTTCATGTGATAGAGAGGTTGCTATAGTGATCAATGATTTGTATTTAAACATGAGTATACACTGTACTAGGGAAAGATTTTCAGTTAATAGCCAGAAGGTGAATTAAGGCCTGTCACTAGCAGTCTGAGTCACCCTCCTCCTCAAACATTTATCTTCTTTTGCATTTCAAGTAACACTGCTTTTCAACATAGAAATCTTATTTTTTAGAGTACAGGTGACAGGCCATAGGACTTCTGATGTAATTCCCTTCAGAAGTGTCTAGGGTGGCATATGTCTCAAACAAGACCTCGGACAAACTTCAAAATTTCTATCTACTTCCCGTCGATCTACTTTTCAAGTGCTCAGATTCATCTGGCATAAAGCACAAAGCTCCAGCTTTTCATATTTTCATAGGCGTTTAAAGGATTCGTGCACGTGAATACAGAAGTCCACGTGTGCACATGGAGACCTGCTGTCCTATGTCTTGCAGAAGTAATGTCAAAGAGAGAAAAATCGCTCCTTGGACAGCACATGAAATGACTTGGTTGCCCACAAAAATGCCTTTCTGTATGAACAGCAGGCTGCAAAGACAAAAACACAAGGCAGGCCAGGTTGCCTGGAGAGAACGTGATGTTATGCAAATCTAAGTGCTGCTGAGTAGCTGTCAAGTTCTTTCTCTCTGGCTGATGAAATAATATTTAAGAAGGAAATGTAATGGGATTGCACTTAATTCATGTTTCCCTCCACATGTTCATTCCTCCCCATTTTCATCTGTGCATTTGCTATTGAGGAGATGGAATCAATGCACGTTTGAGAACTGCTGCTAAAGTGTGGAGACAACTGTGCTTGCGGCATAACTTTACTTTCATCTACCTGTCTGAGCTGGAGAATGTGAACTCCCGTGCGTCATCATAAATCCACAGGTACGAAGATCCAAGAGGCACTTTCCTGCCCCAGCGGGGCTGAGTATCTCATCTTCTGGCAGCGTGTAGGGCAGACTGAAGGTCAGCTATCTTGCCTTTGACAGAACAGCTAGAAAGTATTTAAATCTCAGGAAATCTCAAATCATGCTACTATAGCTGTGCCACATCCACTGTAGAGAAAACTGCATAAACTGGAGGCAGAGTGGGAAAGAGAAATGCCAAACTCTGTGGCAGCAACCTTTCTGTGGGCAGCCAAGCTTTAGAGACATCACGGGATGGCCCTTTCAGAGAGCACTGAGCTATCTGGGACTCACCCCTGTGCAGGTTTTAGGGCATGAAGCTCACGGACAGTCTTCTTTCTGTGGAAGTCATTGACAGAATTCCCCTTGGGTTTCAGAGCTCAGGTGGCGCTCTGAGCACTTTGTGAACGTATCGGTTATACAGACACTTCAATCGGAATCCAAGGAGAGTGTGGGCTTTAGATACCTCATCTGAATTTCTTTCTTTTCCTCTTCCTAGCGCAGTTATTGAGATGTCAAGCCAAGTATACTGATTGATACTGTATGTCTAACCCGGTCATTCAGGACAGCCAATATCCACTTCACTAGGTAAAATAAGTCCATTTCTGCCAGAGAAACCTGAGAGAGCAGCTAATTATGGACAAGGCTTGAAATGGTACTTGTGGTTCCACTGCAGGGGCATAAAACTATCATTTTTGTCTCTAAAGTGAGGTCCTCCGAGTGGAGCATAATAGCACTTGGACATTTCTGGCATGTCAGAACATTTAGTTCCTGCAATAAAAAGTCTTTCATTAGCTCACACAATACCTTTGGATGAGAAGCTGCCTGTAGTAGATAAACTGGGACTTGGGCATATCTGCCCCCTGATGCTAGAACCGTTCCTTGCATTTTTAAAATGTAGATACCAGGAGCAAAATGAGAGATGTATTCCAAAGAAATACTACAGGACACCGGAGACACTGCGGCACACATGAACCGTGGCAATGCACAACAAATGCAGAAACGGAGAAGTGAGCCTCAGGTGGGCAGACAAACAGCGTGTGTCACAGGCACACAGCAAGGAGAGGGCAGGGCTGAGGCCACATGGAGTTCCCATGTGTAGTACTTCGTGGGACTGCTTTGTGCAGCAAACCAAAATGCTGTTCAAAATGCCCCTTAGGGCTGGAGCACGTGCACCGTGGAGCTGCTTTCCATCTCTTCAAGTGGCTGCAGGCAGCATGCTCTGAGGAAAGGAGCCTTCCCTCAAAGCCTTGCTTCTCAGAGTGTGATGGAGGTATTCATTTCCACAGCTGAAGAACAGACTCCTTTAACTCAGGCAGAAGGTGTGACCTTTGTGCAGTTATTCTAACACGTCTGATGCAGGCTGTTGTTTTTTCAGAAATGTAATCTTGTGGTAAAATAACGACGTAAACCAACACATCATGCAGAAAGATTAGAAGAGAAAAGGGGGATGCTAAGTCATCAGGTGATTACAATTCCTTAAAATCCATAATGTTTTCTTGAGGCTTCAAAATAAAGGTACAGAACTAAGGGAAAGCAGAGGAGCTCTCAGGCTCTCCCCTTCCCTGGAAGGGTGCCTGGTATCACTGGGGACCAGAGTGATGGTCACTTGGCCAAGTCACGGGCCACCCCCACCAGTTGCCTAAAGCTTTCCAGATGCTTCCCATTGTCTAAGCCATAGAAACCACCTGGAAATAGAGGCACAGATCTGACCCAGTGACCGCACACCATGTCCTTAGACACACACCCCGCACATACAGCCAGTACCAAAGCCCTGGGCCATTGCTAAATGACAGTAAATGCTGTCAGGAAGCTAATGGCTCCAATTTCATTTCAAAGATTGCAGTCAGAAATCAAGCAATAAAACAGCGTCTCTGAATGAGTGTTAGTAGCAAGAGGTAAAATGCAAGAAAAAAGGGAAATGTACAGAGAAGGGTATACGTTCATGCACACATGAGTACTATTATCTTGTGGTGTTTTTCACTTCATTTCTCTTCTAACATTTTTTGGACCCCATTGTCCTTCAAAAGCTTACATCGTGTGTAACAAATGACAGTTCACCATACCTCAGGGCTCCAAGCCGTTGAGCTGTCAGTAGCATCATTTACTTCAAATCCACGGTTGCTAAATGCTCTCTCTGCTTCCAAATGTCCTTCCGTGGCTTGCCGGCTAACACCATCGGCAATGCTGGGCTCCATCCTAGGCCCTTTACGCTGCCCAGTGCCCCTGATCTCAGTCGTTCTTCTTGAATCAACAGACACAAGGTCATCTTCACGATAAGACAGGTTGTCTTGGTAACTCAGCTGGCTTAGTCCATCCAGATCTAACAATTTTCAGCAAGAAAATAATTTCAGAGGGACTAGAATAAATTCCTCCCCCTCTCCCTCCCAAAATGTGCCTTTCTCTGCTTTCTTTTCTTTGTTCTTTTGCCCTCATCTCCAGTGTATGCAAGAGACAGCTTCTACTTCGGAGTACTGCACACTGAACTTCAAAAATAACAAATCCTGTATAAGTCAGCATTTGATGGAGTGGACATAGCTGTTTCTCACCCCACCCTGAACTGAGGATCTAGTTGCCTTTACTTCAAGAAGATAATCACCAAATGCAATTATCAATGGAGTGTTTGGGATACTCAAGTGCCTCAGGGCTGCTTTGTGGCCCCAAAGCAATCGCTTCCATGAAAATACAGGTCAGACAAATCACAGAAAAGCACAGCATAGGCCTGATGAGCAGGTATCAGTAATTTCCTTCTACGCAGGAGGAGAAGGAGGAGGAAAGGACAGGAGCTAGCATTGCCCTCAGGGGGATGGTGCTGGTGAGGAATGGAGCTTCATGGAGATAACAGAGTGCCACCACAACCCTATCACCCATCCCTGAGAGCTTGGGTGCATGTGACCAGCCCCACAAGCTGACTAGGAATCTCCAAATCCCAAGTTCGGGCTAAATTGTCCCAAGGGCAACTGAGAGGAGATGTGTTTCCTAATTTCCTGCCTGCTTTTATTAGTTTTAATTAATCTGCTCCTACACACTTACTCCATGGGCTAAAAAGAGGTTCATTAATGAGAATAAAATAATCTTCCCTGGTTCAGGCCACAGATTCCTTCTCTGCACCACTGAAGTCTCTATTTTGTACCCAGGGCACTTTTCTCTACTTGAAGGCATCAGTGAGAGCTCTCTGGGTAGAGCAACACAAATAATTACATGTGCATGGACACAGATGTAAATAACATCATGATTTGGCCTTGAATGTGTTCTGCACACACTTTCAGAAGAAAACCAGGGACTTTCCTCCTCCTAATGCATCTGATGCCAGGCCTTGCTTTAGGAACATAAAGAGCTAGATTCTGCCTCCATGTCTTTCAAATAAGCAAGGAGCAGTTAGAGTGAAAGAAAACAAGCTGTGCTTCCAAATAGCTGATGACAGTAATGAAAACAGAATGACTTCCTTTGCAAACACAGCTATTTGGGGTTTAAGGGTTTCACAGAATAGCTGAGATTGGAAGGGACCTCTGGAGGTCAACTTGTCCAGCCCCCCCTACCAACGCAGGGCCACCTGCTTGTTTGTTCTCAGACCTGCAAGTTTGTTCTCAAAAAGGTCATTACTATAGAACAATCATTTTTTATTTTTCAGTTTTGGTCTCCAACTCAGATCTTTAAAAAATAGTATTAACTACTCTGTTTAATAGAAAACCATTAGTTTGCTTTGGTTTACATGAATCCATGTTTTCATTCCCCACCTGATAAATGAGACAGAGAACCTGGTGACAACTGATAAGGATAAGGCTGAGGTAACCAAAAACTTTTTGACCTCAGTTTTCACTGGCAATTACTCATCCCATATCTCTCGGGTCCCTGAATCTCAGGCTGCAACTGCAGGAATGAAGTCCCTCCCATCATAGGAGAAGGTCAGGTGTAAGACCCTCTAAGGGACCTGAACATACACAAGTCCATGCAACCTGATGAGATGCATACCAGGGTCCTGAGGGATCACGCAGTTGCTAAGCCACTCTACATCACACTTGAAAAGTTATGGCAGTCAGGCGAAGCCCCAGTGACCGGAAAAAGGGGAACTTCACACCCATTCTTTAAAAGTATAAATAGGAGGACTCTGGGAACTACCAGCCAGTCAGCCTCACCTCTGAGCCCAGTAAGATCATGGAGCACATCTTCCTGGAAGACATGTCAAAGCATATGGATGACAGGATGGTGATTAGACACAGTCAATATGGCTTCACAAAGGGCAAGCCCTGCCTGACTAGTCTGGTGGCAGCCTAGGATGGAGTGACTGCATTGGTGGATAAGGGTAGAGCAACAGATGTCACCTAACTTGACTTCTGTAAGGCCTTTGACACGGTGCCACACAACATCCTTGTCTCTAATTTAGAGAGATATGAATTTGATGGATGGACTATGTGATGTATAAGGAGTTGGCTGCACAGTCTCATATAAAGAGTTGCAGTCATTGGCTCAACGTCCAAATGGAGATCAGCAACAAGTGGTGTCCCTCAGGGGTCTGTATTGGGACTCATACGGTTCGTTATCTTTATTAATGACATAGACAGTGGGATAGAGTGCACCCTCAGCAAGTTTGCAGATGACACCAAGCTGAGTGCAAGGTCCTGCACCTGGGTCATGGCAATTCCCAATATCAATACAGACTGGGGAATTAATTGATTGAGAGCAGCCCTGCACAGAAGGACTTGGGGATACTGGTGGATGAAAAATTGGATATGACCCAGCAATGTGCACTCGCAGCCCAGAAGGCCAACCATACCCCAGGCTGCATCCCCGGCAGCAGGGTGAGGGAGAGGATTCTGCCCCTCTACTCCACTCTGGTGAGACCCCATCGGGAGTCCTGTGTCCAGCTCTGGAGCCCTCAGAACAGGACAGACCTGGACCTGTTGGAGCGGGGCCAGAGGAGGCCACAAAAATAGTCAGCAAGCTGGAGCACCTCTCCTACGAGGACAGGCTGAGAGAGTTGGGGCTGTTCAGCCTGGAGAAGAGAAAGCTGCAGGGAGACCTTTCAGTACTTAAAGTGGTCTTATAAGCAAGCCGGAGAGAGACTTTTTACCAGGGCCTGTAGTGATAGGACAAGGGGTAATGGCTTCAAGTTGAAAGAAGGCAGATTTAGACTGGATATAAGGAAGAAATTCTCTACTACAAGGTGGTGAGACACTGGAACAGATTGACCAGAGAAGTCGTGGATGCCCCATTACTGGAAGTGTTCAAAGTCAAGTCGGGTGGGGCTTTCAGCAACATGATCATGGCATCATGGCAGGTGGGTTGGACTAGATGATCTTTAAAGGTCCTTTCCAATACAAGCCATTCTTTGATGCTCTACACATCCCTCTGTCTAGAGCAAAAAAACCCAAATCTTTCTGAGTAGAAGAAATTCTGTGTTTGGCCTTAGCAGCAAATATGCTGTTTCTGATTCATACCTGCTTCACAACAACCATCAAAAAAAAAAAAAAAATCCAACATGGAGAACAGGGATTATACTCCAGAAACATTTCCTGGAGGTGTGCAGAAGTCACTGCCCCTCTCCTTGGGTGCTCTTTCAATTTAACAGCTCAGAGATTAGGAGAATAACTTTATCCCCTTTCTTTAACTACAAATGGTCTCACAGTCTCCATCCCAGCAAAACGCTTTTAGCACAGGCACTTCAAGAGACAAATCTGAGAGCATCTCACAGCTTTGTAATTATGGTCCTCTTCCAAGACATAGGAGATCGTCCTTCAGGAGGAAAGAGGGATCCAAATTCAGATCTCTCAAATTCCAGGTGAGTGTTCTTCTCACTCCCTTCTGAAATGTAAAACCCACCTCTTCTCCTCCTCATCCTCCCATCTGGCAGACTTAGTCCTGAAACTGAGAGCCCTCATTGTCTCGCCTCTGCCCTGAGCTGAAACTCTTGAGTGAGGGTAGGAAGTAATTTGATTTTTTGCCATTACTCCCATTCTTCTCTACAAGTCAGAAAATAAAAAGAAGTAAATATAAGAACGTAAGCAAGGAATAAAATAACAGAAATTCCACAAATTTACTGAGATTGAACAGGTACAGGCGCTCCTTAAGGCATTTAATTAGCAAGCCAATGTCTAATACACATTTTAAACAGTGGGTCATCCATCAAAGCACACACCACACAGCAGGCTTTCAGAATAAAATGCCACTGTAGTAAGAAATTATCCTCACACAATTGTCTTGTGGTTTTGACTCCTGCTGGGATAATATCTAGATCAATAATAGAGGAATTTTCAAAAACTGCATTAAAACCATAAAAGGCTATTCATAACAGGAGAACTCCAGAAATATATTAATAGAACAAGCCATCTCTCTAGGACTCAGGCACAAAATGAATGTGTTAGGAAAGCAAACGTAGTATTCACGGAAAGGAAGGGAAAAGGTGATTCACCAAAACCATTTAGTGAAACAGTTTGGCTTTTTCTTTAAATTTAAAGTAATTTGGTAAGAGATAATCACTTATAAATACCAGTATTAGAGGATCATTACAGGTAATAGCCCAGCTATACAGACTAGAACAACTATATCTCTCCAGCTACATCCGTTCTAACATTCTATTCACAAAAAAATGGTCAAAACAGAAGTTCTTCATGTAAAGGAAAAGGTCAGAGCAGTAAAATGCCTGTAATTTACCTGAGAGATCTTTAAGGAATAAAATGTCAACTGTCTTATGAATACCTGACATGAATAAACAGCACAGCATCAGGGATATATGTTGAGATTGCATTATCTAACTATTTTAACTTTAATTAGCCAAGAGTCCCTGCAGAGCAATAGCAGCCAATTCTAAAATTAAGGACTGATAGCACTGTATACTAAAAAGAGTGCTGTGTTTTTTTTTCAGTCCTGTCCCCAACCTTTCCCTGTTGTGTCATGTGTGCCCACAGGCCAAGAAGCAGCCAAGGGGAATACTGGGGAACAGAAATCACCAACAAATCAGGGAAGTCTGTATTCAAGGTTGGAGAACTGGCTATAAAGACACTGTGACTTTTGTCAGATGAAAGGATGAGAATCACCTCCAAATAGAACTCTAACAGGTACTGGGATCTGGAAGCATCTCTCCAAAGATACAGAGCAAGCTCAGCATATCAAACACTGAAAATCAGACTGGAAAGTACTGTGAAGTCCCCCCTCACACTGGCAGGTAAACAGCCTGGTTAACCTACGGTATATTTCTTCTTTTTCAATGATACAAAATCTCTCAGCTCTATGAAGCATTACAGTGTGTTAAAGATATGTCTTGAGAGGCCTCATCACTTCCTAAAACACAGTGCCAGAGTTAAAAGATGGAGCCTAGTAGATCTTGCTATATAAACAGCACAAAGTTCACTGACCAGGAAGAAAAACTGAGATGAAGAGTATAATGCGTGCCTACTACCCACGCTGATCGAGGCAATGTTTGGTCTGCGGACTGCAGTGAATCACTGTTCTTTTACAAGAAAAAGTATGTCTTTTCTTTGTGATTTTCCAAAAAGAAATAAATTTGATCCCTTCTTCTAGATGGTGTATAAACACATGCTGAAAGTTAAGAACCTGTTTAAATATGGTCCAGACAAGGAAAGCATTTCAGTACGGATTTAGGTACTTCTGGACTTGAAATCCTCCTAGCTACTAGGAGTGATTTTCAAATCCCTCTTCCTGAAAGACAGAAACAGCAGCAGAGATGCGCCTCAGTGGGACTGACGCATATTTGTCCTCACACAGCAGTAATCCACCTGCCTGGCCCCTGGTGCAGACCGAGTCCCAAATCACTCTGCAGTACCCCGGCACTGCGTGCTCCCTCACATTGAGCAAAACCAGATGCAGGGAGACCAAGCAGTGCTTCTGCCCCTGGTTATTTTGAGCTCAGCCATCAAAAAGTGCTAAAAAACTTCCCAGAAGAACCTCAAAAGAGCAGAATCATTATCTAATTACAATAAATCTAAACAAAAATGGCTTGTAAATTTTAGGGGTTAAAGAGAAAAAGGATCTTAAATTTCAAGTGACATTATGCAATCAGGCCAAGATTGTTTAATTTACCACATGCTGGGTAATAGCCTGAGAAGACTCCACGTTTCCAGAACTAAAATAGGCTCTTTATTAACTGGGTGATTTGCAGAGAGGCTGTGGGCAGACTTGGCGTTCAAGCCATTCGGCTCCCCAGAGCATCCTCCAAACACTTCCTTCCCGCAGCATGCTCTCCTCTTTCAAAGTTCTATTCAGGTTACTACAAAGATTTTTAACAGGTGAAAAGTCAAAGCTAGACGAGTCCAAAGTGCAGACTGTCATGACACTGACAACAGAAAGAGAGGGTCAAGGAAAATCTCATGTAAGAACATGATGCGAGAAGACTTTGCCATATGTCAAGGCTGAGTGGGAGAGAAGCCACTCAGGGCTCTCCGAGATGCTCAACTTCACTGTATGCCTAAATTTGTTACAGATTGCTGATGCTCTAAGAAAAGAAAACTACCAGCTATATGAGTAAAAGCTCTGTTCAGAGAACACAAGAAGAGAAGTCTTGGTCATAGTCTAAAGAAGATCTGGGAAGTGCCATGATCCCAGTCTAGACTCAGTATTTTCAAAAGATCCTTCGTCCCTCCCACCCAGCAAGGTCCACAGGATCCTCTCAGCTGAAACAGTGTTTGATACACCATCAGGGCACAATGATGGCTTTACACACACAAACCTTTCTGCATTTTGTGATTGTGGCACCAGCTAGGGGCCAAAATAAACTCTCACACTCATGGAGCTCTAGGACCAGCAACCAGGGGGTAGCAGGGTGAGGGGTTATCTAGGATTGATCCCACCCACTCAGCTTTTCTCCCAAATAAACGTCTCACACTGGGAGCCATGGGTGTGTGTAACTACTGCTGTACACTCAGTAACACCAGATCTACATGCCCCAGAAACCTCTCTGGGTTTGAAGACCTGACACAGGATTAGTTTATCGGCATTTGTTTGTAACGAAGGGTCTAATCTCGAGCTTAGTGAGGAATGGGAAAAAGAACCGAAAGTCTTAGTGAAAGCAGGCTTCAACACCTGGTTTCATCTAGTTTCTGGACAGCTATATAAACAATATTAATATTACCTCTGAAAAGAAAAGTACGCGCAACTCCGCACTATGTTGTGCCAGAAGAAGAGTTTGATGGGGAGCCGTATTTTGAAATGATTGCTCTAATCACAGGGTGCATCAAAATCAAGCAATTGCATTTCAAAATTAAAAAATTCTATGGAACGAAAAACAAAGGGCACTTTCACAGATCTTCTGTCTACTGAACTTCTCCAGATCTTAGAATGTGTTCAGGCCAATTTTCTAAGTAGCTACGTTTTAAAATGCATTTCATCTCCATTTGTATAAAAGAGTCATTACATTAGTCCGTAGAACATCATAAAATTCCTCCCTTCTGTGCCATAAATTTTAGTTTCTGTCATTGCTTGACATTTGGCGCATGCGCTGGCAAATCATACAGCATAATTCATTCACTGTTCACCTTGTTTTTGCAAAGTTGTTACAAAAGGAGACATTCAACTTCTGCTGAAAGGCTTGCTAAAGAAATGACTTAAGTGGCACAGACCAAAAATAATTAGAACGAAGTCCTGCAGTCTTTACTCTAGCAAAACTGGCAATAAAATCCATGAAAATCCCTGTGGATTAGGAGCCAGAATTCAAAAGCCATGTACAGTTAATGGAAAGATCTTCATGGACTTCAGCAGGGCTTGTAGCCAGACTCTTCCCTCTAAGTATTTTAGAAATGAGCTGCAGGTAAACCAATAAGCAAGAGAGAAAGCAAGATTCAGGACTTGTTCCCCACAACAACAGAACATCTCCATGTTGAGGCTACAGATCTTGAAGACTCCAACTTCTTTAATCTTATTTCATGCAAACAGTACCTTTGCATTCAGATACCTCTGCACTGTACTCCTCATGGCTGGAGGGCAAACGGCTGAACTTGGGTCTACGCTCCACGCCTGCTGGTGTTGCTCTTTCAGGTACTTCTGATTGAAAACTTTGTGAGCATGACACAGAGATCTCAAACTGGTTAATCACCTCATGATCGCTGCCTGGAGATGCTGTCTGTTCTTCATCCTCCCCGTAACTGTTTACTGGGACAAAAAAACAACTCGGGTTTTAGACAGTCTGCTGCCCTTGGCCAAGAAGCCAGATGACACGGCACATTTCTAGCTCTCAGATGGACCTTCTGAGGGGAAAAAGGGATCCAAGGGTTCAGGGAGGATTGGGGAATGAATTTGAGAATCCCTGCTTCTTCAGCCTCTGGAAAGCCTGTGAATATCATATTTTATCAGCAACATTTACATATTATTAGACTTTGCCCAACTCCACACATTACCTGATTTTTTTTTTTTTAAATGAAGATATTTGACAGAGCAGAACACAAACTAAGACACAAACACACATAGAGAACCACTCGTAAAATCATTAGCATGTGCAAAGACAAAATAGTAAGCAAAGGACTTGAAAACCTGGTCATGGTTCCATTCCCATTCAGCTCCCACTAAGGTGGAGAGGGGGCTTCTTTCGTGTAGAAAAAGCAACTTGGACACAACCTGCTCTGGGTAATAGAATGAACACAAAAATATGGCACATGGCTAACAGGCACCGCTGACTCCATCTGCCAGCAGCAGAGGAACTCGGGAGACCAATGTAAATTGTAACCTTTAAAAGCGAAGATACGCGTTTGAGCACGTCCCCGTGAGTGCCCTTCCCCTCCTGCTACCAGCACATGCTTTGAATAGGAGATGACTGCACCCTCATTAGTGCGTGAATATCTGCCAGATGGGGGAAGGAGGGTTCAATACATACTATATATACTCGGCCTTGCTTTGTCAGGGTGAAAACGTAGCGGCATTTTGCTGATCTCCCTGCCATCAGCATCGAGGAAGCACAACAGCGGGACGCTCTGACCCACTGACGTGCCCAGGAAGGGAGCAGCGGGAACGACAGGCAGTCGGTGTGTACGTGCGTGTTTGCGCACACGTGTGTGAACAAGCCAGCTGTCAAGTGTGGTTGGTCTGCTGCTTGCTCTCGAGCATGAAGGATCCGATACGGTTGCCAAGAGTCGCTTTGATAGTCGCCATGGCAAACCCGAGCAGATGAACAAATGGGCACTGCAGACAAACGGGTGGAGGGCAGCTTTCTCAGTGACACTGCCTGGTCTGGGGGCGGAGGGCACCTTTTTTCACCTCAAATCTCACTTACAGTAATCACACAGCTACAGGGGAGGTGGGGAAACCGGATCCCGCTTTTACACACTGTGTTAGGTCTATTAAAAATCTGAAGTATAAACTTAATGACAGCTGCTGTCACTGCTCCATAAATTCACATGCTGCTGCACACAGGACGGTGGCCATCGACTCCTCGGGCAGAGAGGACAGAGCACGGAAGCCGGCAGGAGCGCGGCAAACTGCTCCCACCACCGGCCCAGCAGAACTGGCTCCTTCCATGCCACCACGCTGGCAGATTCGACCCTCTGCTATGATTTGCCACAGCTTGACAATAAGCCTGCTGTTCCTTCCAGAAAATTACTCTCAATTGGAGGAAAAAGCCAAGTATTCCTTGAAAAAAGTTGCAGATGTTTGTAAATGATCAGTGACCAACTATCATCAAAATCGATTATTTTCATGTAAGCTGTTAAAAACACATTTCTTTGAAATTTTTTCAAATAAAAATTATTTCAAGCTGTAACAACCCTACGGCCTAAATGTGCTACGATCTATTCAAACAATCGAAACACATAAAACTAAAGACTCCTTTTCAGCCAACTGTGTTGTCAATTCACTACCCATGCAAGCTCTACAAAATTAATTTAAATGCTTGGCAAATGCTGGTAAGTTCTATTTATATGTGTCTATCTTTTGGGTATTTAAGATAAAAAATAAAAATTATTCCAGTATAAATGAAAGTTCAGTTTTCACTCAAATAGCTTTCCAAAAATCCTGAGTAAAATATCATCGTCAGTATTTAAGCCACATCTTTCACCATCTTCTAAAACAACTGTAAAATTAAAATCTGGGTCTACGGGCACAAGGCTCTGTACTTAAACAAATGCACATTAACGTGGCGTTCACTTCTGGTTATTACAAGACATTTCACACTGGCCACTTGGATGCAGCACTGCCGTAAGGGCACTCCCCGGGTGACCTGCATGCAACTCCCTGCAAAACTGAGCAGAGCCCTTTTTCTAGGACAGAAGGGGAAAGGTGAAGGGATGGAGGGGAGCAGTTTGGCCCGCTTTGATATATTATTGGCCGCTTGACTTTGACCTTACAAATCCCCAAAGCACGACTGCATCACTCGTTACGACACTGGATGCTATTTCTCACTATCATTTGGAAGCATACAGGCTAATTAAACCATGGCACTGGGGAATCTGTAGCAAATGCTTGATACGTCTGCTGCTGAATCTCTGCCTGAGCAGCAGACAGCTCCGTGTCAGCTTAGTATCTCTGTATTAATAAAACTAACTTTACCCAGGGGAGAGAAAAATGTTTGCCATTCAAATATACAAGTGTCCTGATTAGGAAAGGACAAGGGGGAAACGTTTTCTATATCACCATGGAAACTTAAATAAAGGACCCATAATTACAATCTAAATTCTGGAAAGATAATGAATACATCTTGAGATCTGCAGATGTTGTGTAGCATATACATATTTCTAGCAACTTCAACTCAATTACTTCTATGCAGCATCTGTTTTACAAATCAGCTTCCCGCCACTCATAAGGAGGCATGTGGGATTTACTTTTTTTCCCCCAGAGAAGACAGTGGGGGAGGAAGGGAGGGTGACCTCTTTTTCTGCCAAGGTATTTCAAACTACCACTACTTATTCAGAAATTTCAAACACCCAATCAGTTACAAAGTTAGCTTACAGGCATCCAAATACACTAAACTAAAATGCATGAAATAAATAATTCAAGAATTCTCTGCAGTGTTACCAAGTATAAAGAATAACTTATCATTTGCTCAAAGTTTACCCAAGGAAAAAAAATTACCAAACAAAATACATAGTGTAGGTGTAAAATATAGATGTACTGCATGCATCCTGTCTGCATGCATGTTAAGAAAAACCAAACCAAAACAACAATCATTTTGGCTGAACAATGAAAAGTTCCCAAATGCCAAACTTCTGTTTTCCTATACATTTAATGCTGTCCTTGCGTGTCCACTATCTTCTTCAAGATTTTGATTCTGCTTTACAGAAGTCAGTGAGAGTTTCAGTGGGAGCACCACCAAGCCCTGAAGGACGCAGAAGTGCTATACAAAAAAAATGTATTTGATCATAGAACCAAAGACAGTCTCAGTACGTCCATGCATAATGCATACACTTGGAGGATCCCAGGAGCGCTCTGTGCTGGGTTCTTTGCTATTACAGCAGCAGTCACATAGGCCTGGCCTTAAAATTTTCATGATCAGGATGACATAGAGAAACAGTGATCTGCAGCGACTCCTAACTCGGCGAAACCCAGAACTGCACCTGGAACAAACAGAAGGGCTTTTGTCTTGGGTAACTGGAAAGGCCTGCTGCAAACTACGGATTTGTTAAAGCTTTTCAGAAAAAAAGGAGGAGCATTTTGTAAAGGGACCACGCAGCAACACATGTGGAGTTGCTACTACTAATTCCTATGCAACTACAGCTCTTATCTGCACCTTCAGTCTAGAGTCATCTTCTTGCTCTTGCTGTCAACCTTTTGAACTGGGAGTTCAAACAAAAGTACAAAGCAACTACCTGATTCTGGGTTTGACTAGGCAGGAGAGCACTCCATAACTTTATTTACACTCAAAACTATTTGGAGGTACAATCTGATCACCAAAAAATCCTTCCTTTTATAAAACAGAAAAAAAAAAAATCCAGAACACCAACCTAGACCTCAAATGTATCTAAAATGAATGGAGAATGCACTATGATACTGTAACCCATGTTTCTACTTATGCCTTTACAGACAAAGAGACCGTGCACAGTGACTCTGTGCCATTGACTAACATTGACTGGATGTTTACTAACGAACAGAAGGAAGCCTTCACCTGAGCTTTCTCCTTGCACCCAGGCCCATGTGATTTTGTCCCTTTCTGGTAGGTACACCAGCTAGGGAGCCACTTGGTGCCCATTGGCACACATAAGGTCACCCCTCTTTGCTGAGTGACAAGCAATGGCATCCTGCATTTGCAACACGTCAATCTCAACCTCTTCATCCATCCTCACCCCACGACCAAACCAAGTGGGAAACTCTCGGAGGCAAACCTATTTGGGTGTTTGCATGCGATGTAGGCAGAGAGAATCACAACTTGGCAGCTTTCATACCAGAGGACATTTCCAACAAAAAGAAAAAAAAGCAAACAAAAAAGTCAGAGAGTAATCGGAAAGAAGTCATTATTTGGCTCTGACTATCAAGCACCTCCACAGCTGAACAATACAGCAGTCAGAGCAATAAACTCCAATTCTGGACACTGCTGTGCAAAGAAATAGAGAATTGCCCACAGCAAACAGCATGAAAATCAACATCTTTTCCTCTTGCTTTTTTTCTTACTCTCAGATTTGGATTTTAAAAATAGGAACATGGGATTCAGCTTCAAACTGACTCTCACTTCGCTGCCTAAGGTTCTTCCACAACTAAAGCAAATGGCAGCCAAAAAGCAGAAGCACAATCATCCCTGATTTTCCCAGTCACCTACTTTACATTTCACATGTGGAGTAAGCATGAGTCAGGCTTCATTTATGCTACTCAATTTTATTAGCACAGGCCCAGGATTTGTGGAGAAGTGGAAGAAAAAAAAAAAAGAGATTACACACTGTAGGAGACACTGCTAAGCCAGGAAAACCCCTGGTGTGGATGCAGTTAAATCCATGAGTCAGCCTACACCCCTTTGCCAGGCCAGATTAGGCTGCTGGAAAGGCAGAAAAGCACGTTTTGTCAGCAGGTGCTGTGGTTATGCTGGGGACGCCGCAGGGCACAGGTGCAGCTCTGTATGCTCTGGGGTGTGGGGCCATAAATGCTCACGGACTCAGAAATTAAACAAACTGCTGGATGCCCATGGCCAGCAAGTTAGAAAACACTGTCCTTTCCTTCCAAAAATAATAACTTCCATTTTATAAGTGTTACTTTTATGACAGTTTTCCTGGTAGCTTTCACACCACAATGGGTTGAATTCCTTCTGGTTCCCCACCAATCACCTCTTCTACTTGCTTGCTTGGCTTGGGTACTCACTTCTCCTAATGCAAAGGAGTCACTTTGTAAGCTCTCTCCATGACTGTTAATGAAGTTTCTCTGAATTGGCACCAGCTTCTTCCAGAAAATGGCCTTCAAGCCAGCAGAAATCAAGCTGGCCAAGCAAATGCCCAGGAAACGCAGAGCGTTGACTCTTGCCCTCTTTAAAGCACAGTTTTGCTGGCCACGCTCGCAACCTGCTAGACTCCGCGTGTGCACGCCAATTACACACCACTCATAGCACCCAGTGCTGTAACCATTAGCTTCACACCCACAGGTCTTTGTTTGCTTATTAACAGGGTGGGAATCAACTCCCTCGCAAAGATGCTTGTTTGGTGTTGCTACGGATAACAACTGCATTGCAACAAGGCAGATATTTATTTTCTCACTGATTTTTCTAATTGAAACTTTCTGTTTGCTACCAGAGGGCTGACTCACCACAGCCCCCTTTAACCACCACTGTAACACCACCGTTTCCATGACACTCCTGGGAAAATCACAGACTTTTGATCACAAAATCACAGCAGCAGCAGTGGTGAGGATGTGGTGCAACAAGACTCACATGCATTCAGGACCAAAGCTGTCACCCAAAAAGCATAATCCTGTCCTCCTTCCCTTCCCCTCGTTTCAGTCTTAGCAATCATGTGGCCAACTCACCTGATTCAAAAGTAACAGGGAAGGGGCTGGTAACCTCAGCTGAAGCAACGAGCTGGTCCGTGTCACCACACAGTGGCATGCTCGTGAGGCCAGGCATGGGAAGCGGCACAACTGTGCGTTCGGGGAAGGACAACATATCTCAGCTGCGATTCTACACCAGCTACTGACAATTGCAAAACTGCACCCTCAGGCCCAATGGTTTTATAGCTACCTTATTTATGGCAACGAGTCTAGACCCCAAAATTGACCCTGCGACCCAGAGCTTCAGCAAACCTCAGGGCTCTCGTTAATCCAAATTCAGGGCTTTCTTTTCGGCACCACCATTCTGCTACTATTTGCTGGAAAATACTCCCACACAGATTATGCTGCTGCGTATAGACCGTATGGGCTGAGGAGAGAAATGTCTCCAAGCGCCCAGCTTGCATGGGCAAGCACTCATGCCCAGTGCAATGAGTCCCACCAGGAATGCTTCATCTCACACGGACACTGAACTCTCTAGACAGGCGACCACCTGCCTGAATATTGGGGAACTTTTAGGTAGGGTGATGAAGCCATGAAAGCATCAGATATTCTCATGGTCATTATAAGGGATTTTCTACAGATTTTGCTATGGATTGGTTTAAGATTCAGCCTAAGTCATTCGTGTTGTTCTACAAATAGGTACTGATGAAGCCTTCCTCCAGGAGGAGACTGCATGAGAATCAAGCAAACAGCATCTGCAGAGGTACAGCCCAACCACACCTTCCTCCTTAACTGGAAGACCACACAGCCCAACAACGCAATTCATTCTCCATAAAACTGCACATTTTTAGCTCCATGGCTGTAATCTCCCTCTTTTCTTTCATTGCAGTCTTTCCCTGTGTTTACTAAAACTGTTTCAGGCGTCTACAAGGCCACTCAAAATGATGGCTGCTGCCAACAAGTCATTACAACAGCCAACAATGAACCGGGCACAAGGAAGTCATATCCACAACTCTGTCTGGCAAGCGGTGAGAACCAACACCAGCTCACCTTTTGGCACAGTAATCCCATCTCATATAAGCTTACACTAGTGGTTTTTGCCCTTTGAAGAAATGCAAAGAGGCTAGGAGGAAACAGAGATGGATTATCCATGCTTCCAAAAGTCCTATTCCCTTCTGCAAGCATTTGCCTGCCATCATGGGTTTGCGTAAGTGGCCTTCTCCAAAGCAGACCAAGCTAGTAGAAACTGAAAAAAAAAGGACAAAAAGTACTACTGTTTGTAGCAGCACACACAAATACTACGTTCCAGCTCTGCAGAGTGCTGCTAGTATGCCTGCACGTAACCTCCACCACAACACAATGAGATCATTCGCACCTGCCTCGCCTGTAGTAGGAGATGGAAGGTGAGGAGGCAGGGTTCTGAGGAGAGAGGCAGCACTTCCCAGATGCTGCCAAGATGCTGTTTATTGGTAAATGAAGCCTCTTGAGTCCTAAACAACCTTCCTAGAGGAAGAGAGTCGCAACTGCCATATGGGGAGTGGGAAGAGGATGCCACTTAGCAAAAGTGGATCAGAAAATACATGCACACACACACTCACACACACAATTTGTTCTGTAACTTCACTGAATGGCAAAACCCATTTCTTCCTCTTAAATACATCCTTCTCCTTACAGCTTATGCAACCTTCTAGATAGCAAAAGCAGATGACAAGTGCTCCTGCACAAAGCACCCTTCCTCATGCCCCCTGTGGAGCTAGGCTCAAGGAAGCTCTGCCCACCAGACAAGGTACTTGGTGAAAACCCAAACTACTGATCTGCTGTGGGCTTACAAAGAGACTGCGCCTAAAATCACTGACTGAGGGTGAACAGCAATGCTGAAAGGCCCAAAACAGAGCCCACAATGGTAGCACCTTTGAAAATTTGTGTTTTGGACCACTCTCTGGCTTCACTCCCCCAGCTGTAAAGCTGATGTACTGCAATCCACCCTCCTTTCAGGGCTATTGTGTACTCTCATCACCACTTACTTTTAGCATCATGGATGAAGATCCCTTATAACTTGAAACTTTGAAAAGACAGGACTGCAAAGGAGTACTTTAAATACAGAAAGGAACATGGTGCCACCATCACAAGGACGAAAGACTGTGTACAAACACTTTGAGTGGTTCTGAATTTCCCAGAGAGAAAGCCTGCAATGCAAGCTCACATCTGCACTTCATTTCAGCAAGCTGCGGACTCTTACCACATTCTTCAGAGACCAGAGGCATATCCCTAGTCACATTAGCGCTTTCTCCCACTCCAGCAGCCAGCAGTACATTTCTGTGAAGTGCTTTTGTCCACTGCCTCTCTTTGCTTTCCTTCACTCAGGTCAGTGGTGCTGTTGATTCAGTGCAGCCTTTTTAAATGTCCTGCTTTGAATACAGGCACTGATTTTTATAGGGCTACATCCTAGCTACAGCACTGGCTGGCTCCTTAGCCAGACAGGTGATAAAAATCTTCAACACTCAGGATTTTACACGGAAACTGGCCATCTATCTATTATAGTGTCAGGTTCAAGCAGAATTTTTATTTATCAGACCAGCAACATCTTTTTGTTACGGGTGTATTTTACTATGTGGGTTTACAGGACCTAATGAAAACTCACTTCTTGCCTTGGAATTCCTGGCTGTACGAAGGGTCATTTACTGCGGTCAGGAGTGCTCATATACAGCAGAAAGAATAATTTCCTCTACTACAGCAATTACTGGCAAAAATCAATGACCCCTGTCAAGCTGGAGGCCAAGATAAGTAAACGCAATAGTGCTTTCTAGTTTTAAAAACTCCCAGAGCCTCAGAGGCATGCCTCCCCTTACACATGTATTGAGGATAACTACCTAGCCATCTAGACAAGATTCCTATTAGGACCTTGAACCTCCTAGCACTCCAAGGTCAAAAAATTTATTTTAGTGCAACCAAAATGCAATCTTTAGCTAGCATTGAGATTGTCTAATTGATGAAAAAATATCTCCAAGGACTTCATGCAGTTTAAGTGTAGTGCTCACCTGTATATTACACTACCGTTCCGAACACAGTGTCAGACAGCTCGGGAGACTCTTCAATCACAGAACTCGTGGTGCAAAAATAGTTCAGCTCTGATTCAGAAGACTCAGCTTTGCTGCTGTGTCTGTCCCCAGGCCTCTTCAGAGCAGTGTCTGCAGAAACTGCTAACTTCATGGTCACTTTGACTTTTTGTTTACAAAGGACATGAGCCCTGATGAAGAAGTGGGCTAAAGCCATCGCATTCATGGTACAACTATCACTGCTCTTCACCTTTTTCATTACTACTTTTTTCCTCTCTCTCTATAGATTCAGGCTGGGAAGCAGACTGGCCAGCGCTACCCCTCTGCTTTCAGTGCACTACTTTTAGAAGTATCTGACTGCCCTACTGCTTTTTTCCAACTCTTAAGCCAAATGTGCAATGATGGATTTGGCAGCCACACTCTCGCCAGCCACCCCCAGTCAGCTGAGCAGCAGTATCTTCTCCGCGGGGGGATGCAAAGGCTGCTCCCTCCCCGCTCTGCAACGGAAGACAGTTTCTCTCTCAGACTTACTGAGGTCAGATGATGCAGGAGGGTCTCGAGGAAGCTGCAAGAGCAAGTTCATCTGTATTTGCAAAATTTAGAACTCCACGATGTGCAAATGGTGGCAGCGATTTGCACGCCTGGAAGGGTCTGCCTTCCCACCCCTACCCTCCTCAGCCAAACTCCTGGCGTTGCAATATTTCCTGCTGAACAATCTCCTCATTTTCAAAATGTGGATCCAAAGCATCCAAAGTGAAGAACTTTTTCCTGCATTTGTTTGAAACCTTGGCACATTACTAGCGTCATTTAAGTATAGACCAGGACTCAGCAGCAGCCAAACCTGCACCCTGCTGATTAGCATGCCTCACAGCATCTAACAGACATTTGACTCAAGAACCCAAGAATTTCATTGCTCAAACACTTTATTAGATCCCTAAGCCTAAAAATGGTTTTCAGTTATACGTGTGCTGCTTTGGGGCCTCAGAAAAGCTACTCTGGGAGCTAGGAAACATTTCCTAGGAGGCGAAAATGTGATGAAACACATATTTGATAAAAAGGAGAAGGGGTAATAACGGTTTTTAAACTGTAGTTTTATTTTATTTCATCTCAGAAGCGTGCTCTAAGTTTAAGAGAGGGGAACAACTATTGGATTTTACTTTGCATCTTTTTTAAAACAAAATAATTCTCATCTACCATTGCTAGGTTTTTTTTTCCCCCCTAAACCCAATAAACTATATATTGGAATGACCTTGTAACAGGTTTCTGTGGCTCTTTAATCACCAGTGGCTGCTAAATGAAGCATATCTATTTTCTCTGTTACATTACTATTGGCAACCAGGTCTTCAGTAAGTGCCCAGAAATATTTCCATGGCAACAAAAAGCATTCAGCATTGCTACTGTTTTGTGCCAATTTAGCTTTAAAATATTCTATTGTGGAGAGAAATATGGTACATTAAGTGAAATAAAGTCAAGATGCAGTGTTCTGAAAAGACTATAAGGATAAACAGGAAACGTATTTTGCAGAAATGGGGAAAAAATGCCAAATGGAAGGAAAAATGTTCAAAGCTAATACTGATGCTACTGAATGCCTTTGCTGAATGTCAGCAAGTCCATATGCTCGCTTACATTGTCACTTAGGGTTAGGTAACAAAGCTAACAGAAATAAGGATACCTCAAACATCTTCTTTTGATCATTTTAATCCAGGACTGAAATTTTAAGTTGCCAGGGTATTACAGCCTCTCTGCATGTCTGGGTTACCATCACAAGAGTTCATACTCTTGATGTTAGAGAATGAATCTAAAGGAAAAAGAGGAAATAAAGAGTTGAAAAATGAAATACAAAGAGCATGTGTGTGTTCTGGAAGTGAAGGGTCACTTACAGGATCAAAACAAGTTCTTCCACATCAAAGATCTTGTGGAAGACATTTTCAAATCACAGTTCAGCACTTTCTCCCCTATTTTATAACTTAATTCTGAGAAAAAAGACATCCACTCCCAGCCCTCCAACTCTCAAACAAGCAACTTCAGTCCCCAAGTCCTGAGACCATTGGATGGCCCTCTGTGCAGTGCATTGCAGAGATAAAAAGATAAAAGACTATTTTAGAGCACTTCAAGTGACATTCCCTCTGGTGTAAAAAGCTATACAATGCCCTCTACAGTGCTTCGAGCTCTAGGCAGCAGCTATGTAGGTGCTGAGGAGCTCTGTAAGACCAGCCTTCCAGTCCACAATGGCTCTAGACAGCTTACTGAGAAGGAAAGCCAAAAAATACGGAGAAAGTCCAACAGCAACTTGATCAGTACCTGCTCCCAGCTGGGACAGAGGGTCAGAGTGACCCTCTCCTTTAGCTGCAGCAACGGGTAACACTGGTATGTGATTGTCATTCTATGTGTCTCTCCAGGAGAATTCATCTGGTCCATCACACTCTCCTAAGGACCCTCTTTCTCAGATGTCTCTACAGACAAACTGCAGGTGAGAAACTGCTCTGACAGTGACAGCAGCCCATTCCTGGCTCCCACTGTCCTGAGAGCTCACAACCTTTTCTCCTATTCATTGTGATCTGGAGGCCACCATGGGAATAATGTGTTCGGCACGTGCCTGCTCCCCAGCCTACTCTGAGGAGCCTCAGGATTTGCTTC
Source organism: Opisthocomus hoazin (assembly GCF_030867145.1). Lineage (NCBI taxonomy): Eukaryota > Metazoa > Chordata > Aves > Opisthocomiformes > Opisthocomidae > Opisthocomus > Opisthocomus hoazin. The sequence continues at coordinate 66,412,661 of NC_134420.1, read as the reverse complement.
GAATCACTCTAACAGCCCTTCTGGGGGTACAGGGTCTCCAGGAGACAAGGCTGCGCCCTGGACAGCACTTGTCCAGGAGAATCCATGGCCCCAGTACTCCTTGGAAGGAAACTACATGCCCTGCTCCATGGTGTCTGTGCACATGCTGGACACATAATCCAAGCACACACAGTAAATCCAGCTCTGCAGCATTGACTTGGTGCCTACGAACAAACCCTGTGAGCAGGGTATCACACAGACAGTGTATAGTGGCACCAGAAGGTCAGGGATCAGAGGCTGGGCTCCAAGAGATACAACTCTGGGGTGTTCAGCCTGAGAACTGGCAACCATTCATCTGGAATATGAAACAGGCAGTCCCAGTTTTGGAGACAGAACAGCTAGATGTAAGCTCTTTTTAATTATTTACTTCCTGGCCATAACAGTGTGAGGAATAGGAATAAAGAAAGAGCTAATTTTAACATTCATTAAAGAACACCATCAAGGTTTATACCCTCCCAGTCTGATATTCCTATTAAACACGAAAACAAATAGGCTGATCTTCCGCAGTCTGCATGGAAAAGGCTAAATATGTAAGACTTCCCTAGAAGCCACGAGAGATGAAAAGCTCTTGGTCATTATAAAACAAACATTTTCAAGAGCATCTACTGCCTGCTTCAAAAAAATGAATTTAGATACTTGAAGCCAAATTCTGAAGGCATTCAGTGAGTCTCTTCATCAGCTCCATATTGCAGACCCACTCCATCCCACCCTTCCTCCTTTATCCCCCTTCCTAGCACGTTCGTAAAGAGGGGCTTTAATCCAGCAAGACCCAAGGACGGTGTCAGCAGGACTGTAGCTTTCCCAGTGTGGTTGGGACATACTTCTCCATCAGCCCTCTGTGACCCAAGGAACTTCTAGCCACATTGACGGTGATATTTAGTGAGTACAAGTCACATGGCTGAAATTCGGTCCTGAACACAATGGTCTGAAAAGCTGTTCATGTCACTTAATGATCAGAAGTCACAGTTAGGCATATTTAAAACTCAAAATATCAAATTCAGTTCTCCTTCTCATAATCTCCTGCCTGCTGTCCTCTTCAGTGTTATTTGAAAAGCCTGTGGGGGTGGTGGGAGGGGAGGAAAGCGATTTGGGAGCCTTTCATCCATAAAATCATGAGATATGGCTGGCTTTTTAGTACAGCATTTCACAGCACATGGCACAGTAACATCTTGAGATTCCTGGCACAAAGAAACAAGGTTTGAGATTATATATATCTTTAATAGCAATGACGCAAAGGCAGATGGTTCTCAAAGCAAAGGCTTAAGGCTAAACACTCCCTTTGAAGGGTCCTGCTATCAGAAACAAAACACGGGGGGAGCAAAATACTCCTTGCTACAGCAACTGGGCCAACTGCCTTTTAACATATCGCATTTAACCCTGGAGATTTCCACTTCTTTCAATGAGATTAGTCTCACGAATGAGAGAAGAATTGGAAACAGAAGAGGAAAGGTTAGATTTTTCTTTGGGATTTGGGGAGTTTTATTTTAGCTGTGGGAAACAAAGACAACACAACATAGCAAGCAGATTGGCAACTAAATCAAACAACTACCAGAAAAGAGAGGTCTGAATAACACTGTCAGGGTGCGTGCTAGCTGCTTACCTGCAAAACTTGCCTTGCCATTATTACTTTTTAAGGAGCTACCCAAGCTGAGGTTGTGCTCATGACCTCTCATCCTCACAGAGGGCTCACCTTCTTCCTCAGCGATGGGAGGAAGCCGATCAAGTGGCTGGAAATCTTCATTCATCCAGTAGGATCCATTGCCTGTAAAAGACCTGGTGCCTTCAACACACTGCTCTGGTAAGATGCTGGTATTTTTAACGTGTTTTTGCCTCTGCAGATCCATGTCAGAGCCATGAGAGAGGTCTCGTGAAGAAAGATCAGGACCCCCGACGTGACCATCTTCTCTAATATACAAGTATTCCTCATCCCAGAGGTCCAGGTGTCGTTCATCATCTGATTCCTCAGAATAACTCTCATAAACTCCTCCATTATTCTCCAAGTCCCGGTTCCTCTCTTCTTCTGGCTTACGACCCACTCCACTGAAATTCAGCAGTGAAGAAGATATAGAGTCTCCTGCTTGTTGGATAGCTTCATATATCTGAGACATCCAAGAAGACAGTGGCTGAAGGAAATTCTGAGCAGCCTCAGAAGCCATGTTTAACACTATGCCAGTATCTGGTGATCAGTTGTTCAGCTTTGCCAGCATGTCACTTGTAATTCAGGGAGCTACAGAACAAGCACCATAAGAGATTACTGTAAATTGCTTGTCCATCAACACCTGTCGACACACTATCTACATAAAAGGTCTAGAACTGAGAGGAGAAACGGAAAAAACACTTCTACCCATTGAGAATACCACTAGAAATCCAGAAATGATGGACAAATTGCACATACTCCTGCAGAGATCTGGAAAGCTTTCATTCAACTGCTAAACACTATATAAATATAAAAACATAGAACATCAGAAGTACCTTTTCTGAAGCGCACACATTCTGGTTACAGCTGTCAACAAACCTGGCAAAAAAAAAAAAAAGTACAAAACAAGCTGCAGTCAAAAATCTCAAAAAATCTCCTGGCCCTGACTTCCACCACATCCTTAGCATTAGCATGTCCAGGTGGGAAAACTGAAGGATGGAGAATTTGGGGACAATTATGTTTTGATTGATTAAAGTGACAGGCCCAAAGCGTGCAGAACCAGCCCATGACAGACATCTCAAATGCTTTGCTCCAGAAAGGTTCTGAAGAAGCCCTCTCTGCCCACAGAGTAGCACAACCCAGAGTTGCTTTGCCCTTCACAAAAGTGAAAAAGAAACCAAAACACAGGAAGTGGAATAACATAGATATGAAATTACTGGGAACAGAAGCAAGTTAACAAAAGCACTGGTATCATGTCGATATGATATGTTTTCTCAAAACTCATCTAAAACCTAAATAAAAATGTAACTTGCAGAAAGTTTAAGGTGTCTTTTTGCCTGATATACATCTTCCCACATCATCACAAGACAGATATTCTTTCGGAACTCTGAGAAGGCGAAACCTACAAATAGGATGATGGGTTTAGAAAAAAGTAATTAAATACTTGCAAATCTTCAGCTAAAAGAAAACTAAAGAGAAGCAAAAAGAAACTTAAAAAATTAATACCAGAGTCTTGTCAAATTTAGAGGTCTAGGAGCAATCAAAATACATAAGGGTAAATACAATATAAGCAGCAAGAAAATAAGCTCAACAGCAATGTGTATTACCCTGTGGAATGGTCTGCAGAGAAACGTAGTGGGAATCCCAGTGTTTCTGATTTTTACTTGGAGCATGGACTAAGGAGATCCCACCTTGCCTGGTGAGCAGCTTGTTTAGAGGTGAGATCCGTGACTTAAGAGGTCTTCACCTTTTGAAACACCTGTGCCAAATAATTTTGTTCAGTGATGCTGACTTACACTGCAGACACTTCCAACAAGTCTATCATCAGCTTCAGTCTGTACTAAGAATTACCGTCCTAACAAGGGCAGTAAACGAATGTAGGTTACTAACGCCACTTTAAAAGCTGACGGCTGCTGCAGACTCTTTGGACTGGAGGCACACACTACTGCAGTACCCACCTGCCAGCCACTGGGGGCCAGGTAACTCTCCCTGCCACGCATCAAATTCTTGGCAAAGAACAGACAATGTCATGGCGTAACCTCCCAGGTGAGCTGCTCCCTTCATCTTCTCTCCTCTTTCCAATGCTGCCCTTGGCGAAGCCTCTCTGCTTTGTGCAACTTATTTTCTCATAGTCCTAAACTGATTACACACTCCAAACGACACGTTTTCAGCATAATGCAGATTTGCTACTGGTAAGTCACAGCACCAGATAAGTCACTGGGAGGAGATGGTACTTTGAAACAGTGAGACACTCCCAGGCACGGAAGGAGATAAATTTGGGTGGGTAAGTACTGGATACTGGGGCATTTTTACCTGTCATTTATTTACAGGCAACAGCAAATGAATCTCTGATTTCTGATGAATGGAGAACTTCGTCATTCTCTGCCTCTATATCATGCAGCAAGATATATGACAGCAGCAGCCCTTGGAGGGATGCAGGCATCCAGGGGTGATAGCTAACCAATGCAGATAAAACATATGGGTGCTAAAATGAAGTGCTGATACGTTCTAAAAATCAACCGAACACAGACTTGTGACATTTGCATAGGGAATAATTAGCTCCTCTTGCTATTAGATTTCAGAGCTAACACCCAACTGGCCCAACAGAGCCATCCCACTTCTCCCAGAGGCTGCAGCCGACTGCACCACGGCTCAGGCAACACTGCAGTCCTGCACAAGAGACTCCACATTAGGGAGGTTGGCATCACAGCCATAAAGATGGAGGGATTTTTTCAAGGCGAGATTTTACTTTATTCACGGAATTAAAGCAGCGATTTACCATTACCTGCGGGGCTTGGATGTGGTCACCCAGTCACCCAGAGAGGCAGATAAGACTTGAACATGCCTCTTTCATACAGCAAGCAGTTGCCCCAGTCATTTTTCTGTAAGTAGGCTGGCGGGAAACATGATGCATACACACAAATAAATATACACACATCCACAGTTCTACCCAAGACCTGGAAATTCATCTGGATTAAAGTTGGAGAACCTCAACAAATCGTTTGATTTCATTTTATAGACAATGGATAGACACTGAAGTGTATTTCACCCCAAAATCTGAACCTCTCTGCAGTAACACCTGCAACACACCTGCGCAACTCACAATCCAGTGCCTACATAATCCCCACAGGCAAAAGCAACGCAGTTCCCAGGGTATGCAACTCTGCTTAGCCTTTGCTTGGCTTTTCCTCCCATCCCCTCCCTCTCAGCAAAGACTCCACAGTCAGTGATATGCCGAACAACTGGAGTTCAGCTGAATTATAAATCGCCTATTTTTGTTCTTGCAGCAGATGGATAAAATGTGTAACAAGCTGCAGACAAGTTTAGGCGGGCAACGTTTTTACAAACTCAACAGAGGATCAAAGAGGGCTGAGCCCTGTTATAGGCTTGCTGTTTCCCAGGAGCTCTCTCCCTTAATTAGCAGGCACTGCTCTAACTGGGTGTTTATGATCTATTTCACAACATGGCCTTTTCAACATAACAGATTTTTACTTCTGAATTCTCTAAAAATTTTGGCTTGCATTGGAAAAAAAAAATAAAAGAACTGAGAAGAGCATTTAAAATGTGTGGGAAAGAAAAATCCATATCTTTTAAAAAGCATTCATCAAAAAAAGAAAGAGAAAAAAAGAACAGTTTAGCAAATCCACTGCAAGTTCCATCTTCTAAAACTAACCACAAGAATTTTCATGCTGAATCGCCTGCTTAACTTGAAGTTCGGTATCTTTTTTTCCTCTTGGAAAATCAGATAGCTAGAAGGATCAATGTTAAGCCTCTCACAGAAACCATCTTAACCTTTACTACAATCTATATTCCCTTGTCTTGATAGGATCATTATTCCTGAGTAGCATTCCCATTGAGAGGTGCAATTACTGTATGGCTAAAAAAAGGCGACTATTAGCAGAATTTCAAACACTACCACAATGCAGAGGTTTGTAATATTAGCAAAGTGCCTTTCAATCTTCTTGATATGCAGGCTCCTAAAAAATTGCCATCAGATGTGCATTTCTTACAGCAATTTCCCTTCTTCAAACTATTGTAGAGCGCAGGCACAAACTTCCCCTTCTTCAGTCACTTTTTACGTGGCCCTTGCAAAAGTTTCCTACCAAACTCCTCCCTTGTAGGGAGACTTGTAGACCTCAGGTTAAAAACAGTGTCTCAGCATATAAGTGAACAATTTTGACGTGAGTGTTTATTTCTAAAACACCAGAGGAGGCAGAAATCCACAGCCTCACCTCTTTGCCTGGGATGTACTGTCCTGGGTAGAGACACAAGAAGAGGAAATCAGCTCCCAGATTCCAAAGGTCAGAATACATCTTTGTCTTATCACCGTCTCAGAAAGATGCGCTTCTTTTGCCACTGCCAAGTAAATTGTACCAAAAAGCTTTTTTAGCAGTTTGGGCAAATTGCCGAATCCATCTGTGCACAATTGAAACTCCGAGCTCTGTGCTGGGTCACTGGTTTAGACGGCCACACTACACGTACCCAGAGGAACAATTCCTGCCTTCGCCACTTCTCAGAAATTTTAATTAAGCCACTGATAATGATTTACCTTATTTCCTGACCTCATACAGAGTGTGCATCAGTCCCTCCTGCCCACCTGGCATGCCATGGATCATATCCACAGACAGGAGCTTTATTTCTGTGGATAGCCAGGAAAAGCAGCGTTACGGACCCACCACAAAGCCCTGCTCCAAGCTTAGGAAGAAAGACCTAAAGCAAGGTGTGAATCTAAGCTGATGCCCAGAACATTCAGGGTCTGTTGCAAAAGGAAAGACCATTTTGCTGTTCATGAAAGAAGGAAGTAAGGAAGTCCTGAAGGGGTAAGATGATTTAATAACTCTTTTTAAGCTATTGAAAACTCTAATGAGCCTGATCCTCCTTTTGGACTGGAGCCCAATTAGCATACATGTAAAATAGCAGAGGAGAGATTAGAAATGTACTCTGCTGAAAGCAGGCAGCAGCAGCACTGGGCCAAGAAATCCTCTGTCCTAGTTCCTTGCTCTGGGAACAATCTGGACTCTTTGCTGCTCCTGCAACTGCCAGATTCATGTTCAATAAGGTGCCAGCAAAACCCTTCCATCCTCACAGTGAAGGATAACCAAACATTGCTACGATGAAACTGTATTTTCAGTTAAAATTGTCACATTGCCAAAAGCAGCCCGAGTACTTGAGACTGTTCAGTTGATTTGAGCCTCTTGCGGAAGCGTTCTGAGGGAAGTTCACAGGCAGTGCCCGAGGTTCACATGGCAAGTATGAGCGTCACTGCTGACCAAGTTTCCCTAAGGTAAAACAAAACAGAAATACAGAACATCTCGGTACCTTTTTGGCCTACATGCTATAAAAATGCTATTTATGTAGCTGAATTTAACACACAAAAAAAAGAGAAGACAGAGGCACTTTCCAAGCAATTATGTGCTCTGTAATAATAGTTTTCAGCTGGTGATTCAGAAACTCCAGGGCATTCAAGGAAGATCTAATGGTTTATGCCAATAAATTACACACATCTCATTGGAAATGTTCATGGGTTGCAAATCAACAAGGCAATAAACCCACGGCTGCAACGCACTGGCCCTGTAAGCCCCAAAAGGATGAAGTGAAAACAAAGATGAGATCAGACAGACAGCAATGCATCCTGCTGCACGGGGTTTAGCCTACGCAGAGGAAGCCTACAGTCATCTTCTTCACTTCATCATCTCCTGTCTTCGCAGGCAGCTCGCTACTAGTGATGCTGTGCCAAATTAGTTGTAAAAATTGATACCCAAATGACAGAAGTGATTTTGATCAGAATATTTAGCCCCATGGTGTCTCCTCCTTTCTTCCCATTCCTTTGTTCCATGCTCTCTTTTTGTCAAAAACAATGGCAACAATTACTGATCCTCACAGTTTCAGTGGGATGGGGAGAAGAGGAAAGGGATAGAAGAAAAAAGGAATTATGCAAATGTGACATTAATCGTTCAAAACTGTGGAGCCTTTTCCATAAAAAACAGGTCTCTCCACCACATAGAGTATATGGTAACAAATTCAGGCAATAAAACGCTACAGGAAGACCAGCATCCAAATATTCTGCTCAGAAGCTCTACCAGCAATGGGGCTGAGGAGCTGATGGTGATTTCCTATGCTGACCACTTCACACCTTTGTTTTTGCTTAGACTGTAACACCTCCGGAACTCAGAAGTGTGCTCATTTCATGTAAGCCCGGTGCGTGCACAAAACAGGGAGTCTGACTGCACACACAGATACTATTGCCACCAAAATATTAATACAAAACTTGAGAGAATTTTCAGGAGGGAGAAAATGGAAACGCCTTCCTTGACTGTGATATTTGGGCTGGATACACCAGAGTGCCAGATTCTGCCTCGGCACTGCTGTTAAGTCCAGAGTCACTCCACTGAAACCAGTCCCATCGTCCAAATCCAAATAAGGTCCTTTGTGGGTAAAGAGCCACTTGCCACCATAGGCACAAAAAACTAACAGTTCTGTGCCAAGTGGTACTACAAAAAGCAACAATGAATAACTTTAATTATTTATACTTCTCAAACCGAGGGTTACAAAAAGGGCATAAAGAAAGTCACAGATCATTGGAGTATCAGAAAAGTGGTGTTAGTAGTGGCAACTGTGCTCTTTCAAGGTAAAGGAGTGAGAAACATCTGTAATTACTGGATTAGGGGAAAGAAAGAAGAAACCTGCAGTCAGAAATTACAGCACATTCTGTAATTGAGCTGCTGTCGTTCGTTGGCTTGTGTGAAGACAGAAGAGTCAACAGGAAATCACGAGTTCAAAAGGCTGGAGAAACACCAATCTACACCACCACTCGAACCCACCCACCGGTGCTGTCAAGCTGTTGGGTAGAGCAGACCCAATAGACTGCGTCTCCACCCCGCCTGCAATCATGCTACCCAGCCTGCAGGAACTGAACAAGCCAGGGTCAATCAGAGCAATTACTTGCGTGGAAATTAGCAGTGGGAGAGCAAGTCTAGCTGTTTAACACAATAAAGATATTTTAGAAACATTCTGAGGAGTCACCCAGTTACTGTTACTCCTTCTTCCCGCGCAGACACTCCATCGTTACAGAGCCTAGGAGATTGCTCTGTACAGACCGCCACCGAGCAGTGCAGACAGTGCTGTCTGGGGACCACAGCCCCAAGTGGCAAATGCAGAGGATGATTATCCATTCCCAGCTATCCATCTTCATGTGTGCGCATGGCTAAGTCTGTAGTTCCCATCTCCTTTCACTCTGCTAAGTCAACCATCAGTCTAGCCGGACATGCTGGGAGGCTGAGGGGTCACTAGGAAAACCAGATCTAGCTTCAAATGAATTAAAATAATTCAGAGCCATAAATCTGAGCAGACAATTATCCCTACCAACTTAGGAACAGCTCCCTCAGCTACTCTTATCCTTCATTTAATTCAGCCTTGTTACAAACCAGGCTCTCTGATGTCTAGGGCAGGCATCAGTGGCAACAGTCCCGCTGTCCCATGTCCAGACACTCTTCTGATGAGCCTCTATAGAAGCAATTGATAGAAAAAGCAATTTAGAAGAGTGTGTTCATCTGGGCATGGAGAAACTTCCCTTTCAAGAGCTCCTCTCCCTCCTGCCACTGGCTGGTCAAGGAACCTAATGCCCTGGCTGAGCTACGTACCTGAACTAGGTGACATGAACAACCCCCGACTCATTTTCAGTCTGCACCTTGCCAAGGAGCTACGGGGTACTCAGTGTCAGGGTTACAAACACCAACCACAACTGTATTTCTTTGGAGAAGGGCATTCCTGGGCTTTCCACGACTTACCGCCCTGTCAGAGGAAGCCAGCCTATTGCGCACGCCAGACTGGTACTGTCACGCTCACCCCGACAACTTGTTTCTTAACACGAAGCTAAGCCTCTGCTAGCACATGACGGTCCCACACGCTGCACGTGACGGGGCCCCAGCGTCGGGATGGGCCCAGGGCTGCACTAACAAAGCAAGGCCGACATCCAGCCAGCGCTGCCAACATTCCTGCCTTTGTCGAGTGTTATAGGTGTTGATGCTTTCCTTAAAGCCTCAGCTACCAGAGATGAGTGGTTTACAAAAGAACTGCATCTCCATTTATCTGTGTTGCTAGCCCCAGAGGCTAGAGCAGTGGCTGTGCAGAACAGCTTGAGAACATGAACTGAAAGCACTCTCGAGGCTGGTAAGACAGAAAGAAAAAATGGGAAAAAGTGTTTCTTCAAACCTCATGATGCTTAAGCTGATTTCACATATCAGGAGTACATGCTTAGCGTCGTGGTAAGTGTTCAAGGCAAGGCACAACTGCAATATTTTTGTATAAAGCACAGTCAGGAAACTACAATTTCTTTCCCCGTCTCAGGTCACATCATTGTAAAAAGATTATGGTATAGAACAAAGAGAGACCTTTTCTTTTTCACTTCACAGCACTGAAGCATATGGTTAGATCCAGCTCTTTACACAAGGGTTTGCCCAGCACTGTCACATGTTTCTGTGAAGCTCATTTGACCCATGAACCTTCGAAGCTCAGGGCTCAGCAATGCTATAAACACCATACGTAAGAACGCCATCACCACCTCTTGGTCCCAAAATTCACACTACAGGGACACAGAACCACTGCAGCATCAAAAGGTCTCATGCGAGACCCCGCTTACATCTGCCAGGTCTGCATTCAAGGGAAGGTCCTCCTTCCTTGCATGGGGCGATGCTCCAAGGGGAGATTTCACCCACACACACTCCCCCAACCACCTGAAAGACCACCAGTGCTGTGAGGAACCACTCTACCTGACCCCATCAAGGCCAAAGGTGTGGTCTTTAGTCTTTCCCTCGCTAAGGAATTCTGCACGACCTACATCAAGGCTTTACATCGCTCCAGTCAGCTCAGGGCTGCTTCATGCCGCCACTGCTTCATTCTGCACATGCTTGGGCACAGCCAAGCAAGCTTGATACGTGTGAAGTTACCTCTGTGCTACCCTCCTCGTGGTTACATGTTTACCAGCTTCTCTTTCAAGATTTGCAGCCTGCTCGGAGCTCTCTGTTGCAGTGCCAAGTCCATCCCAAATACAGGCTGGCTGTGTCCAGATGAGCTCCAGCCCCCGCAGTGAATGGGCTCCTGCAGCTGAGTGAGAGGCAATCAGGGCACCACATCCTTGCTCAAGAGATGGTCTCATCACTAAGGTCAATGAAGCAGTCAAGAATAGGATCCACAAAAGCTTCAAGTATCAAAAACATTATCCATTGTGTCCCAGTAATTAAGAGGCTTTCTCCTGGAGTCTCCTGAAAGGTTTTCAATTAATTCTTCATTTTCACAAAGATCTTTCTCTTATCTTGTTCCTTTCATAATGACACACACTCTGCAATTAAAATTAAATTAGGAACAAACCAGCCAGATGTATCCTAGAGACATGATGATGGAAACACCTATCTCATTCTGTCACTTGCCTCACTCTGAGGTCAGGCTCTGCACGGAAAAGCAAAAACAACAAAGACGACTGTGACACTTTACAGTACATTTTCTGAATGTCAGGCTGTGCACTTGCAAAGTGCAAAGTAGACAGACTTGCTTGTGTTTCCATACCAACTCTCTTTTTTTTTTTTTGGTAGGTAACTCAAAGCTCAGCTAGATCCAAGGACAAGAGAAACACCTCATGCACTGAACCCGTACACACCTTCTCAGGCTACAGCCTTCAGTCACCTATGCTGTTACAATTTGGGTTTATCCGATTGCAGCTGCTATAGTCATGGCAGAGAGGTCAAAATGCAAAATGCCTTCTCTTCTATTTAGACAGTTACAAAGCTGATAGTCACAGCAGACAGATATGTTCTAACCACTCATAATTCCAGATGTGGAGAAGCAAAGATTTCCCCGACCTAAGAGCTTAGAACTGGGAAGAACAACCATGAGCGGGTTACACGTCAAAGAACAGCAGAGTCCTTAGGATCAGGATTTCCTTGTAACAAACACAGCCCACCAGAAGAAGCTGAGAAGAGGAAAAGTGAATGCTAATCAATAAGTTACCTGTTACAAACACTCCCATCCTGCTCCTCTCTACCCAGACAGCCAGACTCCGAATTTGAAACAAACTCTTGCTTGTCTACACCACTCTTGGGAGAGCTCCCTCACCAGGCAACTGCCATGCTAGAAACAGCTTTTCCTGGCTTCCCAGCCCAAGCTCAGGCTCCATTTTCTACATTCACCATATGACACACTACGTTAGCCCGGGGTTTAATCCAGTCTCTCATGCTGCTGTCCTTTACAAGCATTAGCATTTCCTACACACATATTCCATATTGGCCTTACAAGTATCAAAATGCTATGGTGAAATTTAAACTAAATATAGAGAAGATATTTTTAAATAGCTCTTAGCTCCAACTTGCCAAGCTGATTTTGTTTGAACAGAAAAAGCAGGCTCCAACTTTAAGCCTCCATTGTAATTAATGATTACAACACATTCCTCTGCCGTATCAGATTTAGCACCTCATTAATGTGTGTGGTATTTTGCTTGTATGGCACAGCTGTAGTTAAGGTTGAATTAGTGTTTCCATTATAAACCCATGTTTTCAAAGGTTTATTACTCAGACACATAAGATTTAGTCTGAAATGAAAATTTTCATCGAGTGTGTCAGCTGGGAAGCAATTTTTTGTCCTTCAAAATCTGGAAGGAACAAAACACAAAAAAGCAAGCCACCCTGTTTATTAATAATTCACATTTTAAAAAGCATTGCAAATACGTGTTTACATGATAGCCTGTGACAGCTCCATAGAATGTCAACACCCACACACTCCTGGGAGATGTGTCATCTTACAAACCGAAATAAAAGCCACATTTTTACACCACTTGATGGGAGGCGAAGAGAAGAGAAGAAAGACTTAAAAATAATATCGATGAAGGAAACTTCTTTAAAAACCCCATAGTCTTTGTTTAGAAACATTAAAGTTAGGTCTTTGGGGAGGGGGGGGGGCAGGGCAGGATGGGAATAATTTGTACTTTTAACTTTTTGGTGCCTGTCCCATGCTCACCAATGCATTTAGCGAGAAGCAGTCAATCCCACTGATTTCCTACCACATGTGGCATCCAAGCCTTCAACTGTTCATAAACCCTGCACTCTTAAGCTATGACCAGATCACGCTCTTCGCAACAGCCGTGCTGAACTCCGTGTACAAGGCAAAATGTACAACAAAAAAGCCTCCAGGGGCTCATCGCTTTGCAGCTGGTTCTGCAGTTAGCTTTAAGACTGAATCACTGAGAAGCAGGGCCTTTAACTGGGAGGCTTCTGAGGCCTCTTCTTGGCTGATTGTTTCAATGATTATACACTTACGACACTCAAATTTACAAACAAATGTATGATGAAATTACCAAATTCTCAGTTACCGCCATTACCAGAATGGATGCATTTCTGATGGCTGAGAAACATTAAAATGTAAAATTCCCAGCTATTTCGACTCCAGGACTCCTGGGTTTACCCAAAACTTAATGTTTCCAGACAAGAACAAACACGTGAAAGAGCGTGTAATAGCAACTACAAGAAAACCAGAACAGGCATCTCCTTCATGAGCAGAAAGGCAGCGTCGTTACTCGGAGCTGCTGACATTTTGCTCTTCGCTGGATTAACAAATCACTCCCACAACAGGCAGAGAGTGGGGAGTGTGCTTTCTCCCCAGGGCTGCCCTCCCTTCTCCAAGAGGTTGCTCCAGACAACAAAGATGAGCATGGTAGCAATTGCATACCCATTTGATCAAGTTTTGGAGGTTACTACAGCGTATCCCAAACCCTGCTGTTTTCCACACAAATAACCTGAGACACAGCAGATGAGTCTATCTCTGTCCTCCCTGCAATCAAAGCCTCAAGAAGATTCTGTGCATCAAAGGCAGTACAATGCTGTGATACTTACCACGGCCCTGGCGAACTCTGGACTTTCCTTTGTCGTGTTTTCTTCTCCCTTGTTGTTCCAGGCATGGGAGCACACCTCTCTCTTCAAAGCAGAGCTTCTTGCTGACAAAGTGCAAGAGGACTGCAGGGAGGATAATGAAGATTCCAAGTGCAGACAAAAACCTATCAGCCTCGGGAGTAACTGGGAACAGAAAGTCAGAAAGAACACATCAGAGCAAGCGAGAAAAACTGCTGAGAGAAAGATGGGGTTTAACCACAGCTGAATCCTCTCCCCAGAAGAAATAGCAATGAAATTCAGCAGAATTTGGATGTGCATTAAATGGATACAACATCTGCATTGGGTCAGTCTACTGAGGACATCGACACCCGGGCACAGGACACACCAAGCTTAGTTCCGATTAAGGTCTTCATTTCTGTCACATGATGAACTCCAACACAGGAAAGACTCTTAACTGATTTTAATAAACTTTAATATCAATGCAGAATTCCACCAGCTTCAAGAGAGACATTCTCAATAGATACTGCAACAACGATCCAGCCAAGAAAGGGCAGTTGGTCACGATCCATTTCTGCACAGCTTACAGTGAATTCTCAGAGGAGGCTGTAGGCAGGCTTAGCTCATGGGGGCGAAAGGACCCAACACCTCCTTTGTAATGTGTGTATTTTCTCTAAAACCATCAGATTACACCATAATGGTACTCACTAACTACATTACATTTACTAACAAGCAGGTTAATGTATACTCTATGATCCTCGTTCAAGTGTTACTTTACCCTTAAGTAAAAAGTATATTACTGCAGTACATAATTACCATTCTTTGCTGCAGAAGACCAGCCTCCAGCTCAGGTAATTCAGTTTAGCTCCCTTGGTGTCAGGTTTGGCCATATGTACTAAGCACAGTGGTTTTGCACCAGCTGATGACCTAGTCCTATACGTCAACATCCCTATGTCAAACTGTGGAGAAAGAGTCTTATTTCAATTTATCATGTTCTGCCTGTACCATTGTGTCTGCAACAAACCACAGGCGCCAGCAAAAAGCTTTTAAAGCTATTTCACCTCTCTCACACATATCAAAATGCCAAAACAAGGGACAAACAGTACATACATCATCCAATGCGGATGGCAAGGGCATATGTCAAAAACTAAGTGCTATCTGAAGAAAAAAAAAAAGGCATTCAAGTCAAAGACCCCACAAAAATGAAACACCAGCAGCGTCAGTGGCACACCAGGGATGCCTGTGATTGCAAAGCTGCAGCTCACAGATGAGATGAGGAGGAGGAAAGGATGTAAACAGAGCCAGCTCTGCCTGTGAAACATCCCAATGGGAGTTTACAAGACTTGACTCAGCAAAAGACTTAGGCTAGAAGAGTTGCACTGTCTCCAGTTACAGCCTTGATAGTGCACAGTAGGACTGTGATCTGGGGAACTAAAAAAACCCTAAATTAATACAAGCCAATGTGCCTTAACTGGAACCAAAAATCACCAATGCTTAGCAGCAGCCCACACGCAAAACAGACGAGTGTTTGGGACTGAAACCAGAGAAATATGGGTTACACAAGCTCCATAGGTGGCTCTGACCTTGCTCACTCCAGCCTAAGGAAGGAACAGAAATATGCACTGAATTATGGCAGCTTAAGTGACAACAAGATCAAGTCTACATTTCCATTGCTCTCTTCTGTGTGAGCACAGCCACTCCTCTGGTGATTACTTCTGTGTCCCCCTTGTGCCACACCAGCACTAAGCAGGGTCCATGAAGACAGTGGGTCTTCCTGCCAGCACTGAAATGTGGTGCCACAGCTTCCCTGGATAATTTGGCAGGCACCTACTAGCCCTATCTTCCCTCACACCTCAACCCAGGGAGCATGGCTGGGGACATAAAAGTGGCTGAGTGATACATCTACTTGGGCTATTTTCAGCTGCTGAAGTCACCATTAAGTGCCTGCTGGAGCCAAGTATAAATCAAAGGAGCTGAGTATAAATCAAAGTAGCCATAACCCCAGTATACACATGTCAGCCTGGCTGGGTCCCGTCACCAACCCCTCCTCTTCTTGAGCACAGCATAGGCAGGAAGAAGGATTATGCTCTATCTTACATATAAAACACTTGGGATCACCACATCTCAGTACATAAGTGTGTGTGTGTGCACCTGCATGTGTGTGCACAAGCTCACATGCATGCATACGTGAAGTTGGAGCAAGTACGTAGCAAACTGACAATCACATTTTGAAGGCTCTATGCGAGTGATTTCACTGCAGAGGGTGTGATGCAGAGGGGTGGAAGGACACCACGATTACTATTTATTAAGCCCTTTTATAAAATCTCTGCTCTGAGCTCAAAGAGATGCCAGGGTTTCTCCTTCTCAGACAAGGCACAAGCAAGCCACCAATATTTTTAAACACAAATTGTCCAACACATAGTCTGATATGCTACATGAACCCCAGCCACAGAAACCCTCGAAGCACCCCTTTTTCCAACAGACCTGCACGCTACCTTGCAAAATCCCAGACAAAAAAGGAAACCCCTGACTAGACAGGCATCCTAAAAGAAAGTTTGGAGACAACTTATCAGCTGCTATCCACTTGCTCTAAAGGATCTCAGACTGACACAACAGCATTATTGCCCATCTATTCTTGTTTCCTGGTCAGCTACAGAGAAACAAGAAAGTAGTAGCGCAGTGGAGTAAGACTTGGGACAACCCTTCAGGCTTCCCCTACTCCTTGGGGCAGAGATGTAATAGGCACCTCCTGCCAGAGCTCACAAAAGGTCCAGCAGCAACTTTTAGCAGGAAGCTTTCACAGCTGAACACTAACAACTCTGTCTTCACAGGGGCAGAGGTTTCGGGAGCACAGACCCCTCCCCATACCTCCCGAACAGCAAAGACTGTCAGCCAGCTACCAACAAGGGCTGACATCCCTGCACCACCCCTCCCTTCACTGCAGGCACCAAGCAAAGAGGCAAGGTGCCCTAGAAGGCCCACCATAGCTCTGGCAGGAGCTGACACCTCCTGGACAGATTGCTCCCGCAGCAGAGTCCCTCTCCTAAAGAGGGTCTGCCCAGCTGCGAGGAGGTGGCTGCAAGTTCTGCAGCACAAGGCGAAGGAGCTCGTGCATCCTGTCCCACGGCTTTCAGCAGAAATTTCCTCTTCTCTCCCCCACATTATTCGTGCCAGATACTAGAGGTTTGTGCCACAGCGTCTCTGAGAGAAGGCTGTGATTTTGCACCTGAGCACTGTCTCACATACCTGGGTAGAAACGTTACAGTCTGTGCACCTGGCTCCTGCTGGAAGCTCATATCCCTCTGCTATGGGAGGCATGCTGGCTCTCTGCTCCTCCATCATCAAGAGGAAAGCATGCTGCACCTGCATACGGTCCTGAACACGTGGCCCAGCTCTTCTCTTAACCCGCAGCTGAAGGGCTTTCTCTGCTGACTTGAAAATCTAGCCTAAGACTACACCTGGGAAATTATTGTTAACACTGATCTGGAGTGGAGCTCTGTTCTGGCTCGTGGTGGGATGTCTGGGGCTGGGAGCGTGTTGCGGAGCAAGACCAGCAGAAATGCACACGCATCACTTGTGTTGCTGCACTGGTGGAGTATGTCAGAGTTTCTCACACAAGTGAAATGTCCAGCCTTACAGCAACAGATGATGGACTGTACTCAAGGGCAAGAAGAAGAAATGTAGTGAAGCATTCTACTGTTGGTTCAAATGCTGGTCATGCATGTCCAGGGAAGGAGTTGGCCACCACATGCCCTGGGACATGAATAGTCCATTCAGCCAGGACTCGCTCCCACTCCCCCGTTTTTAAGCTAAGAAATTAATGCCATAGATGCCTTAATGCAATGCCACCGTGGGTCCACACATTCTGCCGCCCCAGGTGAGAGCACAAGCCAAGAAATGGTGTTTGCGCTCCTGGCAAGCTAAGGGCATGCACAACCGCACACACTCCTTCACGTACACTGCTTAAGAACAAACGAGGTACAGTGTGAAGGGCCCCAAGCTTGGGAAGAGGAGATTAGAGATGGGAACAAGATCAACAGAAGACATCTGACAAGAGGACACAGGAAGCACGAGACATTACAATGCTGTTCCTGCTCCGACCTCTCCTTTGAAGCTACCTCCACACTACAAGATGACTTCAGGGGAGAGTCTGGAAGAGCAGGAGGCAAGTAGCGGCCACACTGTCACATGCCTTGAATCTGGTTGGGCATTTGGCTTGTAGCAGGTTTCACTGCAAGTCTGCTAGCAGACGTGGCCCCTCCAGAAAGACGAAGATCAGGAGAATGAATGGAAGAAGAGCCACAACAGATTCACTTGGATAGTGTGCAATTAACAAAACCTTAATCCATTCAGCTTTGCAACGGTTAAATTTTGCATAAAATCCTATTCCAGACAATAGCTCTTTAATTCCATTTGATACCAAGCTTCCTGCAAAAGGAATGTTTACTGGTACTTTTTAATTACAAAAAAACCCATAAATTGTCTGTTTTACTGTCTGTGCTAATTACATTTCATTATATATTTTGAGTAAGCTATGATTTTCCTGCTGGTTCCCATGACATTTTTCATTATCAACCACTAATTGTCTAGCATGCACACTGCATTGTGAACCAAGTAGGCTGATGCGTGGGCAGAAGTTCTAGCGAAAGCTGCAAGGCAGTAGAAGTGCACGTTATTATTATTACTATTATGATGTATTAGAAAGTTTCCACCTACTTGCATACCTACCCATCCTCATCCCTATCAGCAGGGTCACAGCGCAGCAAAGCACAGGAGCCCGTCTGTAGCAAGCCTTGCGCTTAGCGATGATCAGCAGCTACCGAAGGGAAGTTATGTGGGGTGAAACGATGACAGCAGCCCCACCGCAAGGATAAGTTCCCTGCCGGGTGCAACGGGAACACCAAGAAGGTTTCTCAGTCGCTTCCTCTACCAGGTGCCCAAAGCACATGAGCGTCAGGATCTTGTCACTTTGCCCACTCACAAGCTGAGGCCAAGGTTATAAAGGAAAATAGTGCCATATGTGGATTCCGAAAGGAACAGGATAACTAATGGGATCTTTCTGAGAGAGCAAGACAGAAAAAAGGTAGAGTTTTCATGAGCCACAGCTAACACTGTGTCCTTTACAGCAAAACCTCTAACAAATCCATATCTATGCAAGCTCAGAAAGTGCCACAAAGGGTAAAGCAACTCATTGCATGTGGCATTTCATAAATTCAGACCAAGGGAGAGCTGTAGGCACCGATTCTTCCTGCAGCAAACTGCTAGAACAAGGAGCACATGACCACTGCTCCCCAGATCATCGTTATCAGCCTCGGACAGGTGGCAATTCTATTCATGCGCACCACACACACAATACACAAACACTTCAGAAATAAATGCGTGTTTTCACAGGATTGCAGCTCTCCCTTGATATCTGTTTCAAAGGAGACAAAGCCCGACCCTTCCTAACAGCACTGTGAGGGAACAGTTGTATAACTCCTCCTCTTCTCCTCAAGGTGATCCACAAATACATTATCAGAAATGCAACCAGACCACATTCAGTGCTGTAGCAGAAGGGTGAAATTCCCACTCAAGGCAGGAGGACTCGCCCTGCATCAAGGCTCAGTTTCACACACTTTATTTTTATGCGCAGATTTACAGATAGCAAGAATGAGGAAGTTCTCCAGTCCTTTTATATAAGGAATATGGACTGAAAGGCACTTTTGACCTGACTATACTTCTATTAACATTGACTGCAAAATTTGAATGATCAAAGGGTGGAAGAATGGGCCCTTTTGTAGCTGCTGATGATGTATTTGCAGGTCACCTTTAAAAATTTAAGCTCCCCTATGGCCTATGGCATAGGCATACAATTTCAAAGGTTTCAGAGACAGTACAGTAACTTCATCTCCCTTTCTTTTATGACCCACATAACCACAGTATCCAAACACCTTGCAGGTTTCAATGCCTTTATCCGCCCAGCAACCCTGTGAAGCAGGGAAACACTAACACAACTGCTCCGCTGAAGGGGAGCCATGGCACAGACACAACCCAAAACGGTGGAAGTTAAACCCACAAAAACAATCAAAAAAGTCTCATCCATCTACACAGGCACTTCAGTGTCTGGAAATACCTTACTTTTCACCCCAAGGCTGAGACTCCCAAATAGAACATCTACAGCACCTTCCTAGAGATGACACACAAGCTGACTAGCATTTTTTCCCCCAAAGCCTGATTCTTCTTCAAGACGCAATCAAGTGGAGGTGCCCGACACCTCCTGGCAACACTGAGTTCAAGGGAAGGCACATCAGGCACAACAGGGGACATGGAGGCGGTGGCATTAAGCAAGGACACTCACTTAAGAAATGGAAGGCTTGAGATATCTTCTCCCTTAAACCCACATTTGCCTTTTCCTGGTACCACGTCCCAGGTGCACGACTAGAGGAGGGCATCCTCTACCCTTTAGGCTGAGCTTGGCTCGCCATGCAGCCCGTTTTGGGGCCAGCAGTAGGGGCAGCACTGGTACACCTGGTATTTTCAACCTGCTCATTGAGGTTCACAAAGGGCAGACCCAGACTTGACTTCTCAGGACGCACTTCACCGAGAACCTGCAACAGATAAATGACCAAAACATAAACACTGGGAGGGTAAACCTCAGAGTGTCCAGCAGCTCACCTGTGAGAGCTATAAGCCAGCAACAAGGAGGCCCAAGTTCAAGGCGGCTTTCTCCGGGGCCAGATTTTCCACCTTACAAAGGCTGCCATATATCTTGCTATACACAACCCTGTGGCAGCACTGTTTCCCCAGCAGCAGAAATCCCACCCTGGCCCTGAGCAATGCTCCTGACGACGTTTGCAACCTAGCAGATACGGTTCTGTGAAATATTCTGCCTTCCACAAAAGGCATTTTCCAGTTAGAAAAGATGAAGTATTAGTTTTGCTGGACGCATTTCAGACGACTGCAGAGCACTAGTTCAAGTCAACAGTAAGTACACGGTGTTTGCAAACAGTGATGCCTGATGTTCTGCATCCAGAAGAGTCCTGGCTCTCACCCCATTCCTCCGTATGCAAGCACACACACCACAAATACGGATGAAAGGATGAAACGAGGGAACAGAACTGTCTCCTAATGGACAGGGGAGCATTCACGCTGTCTAATGAAGGTGACTCAAGTAACAACCTAGGGCTCCAAAGGGTGATTCAGAGACTAATTGTCAATCTTATTAATAATCTTAAAAAAGGCTCCAATTCAGCACGGTATTTAAAATTAATTGACATTAACAGAGCCAGGGAGACTGAGAATTTGAGCAGCACAGCATTTGAATTGCCATTCACTAACTGAAAGCTGGTCACCTCCGTGTCAGGGCTGAAGAGGTTTAACAGGGACAGCACGAGGAACCTTGTGGTACCCATCCAGGCCTTGGCCCTCTGGTACCACCACCGGTCCCTGCTGGGATTTTTCTGAGTTGGGCCAACAGCTGAGATAACGTGAAACTGCAGCCTTCACAACAGTTTGAATCATTCCTTCTCCAGACCAGTGAAGAAATGCTAGAACTGGGTCAGAAAATTACTTTCTTAGTTCACAGTCTATGAGAAACCTTTACACTCAAAGTCTTTGCTCTGTCATTTCTTCTCCATCACAGTATTCACCCTAATTTACGAGCTATGCTCATATTCTCGGTTTTGCATGTTGGAACTATCTTCCATTGTGAAAACAGCCATCACACAAAGCAGTGAGCGGGCTAACTTGGTGGTCACAGCTTCCACCCAAGACGCAGGAAAGCAACAAAAAGGCTGTAGTGATAACTATCTGTACAATCTGCATTAGATCAAGTGAGAGAAAGAAACTAGTCCCTAAAATCCAATCTCCTGTTGCTTACGGCTCTTGTGTTAGAGATGAGACCGGTCCTCAAATGCAAGTATGAATCAAGCAGGACAGAGACTTGAGCTTGGCCCTTCCACATGTCCTTTGAGCGTCCAACCTCCAGAAAACCTACCGCAGTGACAAAGGACAGCTGGTTTCTCTCAAAACCACCACGCTCTGCTCAGAGCGGAATTCCATCCTGAATAAGGACACAACTCGGGTCTA
Source organism: Opisthocomus hoazin (assembly GCF_030867145.1). Taxonomy (NCBI): domain Eukaryota; kingdom Metazoa; phylum Chordata; class Aves; order Opisthocomiformes; family Opisthocomidae; genus Opisthocomus; species Opisthocomus hoazin. Next base: position 66,391,049 of record NC_134420.1, on the reverse strand, counting down.
GGAAAGTTTTTTAAAGATGATGTATTTCTTAGAAAAAGTTATAATTTAAACAGAATTTAACTGTCTGACAAGAGCACGTTTTCTCAGAAGATTCTCAGCCTGCGCTTACTGTAGTAGGTCTGTCTTTGATCATGTCCCAGGCTTGTTTTCAGTCACAGTACAACAGAGTTCACAATCAGATACATTTTGTCATAGCTGACACCACCACTGCCTTACTGGTGGAAAGGGAAGACGAGGGCTGTCAGTCTGCCACCTCTCTTGAACGCTGAAGTCACGCTTTTTGGTTTTTTTCCCTTTTCCTTAAAGACAATTTCTTTGTTGCCATGGTATCACTAATGCAGTATTTTGAGACAGGGAAAGAAGATAACCGTGCATCATCACAGTGACACATCTATCAACTGCCATCCTCTCCAAAAGGGTAAATAAGTAAGGATGCCAATGTAGACTTTTAAAGGCTCCTCCACCCTTTTTAATGTCTCCCTTTCACATATAAATTGCTGTCTACAAAGGCCATGCCTTGGTTTTATGACAGAGGAGATCAGAATTTGTCTCTCAGCAAGCAGTTTATGTTTTAATTGTTTCTCTTCTCCCCATGCTACCTGACACCACACTTACAAGAGAATCAGAGCACCTGCATGTTCGGAAAATGCCAGCCTGGCTCCCCGTGTTAAACCATGGGGTCACTGCTTTGTAATTCTTGCTTATGCAATGATTTCTTCCTGAGCTAACAAGTTATCTAACTCCTGAGCACAACCCATATTTATCTCAACAGTAAGAGAAACGAAAAAAGGTGCTCTGATGGTGTCTCCCATATAACACCTTCAACTAACCAGATGTGGTCTTATTAGCCTTGTGGCATGTCTTTCCCATCACCACTAGAATTACTTTAAAGAGATCTTCACTGAAAAAAAAATAGTGGGAAATCAGAGGGAAATTTTCCCTCCAGAAATGCCATTGTACTGAGTGCAAGGCCTTGATTTGCTAAGTTAGTGAAGATCTCTTTACACATCTCAATCATTCTCTCGCATGAGAACACTGAATCAGGTCCCTTCCAAAATTTCAGAGGAAGCTCTGCACACTGCTGAGGCAACCCTCTTATCTCAGTAAAACCAGGGAACAGTCACAGTGAGAGATGCCCACATCCCAGCACACTCCCCGACTTTGAGTCCAGATCAACGAACAGGCAATGACAGACACAATGACTTTCAGCACACCACCACTGCCCTAGTGGCGTTCAGTGGTGACACGATCTGTCTTTTCCTCTCCCAGGTGGTGCAAAAGGAAGAAAAAAGTAATGAAATTAAAACTTACATAGGCAGAAATTATCAAGGCTTCTGCAACAGAGGAGGGAGCAGAGAGCAACAAGAAAAGCAGTGACAGAAGGTCAAATGGGAAGGATCCCTGGTACGGGTCAAGAATTCAACAGTGAGCACAGAGTGCTCTACCAAACAAAATCAAGTATTATAGATGTGGGACAGAAAGGGGAGGAGAGGGAGGAGAAAGGAGGATCTCAATTGCTGCTTCTCTCTTGTTTGGGGGGATAACAAAGAGTAAGTTGTCTCCACTCCGAACTGAAGTGCTCTTACCTCTTCGAAGAGGAATCTAATTGGGATCTTTATGCTGTCCTGTACTTATTTTTCTCATCCACAAAACCTTGTTCCTCGTTCCACCAATTTGACCCAAGGCTGAATGACTCACCACAGCAAAAGGCTGGACAGCAGCTTTTTTTTTTTTCAAAGATCTAAATAAACCCTACTCCACCAATTGACCAAGGACGATGCAGCAGTAAACCTTTTGCTGAAGGCTGTGTGTTGCCTTGGCAACCTGTCTGATCTCCATTGCTCCAGGGACTGAAAATGTGCTGCCAACAGAAGATTTCAGCTAATCAAACCAAATCTCTTAATACTTATACGATTTCCCATCTGCGAAGGGCAGGCCATGTGCCCGCGGAAAGCAGGGCCCCCTCTGAACCCTGGCTCCTCTCTGACCCATTATTTGTTGGCATCTTGTAGGCCACGAACATCTCCTGACAGCTACCAAAGGAGATGAGGAGGCGGCAAGAGGCCACAACGTGCTTATTATCCGCACGGCAGCTCCACGCCAGCACCCAGCACATGTCTGGCAGGCTGCAGAGAGGATGGGCAGCAAGGAGACCGGCTGCCCGCTGAAAGCTGCCTTGTGAGCAGCAGGACCCCCACAGGGTCCATGGCTCAACCCCCAACCTTTGAAAGAAAAATATATTTTCCAATATTGGTAGCATACGCTCCCTGTAGGCCTGGTGCTACATGTTTTGAGCTTTCTCAATCCACTCTGTCCCTTTTTCAGCTCCCATTAAACACATCCAGGTAAGAGCAGTGGCAAACTGCCTACCAAAAATTGGGACGACCATGTATCTTTTGCCCTTCCTAGATTAGGGACTGCTGTCAAACTGCAGTGCACAACACACACTTTATTCTAAAACATCTATTTGGCAACACTAAAAGGGCAGCTTTGGTGGCTAATTTTGCCTTGAAAGCATAACCAGTAATTGATTTTTTTTTTTTTAAGTGGAAAGAAGACCAAGCTTTCTACAGCTCCACTAAAGGTTTCCGGCCCCTGCGTTTAAGCCCAGTCACAAAGAGAGACGATCAGTCTGGCATTTAGCACAACCAAGGGGCCACAAAAAGAGGCATGAACAGCAGGTGGGAGAGGAATCTCCTGCTGTCGTACTGCTGCCGAGACAAGAAATTCTGTTTGGTGGTGACGAGATTCATGTCTGTGAAAAGCCACCAATTACCATCTAACAACCCTCAGCACTACATCACCTAAAATGGCCCTCACTATGACCCTTCCACACAATTGCCAAAGTGAATTGGGGCGTTCGAACAGCAGACTCAATCCTGGCATTCAGGCTCCCCTTCCCCTCATGGGTCATTCTTCATTGCATCTCAGAGGACATCAGCCCTCTCTGAACCCAAAAGCCACAGGCCCTACACTGAGTTTCATTCCACACCCGCTGTTTGCTGCCAGCTTAGCTCACGGTATGCCACAACTGGTACAGGGGACCCTTAGATTGTTTTTGTCCTGGTATGAAGGACGTCTGCACAGGAGATGCTGCCTCACCATGCAGCACCCTGGGACCTGGGCTAGCTACCAAGCTCAGGCTCCAGCTCTTGAGGAACTGGATGGATGAATTGTTGGTATTTAAAAGGAAGCCTGAAGCGGAAGAAGGCTGCTCATAAAGCAGGGTGTGGTTTCAAAGAAAGCATATTGTGGAAGGTTTCTAGGCTTCTGGTATCGACCAAGTGACCTACGCCCTGGGAAAATATGTTCTAACAATAACATAAGCCATTAGAACAAATGCTTGGGAGAAAAAATGTCAGTGGTTTCTAGAGTCATGTATTTAACAGCGTGAAGAGCTTAGCAAGTACTGCCACCTTCTACCACGTCGTGGTGAACGTTTCCCTGTCCACACTAGTATAACAAACCAGTTAACTTGTTACTAGGGCTGCACGGAGAAGAGTGTGAACTGAAGTCATTGCTCAGCTACCCAAGGGCTCTGTGATAAGGGAAGGCAATGAAGTCCCACAGGCATAAGGAAGAGGGAACCAGGGCTGGTTTTAATGGCCAGGAGAACAGCTAGCTCCCTCTATGTACTTTTTATTCTTTCCTATATCACGCCTTCTTTCTATTCCAGGCACTCCTCAGCCTTGCTTAATCTCAGTTCAGCCAAACTGAATCAAAGACGGACCCTGGGACTTATGCCCAAAATATCCATCTCTACAGGGCAGGGAAAATCAAAAGCATGGAAATCAAAAGCAGAGTTGTCACCGAGCTAATGGGAGCAGGAATGATCTCAGAGAAAGCAAACGTCGGTGATGCAAGGCACCCTCCATAATTCCTTTGAAAAAGCAATGTGCAGGGCAGGATCCCAGCACTACAAAACCTGTGAGAAGGGCCCCCTCCAGATGAAAGCGACCTCAACGCTGCCTCAGAGGATTCATTTGCGTTGGTAAGTTCCAAAGCACCCACCTGGAGTTTCTTTCAAGCAAAAGCTGTTGACGTCAGACCGTTCTGAGGGATAAATGGGGAGCCATGCCACTTCAGAGCCAGAAGAAGTGAGAGAAGGGGGAAGGCAGACAGAGGCAACTGTTAGCCAAAACAGATGCAAAGGAGACAGACTAAAATAGATTCCGCGTATTTCAAAGGTTTCTGCAGTCCTGATGCTCCAGTCCAGCCCATGTGAGCAAACATCTACACACACATTCTGCAAAACACTTGACATAAAAGACCACAAGAACAAAGTGCAGCACGTTCCTTGGACATTTTCAGACACACTGAGCCAAGCTACGGAGTCTACTTACTACTTGATTTGGATCTCTTCAGCTATTTTCTCCCACAGCCATCATGCTATGTTTAGGTGCACTTTTTTAACCTATCTCAGTCACAAATACCCTCAAGAATCCATAGCTTCCCTTGCACAGTGATCAGATGCACCCTCTGCTTAACGGGAATGCAAATACTCTGCACTTGTGTTACTCATTATGGATCTATAATTACGGTCTTACTACTGCTTTACAATAAAATCTGAAATGACAGCAGGAGACAGCACAATGTCAAAGCAGGAAACAGAAGAAAAAAGAAGAAAAGGCTAGCTCCTATTTAATTACTTGCAATTTCCAAGACCTCTGTATTTCAAGAACACCCAAGAAGCACACAAATCCAAAGTAACAAGTGTTTGTAATACCAGATTTGCTCTTCAAATTGTAATTGTCACCAAAGTAACAAAATAGGAAAAGCTATCTTCTCACCAACAAATAGCCACAAATCATTCAAAACATCAGACTTACCTAACCGCACTTACATAAAGCAGCAAAACAAGTCAAACCAGCCATGAAATTTCCCAGGAACCCTTTTCTCACAAGGAACACATTTCAAAGCTTTCTTCCTGGGACAGGCTGCGAAGTCCTTGGGACCTGCGGTGTTCACGCAAGCTGGGCAAAGCTGAAGAGAAGCACAGTTCTGAGTTTCAAAAACAGGAGCGGTGCTCGTGCTCTTGCTCTTTTCTCTGCATGTGCTTGTTGATTTAATGTCCCAAGGAAGAAGGAAGGCTGCTGGTTGGTAAACATGTGACAGCCACCAAAGGAATGCTTGCCAGACAAACAACAGATAAAGCAGCCTATGCCACTTCCAACTGAGTCTGTTTAGAAACTACTGCCTCACCTGTAGCTTTCCTACTGCTCTCACCTTGTGAGTGCTAGGTCTTTACTCAGACAGTTACCTCGTTGACAAATCTGCCATTCATTTACCATAAAATTGTAAGTGCATTTTCTCTCCTGTACAGGGATGTAATTTACTACTTGGCTTAAATTCACACTCTGGTCGTAAATATTTTGGATCCACTTTAGAAATGTACCCTTTCCCATCCTGGATTCCCACAGATTTGCAGTGGAAAAAAGGAAAGTAGGGATCAGAGCGGGCATTCAGGCTAAACCCAAGTGTTTCCTCTCCAGGGAGCAGCCTACCCCTTGCCAGACCTCGGCCAGCCATCACCTCCCCACAGGGCTCTGCCCACCCTCCGGCTGGGCCCTGCTCCATCGCTGGCAGCTCCCAGGCTGGAAGAGCAAAGCTGCACCAGCTGCTTGCTGGTGGGGTTTGCACATACAGAGGTAAAAACTGTTCTTAAAGCAAAAGGTGTAAGCACAGCACCTGTCCTACTGCATACCAGGTCATTTACCTACTGGACACCCATGAATAGTTGGACATTTCATCCTGGAGACTGCCTCTTATAAAGTCACATTTGACTGAAAAAAAAAAAACCCAAACAAAAAAGGTACAGAATAGACTTCAACTCCTGTTTTTTTCCTTTTTTTTTTTTAACCTTGACGTATATTTTAAGGAAGGCTCTGCAATACCTACTGTGAGATCACAACCTGTTTTCTCTATCCACACGACTGCTGCCTTGAATGTGCGTTTTGGATGCAGATTTGATTCCCCATGGAAGCGGAGTTATTTTTCCCCAGTGTTCAGGGCAAATCCATCCCCACTGTCTCTGCCTGCAAAAGGTCTCTCTGCAGCGAAACTGGAGCTCTTCCCAGCAACTTATTAATTAGTGCAAAATTTTGTTTCCGGCTTCTAGAAGATCTGGTGCTCCTCAAAAACAGCATGGAATGGCTGTAAAATAAAATCCCACATCTGAACCCGGCTACTCATAATGCTCAAAAGATGAGAGAGCATGGGAAAAGTGGACAGAAAATGGGGGGAAGGCGGGGAGTACACTCCCCGCTCAGCAGAGGCTTGCAAACCTGGCTGCTCGCAACCAAAAGGGCTTCTGGCCCCACTGCCTGCAGCAATTTGTAAGCTGGCTCTAATCAGCTATCAGCAGTATCTTGCCTCTCTAAGGTAAACTGCTCCCTGAGGCAATTTTCTGCAGGTGTTCCTAATGCAACTCTTTTTTCCCCCAAAAAAGGCATTCTGATGATCTTGTTTATAAAAGCTGCTGCCTGGCAGATCCCTGAAGGGTAGTCCAGACTGGCATCTTCAAAATAAAAGCTACTTAGAAAGAGATGAAGAGGGGGGAAAAAAAGTCCTTATTGAGCAGATATCAAGCCCCTCGACTTCCACAAGTCTTGCCAGACGAGATTCCCCATGGATCGGGCAACTGAAGAAGGTGTCTGGTTCCCTGGGCTGTGCGGTGGCCGCAGGCAAAAGGCGCGGGATGAGCAGATCCCTGGTGCAAGGCCGCAGTTGGGGACCCTGTGCCTTTCAGCAGGGCTCTTTGCAGACACACAGCCTCTCCCCTGTCTCTGCGATGCCAGTATCAGGCACGGCTAAGTGATCACGCTATCAGCCCTACGAGGTCCCAGAGCAGGAGGCGGCGGCCGTGGCGCAGTGCTAAAAATACGCGAGGGCGCAGCAGAGCAACAAGGGAAACACAAAGCCTTGTTATGTCAGACTCATCACTGAAGCCAAGCAATCAAGCAAGTTTCATCCATTGCCCCGGAGACTTGCCTTGTCTGCTAAGCCAGTGGGAAACTTCCCTGCTAATTCAGAAGCAAGCGCCCATCCCTCGGAGATTTGCAGAGACAGGTTACGAGGAAGGGGCTGGGGCAGCTCAGCACGTAGGTCTGTGGGTGCCTCATTCCCTGTATGAACACTTAGTGCCACTGCTGCAGGACTGAAAATAAATGTCCGAGTAGCAGGCTCAGAAGGGACGCAGCAAAATGAGTTGCTAAAGAGAGAGGAAGGTCTCAAGTTCAACACAGCTTACCCAGCACCCAGGAAAACCATCCTCTGTCCATGCCACTGAGTTAGCACTGCACCAGAGCAGTCGCTTACTCCAAACTTCTTCCCATCGATTGCTCTGCTGTGCCCTTACTTTTGAACTCTTCCCTTCGTAACTGTCACTGTAGCCCCTAACACCTTTTCTGTGGTAATATGATGTTTATCCACTTTTATTCAAATTTCTCCAGAATTCATCAGGACTGCCATGTTTATGAAGGAAAATGGGAGACCATTTAAGTCTGCCACTCTGACTCCCATGCTCTCGGCTGCTGTCCTTGCTCTCCCACATTAAGTTCTCACTCTAAACTTCATTCTTGAATCCATCATTTGTAAAGTTGCAACGGAAAAAGTAATCCAGAAATAATGCCACAATAACGCTGGGAGAATAAAGTCTCGTCCTTGTCAACTCAACACTGCCCTTTTTCCGTTTGGTGTTTTGGGTTTTTTTTTCAGAACCGTTGTGCTAAAAGAGCTAGAGCACAATTGGCAGAAATTCAAACACATTTTCAGATGTAGCCAGTTTTTATTATTATTTGTCAACCACCAGCTAAACTGTAGAAATATTCCCTTTATGTCCCGCTAAATGTCAAGCCGGTATTTTTAAAACCCAGACAATGTATTTCACATAAACCTTTACATCATTATTCTAAAGATCAAACCTCCTTTCACCTGGGAGCCACGGCGCGGCCGGTTCCCCCAGCAACGCGACGTGCTTCCAGCTCGGCTGAGCAGCGAGATCCCTTTCAGGCGTCTGCTGCCGCACCGGCGCCCGGCTGGCCACACTCTCCTTCAAAGCTCCACCAAAAGCCCTTTGCCAAGGCACCGCTGAGAGAACCCTCATAAACTGGTTCCTAATCCTTCTTTTCCGAGGTGCACCAGGCTTACATCTCTCAGAGAGGGGGGGAGGGGGTATTTCAGCCGGGCTTTTTCATTGATCTGAGTCTGCCTTTTTAATTTAAAGCCAGAGCAACAGCCAAGGGACACCTGCCACGACATTCCACCAGAGCTTAATGTGCACCGCTGTCATTTTAGCTCCTTTGCAAAACAATTATCACTGCACACAGCATCTGCTAGAGCTAAACTTGGCTGAACAATGCCATTAACGTGCAGGAAAAGCAGGATAGCTGCACACAAGCAGCAACGACTCACTCTTTCACGTTGTTCACCCCATTAAGCCTTCCTCAACACTCTCTAGACCTGCAAAACCAAAAACATGTCCCACTGCTTGGGGTCCAAGCAAAATTGCTCTTTCCCCTCTGCCCCAAGATTTATTCAAAAGAAACATAAGAGAAAAGAAAGAATCGCGTACAACGGAGTCAGGCCTCTGAGTCAACAGCCCCAAAACTGGAAAACCTTATGAAACAGACTTCAGGTCAGTGCACTTCTCACCCCTCTTACCAAGGTATGAATATACGAGTGAAACATCTCCGGCACGCCTTGCTGAACTCAGCCAGTGCCTGCCCGGTACACCGCTCCTCTGGGCTAACAGGGTACAGACTATACGGGAAGGAAGATGCCTCTGCTCGATAAGTGTGAAGTCAGAAATATTTACACAACACATATCTGCCTAAGCCTTATTCACCTGCTGTTTGCTAACAGGTATAGAAGACAAGGTCCCGAACTCAAGAGGAGGAAACTGTCTTAGCAGAAGCACTGTTTCAGTTAAGCACGTGTCTGGACTCCACAGCATTTCCTCATAAAAATGTCTATGAAGTGGCACAGACCAAACACACGGCCTTGCTCACCTGCAACCACACTTGAAAACTAACTACAGTGAGACTGTAAGCCATTACCCACAAACTAAACGTTAGCTTCACCTATAGTCCAAAACATCAACAGCATGCCCACTAAGCCTGTAGTAGAGAAATCTGACCTGGCTTGCCGAAGTATGCAAAGAGAGAAATTGTGTCGATTTAGATTATTAAGCCAGCAGTAATTCAATCAAACACTTTCCCTGAGTCTATTCCAGCATGTGCTTCTTGATTGCCGGGCTCAGGACAATCTGGTGCACCTGCACACTTCACAGATGGGGTTTCAGATCCAATCCTGACTTCTACCCCAAGCTCGAACGCCGGGGCTCACTTATTCCAGTGAAAAAGTTTCCCACTAATTTAATAGTATCTGAAGTGGATCTGAGTTGTCCAGTTCACAGAAATTTGCCAAAGTTTTAGGGGAGCTCCAGGGTCTCTGGTGTCTGCAACCCACATTTCTTCTGCTGTGACAGTGAAGGTGGGAGGAAGGAAAGCATGGAGCAGCATAGCGGGATGCCCAGCAAAGGCCAGCTGGCAGGCAAATCAGCCCCTGGAAACAAAGCAATCAGCCAGGCCCACTCAAACTCCACGAAAGGTGGATTTCCATGGAAAAAGTCTATGTACAAAAGGGAGGTTCAAGTCTAAAAAAAAAATCAAATCAAAAAATCAAAATCAATGGCAAGGATTTTCTTTTTCTAATTAAAGGTGGCTGGCTTTTTCTAAAAAATAACATTCCTGCATTGATAAAGAGTGTTGCCATAAATAAAACCAAAACCATTACAATTGCAGATGAGATGAAGGGAGGTTGGAATTCCCCGGAAAAAATGGCAGGTTTTGATCAGAACCCAGAAACAGATGATCAGTGTTCTTAACCTTGCAACTGAGTCCACTTACTACTTTAGAAACACCAAACTACGTAGAGAGTTTGTGGGTTACATGAGTTCAGCTTGCGAGCAAGAGTGTGGAGAAGAGCAGATCTAAATTTTCAAAAATGCAAGCAGAGAGCTGCAGGCAATTGCTCTGTCCAGGGAAGGAACCAAAACAAGAATGCAAATACTAAGTCAGCACGTAAGCTAAAGCAATGTAGCCAGAAAGATGAGACAGACAGACCTGAAATAAGAGTCTCCTCTCCAGGGAGACCTTAGAGCAGCCTTCCAGTACCTGAAGGGGCCTATAAGAAAGCTGGAGAGGGACTTTTGACAAGGGCATGGAGTGATAGGACAAGGGGTAATAGCTTCAGACTGAAAGAGGGTAGAACTGTGATTAGATCTAAAGAAGGAATTCCTCACTCTGAGGGTGGTGAGGCCCTGGCACAGGTTGCCCAGAGAAGCTGTGGCTGCCCCCTCCCTGGCAGTGCTCAAGGCCAGGCTGGACGGGGCTTGGAGCACCCTGCTCTGGTGGAAGAGGTCCCTGCCCATGGCAGGGGGGTTGGGACTGGGTGATCTGTAAGGTCCCTCCCAACCCAAACCGTTCTGTGATCCTGTGAAATACAGGCAATAGCAAGCACTCTAACATGGAAAGTGATATGAGAGGCAGAGAGGAAAATACCCACCCTAACAACTATCTTGACAGAGATGAGGGAGACAGAACCAAATAGCCCAGGAACAACACACACACACACAAAAAAAACACAACAAAAAAAACCAAACAGCACCACATGCACTGATTGAGAACACTGCCAAATAAGAGGAAGATGCCTCCAGAACAGCTTTAGCTAATTCAAGCACTTGCCATGTACAAACACTACAATCTAATCCCGGCGACACAGATAAGCAGCAGCATCAGACTGAAGGAAAGGGACCAGCTGCTCGTGATACACAGTAAAACCATTTGGAGATGCATGGGCAAATCAGGTGGCCAATAAGGAGCCCAAAACACCAGGAATGTTATCAAAAAACATTCACGGTACTTGACACGCACAAGCACTGTCATCTGTCTGTGATGGCAGGTGAATGACAGCCAGGGATCTGCCTGGAGAACACCACCACAAACAGGGGAAAGGCAGGCACCAGGGCCAGGCTGCCAACCCAGCCCAGCTCCAGCCGTGCTCTGAAACAAAGATTTGGCTGAATCTTCGTAAGAAGGGGGAAAAAAATGAATACTTATCAATAGATATCAAAACAATGGTCCTCAAAAACTTTCAGTAACTCTGAAGAGAAACTCAAATGCATTGGGGAATGCCCATGCCCCAGAACCCACAGGGAATTCACACTTTAAACAGATCATCTACGCTTCCAGAGCCTGTGCAAATCCACTTGAATGCAACATAGCTATCTACCAGCAACAAAAAGAAAATCAAAGAGTGGAAAGACAGCCATGAGACTAACAGTGCAGGCAAAACATACAGGGGCGATTCACCATCAGTAAAGACACGGTTGCAAGGGTAGTCCAGCCCAGGATTTGACTGGAGGTTCACAAAAGACTGTGCTTTAGGAGCACGCTTTAGGTCACAGAAATGACGAAAAGGACACAAAAGTCATTAAGAGAAAGCCAAGCGAAGCAGGCACCTTCTGTAACACAGGCACCACGGACCATAAACCACATAGCAGAGATGAGTATGTCTGGATTCCAGTTGTCCATCAGTCATGGGAAGAAATGGAAAAAGTCAGTGGAGGACCTCCAGGGCTCAGGGTAGTGAGAAGACGAATCGAAAGTAAGTTGTGGTACATTAAGAGACAGCCTAGATAATTGTGCAAGGCAATTTGGTTTATTTAATTAAGTGTATTAATGCTGGTAAATCAGAGGTTTGAACATTTTTTACCAGAAAGGGAACAGACGTGATTTTCTGGAGCATCTTAGCAAAACTCAGCATCAACAAAACAAGCAAAGTACAGTCCGCTTATCCCCTTCCTGCAGAAGAATGAAGTTAGAAGGGGGCTCAGAGGACCATCCGGGAGCTTGGACATAGGCCTGGCTGTGGGGGAGGAGTATCACCCCTCATGTCATGCTTGACGAGGCTGTCAGCAGTGACTTGCTCCCCTCGGGACAGTGCCACAGGCTCCAGCCACATCCCTTTGCTCCCCTTTGCTTCAGCCCCGGCACAGACCACACCAACATAAATGAGTTTGGCTGTGGAGGGAAGACTAAGTGTTTGCTTTTATTCTGCTTTGTTTAATTTTATCGTATTTCACAGCGCAAATTTAATTTAAAGCTCCTAATAGATTGCAGTTAACATCACTGAGGGATTATTAACTACTACAGCTTGGTAAATGAGACCCTTAGCTTGAAAGTCAAGCTCTAAATTTCAGCAGTCGAACCTTTACTTAGAAAGTTATCTACATGAAAATTAAGACCTTTGAATAAAACTACTTTTAAACCCTAAAGAATAGTTTAGTTTCTATTGCTCAGCCAGCCAGTTTTCAAGGTAGTTAATTTCAGCAAGAGATGACAGATTTCAGCTAAATTTTAATAGTGTGGTAAAGCTACTGAGTGTAATTAGTTAAAGCATCTACAGAACTTCGTTTTTAAACTCCCTCTTAAGGTAGCTAAGTAAAGTAACTTTTATTACGTTTCAGAGCTTATAATAATTAAAGTTTACAGTAAATCCACAGAATTCAATAGAACTAACTGGCTATAAATCTCAGAGCATAAAACTGGTCTGCAGAGGCAGCACGTAAGTGATCCCCAGTCTTTCTGCAAGGTGCCAGCCACTGAGAGAGCTGATTAGTCAGTCTTTGATTAATGGCCTGCTGTGTAAGAGCCAGGGTCAATCTACTCAATTAGGTGAAGGTCTGGTGGAGATCAGAGATGTAAATCAAAACCTACAGCAAAAACCTCAGCACTAGATGAGAACGTACCAGCAGCCTTTCTTCCCTGCAAGGACCCCTCTGCCCAGGGCAGCCTGCTCTCCAAATACAGCTTTAAGTGGATGCCAAGAGAAGAGCAAGAGCGGGACACTCACACGTGCCTTCTCCTGAGTAGCCTTCCTGCCTCCAACCATGTTGATTTCTAAGGATTTTTTGAGCCTCACAAGGCTGATACCTAACCAACATTGCACTGAACCCAGGTAAACTTTTTGCACCCAACACACCCTTCAGAAGAGATCTCTGCAGACCTACCACCCACTGCGTGAAGGTCCAGCTCCTTCTGTGGCTCTTGAAGCCAGCTCCCTTTGATACCCCTCAGGCCTCGTGAGGCAGTGAACAAGTACTCCCTGCCTCCCTCTCCATTACTGCTCACCTACGTCTGTATATCTGATGATCCCCAAAAGTTCATCTCTTCTCTCAGTTTATGAGTCTTTGTCAATCAGTCATGCCCAGTACCAGTAATGTCCACACTGTTGACCTAGCTGCCTGTGCGGGACCTCTTGAGTTCTGCTGTATCCTTTTGGAAATGAGGGGGCCAAAACTGCACACTGCACTCAAGGTAAACTCTAGATTTACACAACAGCGCAGTGACATTTCCTACCATAAACGACAGCTTGCTCACAAGATCAGGCAACCCTCCATCTTCAGAGCCAAAAAGCATTGTGCCAAGGAGTGCACAGACATGAGCTGCATTCCCCCCGGTCCCACCACCCAAGGGGCAAGCCCTGTGCTGCTGCAGGAGAGGAGGGACACAGCACAGCAAGGCTGCAGGGAAGACAAAACCCAGTGGGAAGCTGTATCTCCCCAGACAGGAGCAGCAGGAGAACATCACCACAAGTAAGGCCAGTGGGGAAATGGTACGACGTGTTAAAAAGCACAGATTAAGATTAGTTTAAAGCCAACCAGATTGCGACAATGTCCATAGGGCTACAGGAGACGGAGTATGTAGACAGAAAACAGGAATGATTTGAAACTACAGTTACCCCACACAGACTGGGAAACTATCTTGACAGGGTGATGAAAACACTGTATTTTTAGAATTATAAATAACTAGTTAAAAACTTGTAGTAGAAAAGCAGCTAGTCCCCTGTGACATGCAAGAACGGCTATTCTTCAACACCCTAGAAAAAAAGCCCACAGAAATCTAAACAATATACTTGGATTTGAAAAAGGAGAACTACATAAAAATCCGTGTAGCAGTAAAAAGAAATAGCCAGAAAGGTGCAAATACTTCCAGAAGATCTTGCACAGGTACTATAGGAAAGCATCAGGATACTTAGCTCATCAAGTTAAAATACTTTAAAAGGACCAAAAAAATCAATTTGTTGTTTGGGGTTGAACAGCATATTAAGGCAATTACTGTCAGTAAAGACAAGAAGGAGAAAGAATATCCTTCAGAATGTGAATATCAAGTTCAGAAGAGGAAAAGAAAAAAAGATCGTAAACTTCTGGCAAGCTAAATACGGAATCATAGGAGAGCAGACTGAAAAACAACTGTGGTAAGCAACTTCCCAACAGCATAAAAATTTCATTACAACTCTTTTTCAAGGGCTGCAGAAATAGGACGCTTTCCTGAGAGCTAGTGGGGTCAGAGACGATGAAGGTGTACAAAGAATACTCATGATGAGAGGCCTAGCGTAGGAAAGCCAAAGTTTGCACCCATGTTACCTGCAGAGCAGCTGAAGGACGTAATTCAGCTATTTTCACTCAGAAAAGAGATCTTGGTGACTGTCCAAATAGTTCTTTGAAAATAGCCCAGTGTTCAGCAACAAGGCAAATAAAGAAATATTACAAAAATTAGTGAATAAGACCACAAAAACAGTACTGCCACTACAAATCCATACTGCATCCCCTTTCTTCACTACATTGTAGAAGTCTTGTAAAGGTTACAACAGAAACACACCGAAACAGGCAACTTGGACAATGAGGCGTCTGAGATAGCTTCTACTCAAGTAAAAAGCTGGACTTTTTCACATAGAGGAAGAGGTAATTATGGGATCAGGGCAGGGACGGAGGGGTAACAGAATGGTAGGTGGTATGGAGGTGGTGAATAAGGAATGAATTGTAACTGCTCCTTTCTAGAAAACAACTAGAGGGCACACAACAAAATGAGTAGGTACAAAACACAATGTACAGAAATACTGTTTAATGCAACACAAGACCATGGAACTCACTGCTGCAGGATGTTGCAGGGGCTGGAAGTGCAAACAGGTTGAAAAAGTAGACAGATACATGGAGTATGGGTTCATCAAGGGCTATCAAACACAAAAGCCATGCTGAAACCTCAAGGTTAGAAAGTCCCCAAACTGCTGATTATCCAGAAGCTGGGAACACATAGCCAAACTCTGCTCTTAAACATTCTCCCCAGGCGCTTGCTACCAGCCAGCATCAGGGATCTTTGCTTTGACACAGCACAACCATTCTTCTGGTACTGCACAACAGATTGCTTTTTTTGTTTAACTCTTTTAATTATTTTTAAGTTTTAAAATAATCTGAACCCATAAGATCGCAAGCTGTTGACAAAAGATGAAAAAATAACTGCCTGGTTTGCAGCTTTCACTCAGTAGATCAAACAAATAACCTGCTCCAGTAGCTTTACCTGTCAAATAACGCTTTCTGATGACTTGCTTTAAGCTCAGGGTAAATCCCAGAAGAAAAGGAATCTGAAAGCTATTTCACACTGCTAATCACCCAGCAACTAACCGTGCACCGTGCACGCCCAACTGGTGTGCTGTGTACACACCAGTCAATACCACTTCCCTGGTCCTGCAACTCAGCCGTACAAAAGTATATTGCATAATCCAAGCTCTCCCCTAAACTAGGGCGAGGCATTAATCTGGAGCCTTATCTTTATTTGTGTTCATTTTACTAAGGTGCTCTCAATTTATGCCAAGCAGCACAGGAAAAGGTCACCACTCTGGTAATGAATCCTCTACCAAGCCATGACCTCCTCCAGCCTGGAGCCTTCTCTGCCACAAGGACAAACACAAGTAGTAGCTCCTTGGCCAGGTCATCCCAGCAATGGCCAAACCGCCTCCTTCTCAAGAGGCATGGATAGTTGCACGGAGGGCTTCGCTGCCTGATGAAGAGGTCTGGGAACCATTGCACAGAGCACCAACCCAGCTCTGTCCCAATGGGCAAGGAAACCACAGCAGCCTTAGCCCATCTGAGGCAGAAACCAGTCCAAGAATAACCACTACTTTTGGGGGGAAGGGAGAATGAACAACATCCAATTATTTTTTGAATGAAAAACACTCAACTTCGAGAGGAAATCTTCACATCAGCTTAGAGTCCCTTGACTTTCCTGGCAGTTTTTACACAGCCAAGTAGGAAAAAAAGAGATGGGGAGGAGGAACAGAGATGGAAGGAAGAAGGAAGAGAAGCTAAAACAGAAAACGAAAAAGCAATAGCAAAGCTCCCCCCAACTGGGTGAAAACAGTTCAGCTTCCAACTCTGAAAATGAGAATTTCTCCCAGAAAAATGACAGTATCTTTTTATTTACCTTCTTCTTTGATGCTGCCAAGCTTAGCTGCCAGGAAAATAAATTTTGAATAACAATATTTTGACCATCTTTGCCTGAAACACTCAATTACCAATGAAGGGCAGAGGAGGAATGAGAGAAAAAAAAGAAAAGAGGCCAGTAGCTGGGCAGCAGACAAAGCCAGCCCGACGGAGAGAAGCTGGCAGCACCCAGGCCGCCAAGCACCTGATGAATCTATGTTCAAGCTAACACATACAGCCCTTTATCTTCACCAAGGCTCATCCTTTGCAGGATGCCCTGTACCATCTTCTCAAGTGAAGCCCACCACGCTGCCTAGGTCCCTCGGACCCTGCCAGCTCCCCCAACAAGGTCTGCAGGACCTCTCAGGTGCCTGGATCTAGCAAAGGGAACGGCTGGCACTGAAAATAAATAAGGAGGCTCGTTAGGGACTGATTACTACAATGACAGCCACCAAGCTGGGTTAATATGACTCCAGCCACGCTTCATGCACTCAAGTAACTGCTCAGATGCAGCTGGTAAGCCAGCCTCCTTTCAGTGCTCGGATTCACGCTCTTCCTTTCCTTTCCTCCTCTTTCTTTTATTAATGCAGTACATCTCTCTGGCGTCTCTTAACGCTCCACTTGTTGGCTGGCTGACAGGTCTCAAAAAAGCACATCTTTCCACTGCCAGCGCAATTCTGCTTAATCTTGTAGGGAGAAGGTGTATCACTTAAGTAACTTTTTCTCCCCCTCCTCTTCTGCAGGAAAAAAGGAAAGAAGTTTGCAAAAAGAATGACAGCAATGTTTTAACCTAAACAGGAGCAATTTGCATGGAAATCAGAGTTTTCAGGTGCCATAGAAGATGTGGGGGCCCTGCCAGTCTGGAGAGAAGAAACAAAAAGAAGGGTGAATTTGACACAAACACTGTCAAGTGATGAACCCACAACTTTTACTTCGTCCCCTAGGGCAAAGTGTCCTGGAGAGAGAGTCTCTTCCGTATTACCTGCACATTTATTTTCATTCTCATGGACACTACCGTTGTAAGACAAAGAACCTGTTTCTTCTTTTATTTATATGTCCTCTCAAAGCCCCCTGCATGCAAGTCCTACAAATGTAGTCAACACGTGAGTAGGTGCAGCTGGATGTAAATCCAAGTGGGAAGTGGTTTCCGTACTGCACTTGATGAGAAAATGAGTTATACAATCAATAAAAGTAGCACCAGACTGTAGAGCAAGAGAGAAACATATGATGTACTAAACAGCACCCAGACATTATCACCCATAAATCATGGTACTATGGGAGTCAGCAGAGGCACAACAGGGGTGCTAAAGCTGCTGTGAACAGCGGAGCTGTGGGGAAGGCAGCAGTCTGCCACCAGTGCTTCAGACCAACCTGTTCCTCCCAGTAGTATCTCTCCCATCAGTTAGCTGTTGCTACACACAGGAAAAAATCTTTATGCTCCAGAGCTGGCACTCCTTGTCGTAAGTAGGGTTATTTGCACCTCTCAGAGAAAAAACTTCCAGTCAATGATTGCCATAGAATCATAGAATGCACTGGGTTGGAAGGGACCTTTAGAGGTCATCTAGCCCAATCCCCCTGCAGTGAGCAGGGACATCTTCATCTAGACCAGGTTGCTCGGAGCCCCATCCGACCTGACCTTGAATGTTTCCAGGGATGGGGCCTCCACTACCTCTCTGGGCAACCTGTGACAGTGTGTCACCACCCTTATAAAAAATTTCTCCCTTATATCCAGTCTAAATCTACCCTCCCTTAGTTTTAAGCCATTACTCCTTGTCCTATCGCAACAAGACCTGCTGAAAATATTTTCCCCATCTTTCTTGCAGGCCCCCTTCATGTACTGGCAGGCTGCTCTAAGGTCTCCCCGCAGCCTTCTCCAGGCTGAACAAGCCCAACTCTCTCAGCCTTTCCTCATAGGAGAGGTGCTCCAGCCCTTGGATCATCTTTGTGGCCTCCTCTGGACCCGTTCCAGCAGCTCCATGTCTTTCTTGAGCTGGGGGCTCCAGAGCTGGACGCAGGACTCCAGGTGGGGTCTCACCAGAGTGGAGCAGAGGCGCAGACATGGATATTTCTGTTCTTCCGGCAGCACAGAAGTAATCTTTTTGGGAAACTGAAGGCACCGAGCCCTGTGGCAGAGGATGCCACATCACTCCACGCTAGGACGCCTGCACCGCACTGCAAAGCAGCAATGTGGCCATTCAAACCTGACCCATAGCACTGCCACACACAGGCAGACAACATTTTGATAAGAGCCTCAGCATCAAATTGACCAGTTTTATCTCACACTTGAAAATGCAGAGAGAGCAACCAGAGGAAAACACCCGGCCTTTGCCTTCCCGCGGATCCTGCACAGCAGACCTGCCGTACCAGAAGACACCCTCCAGCAACCAGGTCAGCAAACCGGCTACAGCTGCCGTTTACTAACACAAACACACTCTCGGTCTTGGAAAACCTGTACTGAGCACAAGTTTTGCAAGTACTGGCTTTTCCACTTTCTACTTTGATGTTCCCAGTATGCTAGTATAATTTACCACCACTGTTCTTACAAAAGTGTTACAATCCTTCTCAAATAAAACAGGGCTATGCGACAGAACTAAAACAGCAAAATGCATCAGAGCAATTAGTGGTTCTGCTGCTTTTATAGCTCTGATTGGAATTCTGATCTCAAGCGAAAAGCCAGTTCATGTTCACCAGCGAGGAAACACGGTGGCCCTGCATACGGGCTCCATCTGCCGACACACCGCTCTCCCGGCACTGCTCAGTATATAGTAAACTGAACCAAAACCTACACAGCCATCAATTACATTTTTCTTCTCTCAGCCTATGAATTTCAATAAATACGCCATCTGTTCATCTTCTGTGTGGGAGTTCAGTCATCTTCTTGGCAGCAATATTATTCTAGAGCAATTACCTGTGTCTTTATCACCTATCATTGTGCTTCATCATCTTTTCATCATGTGTAAAAACCAACCACTTTATTACTACAATTTCTGTAGGCAGCCCGGTCCTGTTAGTTACCATGGAGATGATCTGTCAAAAGAAGACTACATTTAAAGAAGTAAAAGCTGAGAAAAGGAGGAGGAGAGAAACACAAAGAGCCTGAAATGAACTTGTTTCTCCAAGTCAGAGTTTAAACACAAAAGGCACACCTCGGGCAGCAACACTAAGATGCCACTAACAACCCAGTTAGGAATCCATCAACCTGCCAATACAGAGGATGAGTCAATGACTCACGAGCATTACAATACGCTCAGAGGTCAGAGACTCGGCTTTAATCCCCCAGCCGAGTCCCATGATCTGCTCATAGAAAGGCCAATTTCTTATTACTATAAATCAAAATATAAAATAGGGGGAGGGAGGCCAGGCTGGAATGGCAGGCAGGCGGCAACAGCAATTTTCCCCTCCCTGGCGGTCACTAGCAAGGCAGAGAATTTTATATCAGCCGCACTATAGTTTATACCCATGCCTGAAAATCTCTTTGAATTAATCTCTTTCTTCCCCAACTTCACTCTGCCTGTGCTCCACTTTCTCTCACCCCTTCCATGGCTGCCTGCCTAGCTCTGCTCTTTTGCTCCTTCCCTCACATGCATATTGCTCTCCTCCTTTTTCCATAAAACCTACACACAAGTGCAGCTGTTCTTCCTCTCTTTCCAAATTCCTATATATTTCAAAAGCAGTTGTCAGTGCCAACTATTTACAGATGCTTGCTCCCTCACACCCCTCCCCCCATCTCCTCCAGTCTTCCAGCTCCCATCCTTCCACGCTGTAATTGCTCTCATGTTACTGCAGGGAAAATATTAGCAAAGTACAAAGGACTTGCTGATGCTGTGTGTTTCCAGGATGCGTCATTAGCAGCCTTGAGCTGAAACACGCTGGGCTGCAAACTGCCTTGGTTCAATTCATCCTCGCATCTCTGGAAGAAATCAGCAATCTCAGAGCTATCCAATTTGTTTACTATCAAGTACACACACACTGAGTTTTAATGATGTGGATTGTCATTCTGAATTGCAAGAGTACAAAAAATGAACACCTAAGGACAGGAAAACTAATTCACTATGCTCACAGCCACCTTCCATAGCAGAATTACCCCAATCTTGCAAATCATAAGAAGATAGTTAGTGAGGGAGAAAACATTTACCAAAAGATCTCCAGACTTACAAGTACTTTAAATTCTGTCTGTCCATCTTGAGACACAAGGTACTCAATTTTTCTAAGTGTAAAGCGCCCAGACTTTCCATGGGTTTCTGCCTGCAGAGCACCTGAGTCTAAAAAGCATCAAAATCAGGCACTGCAAATGAGACAGAAGTCTAGAAATCTGGGACTAAGCAACTACCAGGGTATTGCAAAAAGGCACTGTAGCAGAAATAATGCTTGGGTTCAACAGTGAAAAATTCCAATGCTTAACTTCTGAGAAAATAAGGAGAGCACATAAAATAAGAGGGGGGATTATGAAAAAACAATAGGCAGGAAAGAAGAATGAGGGATGAAAATTAAAAAATAAAAAACCCAAGGATATATCAGGAATACACTGTCATCAGAGTTTGAAGTAGAAAACTCATGGACATTAACAAAAGTATCAAACCTGAAAACTTCAGAATTTACTAAGAGAATATGAACTAAACAAGTCTGATCTCAAATCTGATCTCCTGTGGAAGTTTATTACGGAGCAAAAGTTCTTCCCAACTGTCCCCTTAGCAGAAGTGCTATTGAAGAGAGACTTAAACCACAGATAGATGAGAGACTGCAACCTCTTCAGTGGCTGAGGAAATGGCACCCACATGCCCTCCTTTACCTTTGAAGCTGTGGGCCCTGTTTTTCCTCTCTCTCTTTAGATACCTTACACAGCCAGGTCGAGCCATCAGCTTCCATATGGTGCTTCACCTCCTACAAGACAGGCCCAGGAAGAGTCACATCCCTGCTCTTTAGCATGGGTGGTTGCTGCACAGATTGAATGTAGATGGAGACATGCCCAGGCTAAAAAGTGGTTTCCAGCATCCTGGGCCAACCTGAGCCGCCACTTGGTAGGCGTGCTGTAGAAACCTCTGCTTCTGCTAACCTCCTTTCCTCCAGCCAAGCCTTCCAGACAGTCTCAGTGGATGCTGACTCCCTGCGCAGGATCTCTGTGCCCTTCCAAGGCAGATGCCCTCGACCAGCAGCATGTGCGCTGCCTCTGCCCTTGGCAGGCACTGGCAGGCAGCCAGGGCGGACGCCGGTTCTGCTCACCTCCTCCATTCCCCACCGAGGGGTCTGCAGAGACAGCCAGGACAGCTGCCCAACAGGGAATGCTGCCTGCCCTGCCCGCTGCTGCCGGGGCTGCTCTGCCCGGGGCAGCAACACCCAGCAGCAGGACACCCCAACGCATGCCACCACACACAGCCCACCACGAGAACTGGGACAGCAAGGTCCTCATCTAGCACTCCCACTCTTCCAAACATTCAGCAGCTTTGCAAAAATTACGACTTACGCTTATTCTCTGGCTTGAACAGATGTTCCCAGTGACTGCTGTGTGCTTGCATAGCGATCCGCCCTCTCTAGGGCTCTTACAAGGGCACGCAGGAGAGGGAGAAGGGAAAGCACTACAGGGCTTGTGGTTTGTCCCAGCCTGGCCACCCACAGCCTGTAAAAGACGGAAGGAGTGAGCAGCAGGTGGTGATGGCCAGGCAAGAATAAAGACGGAGTACAGGATAAAGAAGGATTTCTTCTTCTCTTCAGAGGAAATCAAACACACACAAGCCAAGCCAATGCACACACTGCATCACTCCATTTGGCCATTAGGCCAAAGCATCCACCAGTACTGGGCCTTCCAGCTCCTTCGAGGGGCAGAGGAGGGGGAACCACTATGTCCCCTCTCGCTCCCCTCCAGAAAGCCAAAAGCACATTTGCCCACTGGCAGCCAGTAGCTGCTGCAGCAGCAACACCCCGGATTACTGGTCAGACCAGGCATGGATTGCTCCCCGGGCCAGGGCAGCACAACACGGGCAGGCTTGCTGAAAGAGTGGCACACACAGCAATCCCACCAACGCCAGCAGGTCCCTCACAAGGGTCAGCAGGCTTGCACCTTCGCAGAGCAGCCTGCCACAGCCCGGAGCACTGCAGAGCCCACACCACTCCTCCTGCTGAAGATCCATGCCTGGGCAGTAGGCAGGTCTGCTCATCCCTCGGCACACGTCTACAACTCTCCTAACAGTCAATAAGACCTTCCAGCTGTGTGTACAGACATCACCTTCCCAGTCTTGAACTGGCTGGGATGGGATTAGAGAGAACGTGGGGTTTGG